>NC_136516.1:38868014-38893014 GCF_053919585.1 Euprymna scolopes
TCAAGGATATATATATATATATATATATATATATATATATATATACCAGCATTTCAGCCCGGCATTGCCCGGGTGTTTGGATGTGTATGTTGAGCATAAAAAAAGCGGTCAATCTTTTAAACTTTGACCCTTATTATGACCCCTTAATATTTATTGTTTTGGGCTCAAATCAAGTTATTAAGTTTGATCCATGTCCAAGGAACCTATATATAAAATTTCAAGTGTTTAGACCCAAAATTGTCGGAGGAGTTTGGTAGAGTTCTCAAAGACCAAATCGTTGAACTTTGACCCCTTAACAGCCAAATTTCTGGGCGAACACGGATTACAAAGATTTTCCCAAATCTCAGTACTATGTATATCAAATTTCGAGGCTGTAAACTGAAAATTGACAGAGTTATTGCGTAGGAAAATGTACACACACAGACACGTTCACTTTTATAGATTAAACAAAAATATATACGTATACATAAATATATATGGAAACAGTTTTGTGTATACTATAAATTTTTTTCGCAAATATTATGCAAGTATAAATCATGTAGAATATCTGCATGGATATAATTACACGTAATAGTTAACTAAAGATGAACATCCTATAAGAAAACCGAAAAAAACTAATAGGGAATTAATTAAAATGAATGTTTAAAAGAATATGCAAATTAGCTAGATCGTTTGCTAGTGAATGCATTTCCACAACCCATATATAAGAAAATTGTATTTTCTTTTTAAATAATTAGAGAAGAGGGTTTTTAATATGAATATCAATAAACACAAAAGAAAAACGAATTTATAGATAGATAGATAGATAGATATAGTTGTAGTCATCGACATACAGCCCTGTTTCGTTGTATCACAACTCATCAGTGTTGCTAGACTAGCACCTTTCCCAAGTCGAGGATTGAACCTAGAACCATGGTGTTGACAATCAGCAGTTTCACCGATCGACCCACGGAAGCAGCACCCATAAATAATCTCGCCAAATGTCTATTTAAACAAACATCCGTCCACCACTTTTACAGTGCTCTAACCGCTTTGTTTATAAACAAAGAGCGAGCATATATATATATATATATATATATATATATATATATATATATATATATATATATATATACAGCAATCTGAAGCGAGAGTTTCGCAAAGTGGTGATGGTCTTAACCATGACAAACAGAGCTGGAAATACGACACTTGTGAACGAGTGCTTTTGTCAAAAGCTGGCTACGTCAGCCACCTTGTCACACTTTGCACCTATTAGTCCGAACCAAATGATCTGTTTAACATGTAACAAAGTTTGCAAATCTACTGCTGGTTTGATTGTTCATAGGAATACTCTTCAACTTCTAGAGGAATTCAACTCGATGGAAATTACTCAATTTGTATGTTATATCTGCTTCAAGATGTGCAAATCTGTGGCGGGAGTGCAGAGTCATCTGAGATGGCATGGACGACAAGATTGGGAGAACTCAATGTGACGGCGATTATGTGAAAAGATGCAGCAATCATCATCATCATCATCATATATATATATATATATATATATATATATATATATGATGATTGCTATATATATATATATATATATATATATATATATCTATATATATATATATATTATGATTCCTATATATATATATATATATATATATATATATATATATATATATGATGATCGCTATATATATATATATATATATATATATATATATGTATATATATGATGATTGCTATACATATATATGTATATATGATGATTGCTATATATATATATATATATATATATATATATATATATATGATGATTGCTATACATATATATGTATATATGATGATTGCTATATATATATATATATATATATATATATATATATATATATATATGTATATATATGATGATTGCTATACATATATATATATATATATATATATATATATATGATGATTGCTATACACACATATATATATATATATATATATGATGATTGCTATATATATATATATATATATATATGATGATTGCTGCATCTTTCCAGATGATCGCCGTCACATTGAGTTCTCCCAATCTTGTCGTCCATGCCATCTCAGATATACATAGTAGAACCTCGGGAGACGGTGGCCCTAGGATACGGTTTTTCAGGTTACGATGTGGAATACGATGTTTTTCTGGGCCCGGATTACGGTATTTTTCCGCTTTACGGTGTTATTTATGATGTGATTTGATTATGTACATGTGTATTATATACTGTACTGCATTTTGTTGCAAATTTTTAATGCCATATCCCGAGGGGGGGGGGAGAGAGAAAGAGAGTGAGTGAGAGATTATTATTTATATTTTTCCAGACTATTGGAGACCATATAACGTTATTGCATTTTATTACAATGTTGTTAAAAATCCAATTTAATTAACAAAGGATGACTGAATAACCGGAAGATTAATTAATTTAAGACAAAAGGAAGCCTTCCATTTTCAAAAATATTACGATAATTTGAAATCATTATAAAAAAATAGATTCTTTCACAAAAAAACATTGTTTTCATTTAATGAAGTTAAAAAGAAATAAAAATACTTAAAAGTCATGAATACTGAAGCCATGGAAATAAAATAAAAAATAAAATATACACAAAATTGTTGGTTCAAGAGATAAAAATATATAAAGGAAATGCAAAAATTGAAAATGCCAGTAATTTTGCCCAAAGGAGATAAAATATGACACAGAATTTATATTAAAAAAAAAAAAAATCAATAATAAAAAAAGGAATTTGCTGCAGTTTCAGCAAAATATTTTGAGAGTATGAAAATTTTAATTAAAAAAATTATTCATGGAAAAAAATTGTGAAAATAATTCAATTTTTAATTTGAAATTGTTTGAAATGAATTTAGATTCATTTCAAACAAAATGAAAAGTTTAATCAAAAAGTTTAAAAAATGAAAAAATTAGGAAAGTTTAAATCATTTTAAATAGAAAACTTAATTTAAAAACAAAACAAAACAAAAGCTGACTTTTTCAAAGCTCCAAACTTTGATCATGTAAATCTATTTACACACAGTTTTCGCCGTTTTTTTAATTGTTTTCAATTATTTGCCAGTTACACAAGATCTCATACTTGCCTCAATATTATGGCCACACTTTGAGCCAGATATACTAATTTATGCAGATGTAGTATTGGGAATCCCAGCTTAAATGCTATATAGGTAGTTTTAGAAATAGAAAGTTATGTAAGTATATTTTCATTTCCTATCAGCGAGTTGACAGGGTCACAAAAGGTTAGGTTTGACAGGTAGCAACCTAGAGAGAATGCACCGGAAATTAGGGGTGAAACGGGAATTGTGGCCGTAGGCTTCCGGTTGACGACCACATGGGCAGAGAGTTCGTTTTGGGCAGCAGAGAATGCAGATCGGAGATTCGGCTCTCCGACAACCAGGATCCGAGATGATAGGCTTGCCTTGAAATAAAAGATTGAAGCTTCAAATCCATCTTGTTGTTTATCGATGCATCTGTCTGCAGTGACCACTTCTCAACGAGATGGCAGACCAGCGTCCAAGAAGATATCATCCGCTGGCCAAGGCAAGCAGGTATGTATGCATTATGTTATTTGCACATACATGTCTCGAGACCTTTCAAGGCAAGAAACGGTGTAAGGATAAGAACACACCCACACACACACACACACATGACAGTGAACCGCACGTAACATATGTAAGAGCATACACACACACACCTATATATGTAAGAACACAGACACTTAAAAGTACCCTTAGTAGTAAAAGTACCCGTAAAAGTAAAAAGAAAACTAAGTAAAAACAAATAATTAAATAATAGTAATAAATAAATAATAAACAGAACATCCAATTTACGGTAACATTTTAAATAAAATGTTAAGTGTTTTAAACGATTAAATAATAGTAAATAATAAATAAACAATAAACATTTACGGTAACACATATATATATATATATATATATATATACTATTCTTTTTAGCCCATAATATATTCAAGAAAAGTTATAGCCATTCATTTAAAGTGAGTGATTTATGCTGAACTGATATTTGAATAAGGTTAACCTTGTGCTAATTTTTACATTGAGTAATTATCTCTATTAATCCAAACGGTGAATCAAACGGATACCATAATACTTAGTTGGTTGCACCATGTCATAACAAATGTAACAATACCCAACACGTTGTAGGCTCAGTCGCAAAGTAGACAAAGAATTCCCCATTGTAACAACAACATTTATTTCTAAGTAAAACGAGCTTTGAGGCGAAGACGCTATTTAACCATATTTACAGTTAAAAAAATCAACAAGAAAAAAAAAAATTACCTTGGATTTATTTTAGGTAATGTACATTCTGTTGCACTTTAAAAAAAAATCATTGAAAATTTTATATTGATATCATTAATTACTAGATGAAAGATAATGTTTGTAAATTGCAACAAAATGTACATTACATAAAATAAATCCAAGGTAATTTTTTGATTCAATTTAAATTAAATTTTTATACCTTACTTTGTAAAATTTATAAAAGTGCACTTTGAAGATAAATAAATTTCAAATTGAATCTTGTACCTTTATTTTTAAAGCCTATAGTAAAAACATTTTGTTTAACAATTTTCATGCCTTGGATGAAATGCTTTTCTAACTTGTATTTTATCTTTTTAAGATTATATTTTAAAACTCTCCTTCTCTTTATTTCAGTTTGTATTTCTCCTCACACCAAAACTCATTTTTGCAACCCCCTCGTTGTATTATTACAGATCTGAATATTCTCTGTTTCAGTTTGTATTTCTCCTCACACCACAACTCTTTTTTTGCGACCCCCTCTTTGTAATAAATGAATAATGAGAAAATGTGAATTTTTTTAACAAAAACTTTAAAATAACTTTTTAGATTAAATTTTTTTAAACTTGTTTCAGAATAGAAAATCTTTAAAATTTAATAAGGAACATATTTCATATAGGTTTCATTAACAAATATTCAGTACATAACTAGAAAAATAAAGATGAAAATTTCAAAAGGACTGTATAACTAGTTATGGTCAATAGTAGTCCTCGCCAGTGAAAGTCTTTGTTATTGTTATTCTATTATTATCATTATTATTTAAAACATTTGTGTCCTGCTCTTTCGTGCGAGGACTAATATATATATATATATATATATATATATATATATATATATATATATATATATATATATATATATATGGAAATAATTTTTTTTTCAATTATATTTCACATTTTATTTATACCAATCCTTTAATTTATGGAGCTCGAGGTAACTATAGAGCATATAAAAAATAAATAAAAGTCTATACTGCAAATTTTAAGATGTTGACCATCTTACCATTTGTTCCTTTAAGTAAGTTGATGTGCACAATTCTTGACAGCACTTGTTTCGTAGCGCAAAACTAGTCATGCAATTATTATGGTAATTATTGAATTTATTTCACCCTTTACTCATCAGAAGAAAAGCCCTTATTAATTTTAAAAGAAGATAAAGGAATACGGACATGGTTAAAAAAATCTGAAAATTGGGAGAGAAGTTACATTTATCTTTTTTCAACTTATTACGCCATTTTTGAATTTTATTTCTTTAAAAATTCAAAGATGGCGTTATAATATGAAAAAAAATCATTGCAACTTCTCCCTAAATTTTCAGATTTTGTAACTATGTTCATATATATATAAATACTATATATATATAAGTTACTTATGCATTTATGCTAAATGGAAACCAGTTACCTCTCTTACCAGAAAGCTCAATCCACGATACGCAAGAAACAAATTCATGTTATCTATATCACAGCTATTCAGTGGGTGACCCTCCCACTCTCGTTCTCGTCTATCTCCCTCCTCGTCCCCCCCTCTCTCTCTTTCTTAATTTGGGTTGTTATAGACTCGCAGTGTCAGAATGTTTTTTTTTATTATTTTATTTATTTATTTATTTGCAGTTTCCATTCAAAACTGCAAGTTCTCCCCTCCAAAGAAAAGAAAAAGCAAAAATATTAAATTCTTCAGAGATATTTTCGGTCTGGCATCAAAGAGAATTCCCACTTTTTTTTTTCTCGACATTTTATCTTTTATCACTGGAATATATTTGTTCTGCTTTGGTTGAACAGCTAGATGCAGACATAGAAAAATAATCAACGCACCGAGAAACCGAGAAACTCACATGTTGACGGAAGTAGGACTTTCCATTTAGAGATCAAATTGATTGACCATCGCCAGGGCCAAAGAACTGCTTTCATTTATACGATTTCTAGTCTGAGTGCCGGGCGTTGGCCGGGTGTTTGGAGGTGTGTGTTGAGCAAAAAAAAAAAAAAAGAAGAGAAAGAAAAAAAAATGGTAGTAGGCAGGCAGGCAGGCAGGCAGGCAGGCTCGAACCTGTACCGCAAAGGAGAAAAAGGATGTGAAAAAAAGTGACGTCTTTGCTGTTGCGTCCATCGCCAAACCGGAAGTGACGAATGTTTAAATTAAGGCTAGTCAAGCAAAAATATCGGCGAAAAAGTGACCCCTCCTTGTAGAAAAGTGCCTAGTTGAAGATGAAGGAATTAATGTTTTTAGCCAATTTTTTAATATTTGTCGTCCGAAGGATCGAGCTTCAAATCTTATGAAAATCCGTCGAAAGTTTTTAGCAGACATACATACATACATACATACATACATTTAAACAGACAGGTGAGATTTATATTATAGACTAGCAGGGCTACCCGGCGTTGCTCGGGACCGTATAAATAATGAAAAAACAAAAGCAGATCTTGAACATATGTTTTATTCTTAGGGGAGAGGAATCTTTCATCTCAAGTTTTAGCGTTACAAACAAACATTTGTCTTTTATATATATATATAGATAATGACAGGTTTTTTGGGGGCCCCCCTCGAAGATAACTGATCAGTTGACCAACTTCTAGTGGTCCGTTTGACGTGAAATTTCGATATTTGTCATCCGGGTGATGGGGCTTCGATATGATACCAAATTTGTCAAGTTTGGTTCCGTCTTTCAAAAGTTTTAGCATTACAAACAAACATACATACATACATACATACATACATACACACAGACGTTTGGCTTTTATATATATATATATATATATATATATATATATATATATATATATATTATAGATAAAATGTAACTATCATTTACCAAGATGATATTTTCAGATTAGTTATTTAGTTTCTCTCGCTCTCTCTCTCATATATATATATATATATAGAGAGAGAGAGAGAGAGAGAAAATAAAAAAGGAACAAACCGTATTATGTGTTCACCAACGTTTCGTCTTTATTTCGAGACTTCCTCTGGGTGAAATAAAGACGAAACGTTGGTGAACACATAATACGGTTTGTTCCTTTTTTATTTTCTCTATTTTGTCGGAATACTATTTCCATTATTTTCATCATATATATATATATATATATATATATATATATATATATATATATATATATATATATATATATATACAGTGCCACACAAAAGTATTGGATACAGTACATTTTATTTTTGTTTACTTGCCTCTCCACGAGGGCAGAGTTAGACACAAGGTCGGTTTTTAATGTGGGGAGAAACCACTGATTAGTAACAAGAATTTAACAAAATGTATCAGTCATGAAGGATTTCTCCTCCGTTAACCGAGACCAAAAGAGTGAGGAAAAAGTCAAGTGCAGCATCAGAACAGATACTGCACTTTGATCTTGGCCTAAAGAAATCTAATTAGGGTTCAAGATTTTACCTCTCGGTACCCTTAACCCGTCAGGCAAAAAATCCCCTCCCAAAACATCTGATTGCATTGACATATGCCACTCAAGCACCCACAAAATGCCAGTTTTAGGGGATGGGAATGTGGCGGGAGTGGAGAATGGCGTTCATTGCCCTAGTCAGGAAACAAGATAAAAATATTGGGATTCTGTCAAGTCCCTGTAATCGCACCTCTGTGTCTGGCTAATAGGCAAAGAAGGAGTATGAAAACCAAGTGAAACCTAAATTTTATTTTTGCTTGACTAAGCCTTAATTTAAACATTCGTCACTACCGGTTTGGCGATGGACGCAACAGCAAATACATCACTTTTTTTTCACGTTCTTTTTCTCCTTCGCGGTACAGGTTAGAGCCTGCCTGCCTACTACCACTTTTTTTTTTCTTTTTCTTTTTTTTTTTTTTTTTTTGGCTCAACACACACCTCCAAACACCCGGGCAATAGGTTTGCAAACTGGTAATTTGTTTGAGTCACCAGCCCTCGGAAGGTTATCTATCGGGACTGAAAAGGCCTTCCTTCCTTTTATTTAGTGCCAAGATGTATGAGGTCAGTAGTACAGGTTTAGTTTCAGAGTTTTCCTTCTCGTAGAAGATCTATGGACCCATCAGCACCGAGAGGGTTATACCTGCGCCTGGGTCCTAAACCAGGTATTTCTGTGACTCCACATGAGTTAATACTATAGGTTATATATCTATTGAAATGTTACACGTCTCAAAATAATTGATTTAAAATAGCACTAGAAAATAGATTTTCTATGCTATATAGTAGGGTTTCCCAAACTTCAGGACACCATGGAGCCCCTGAGCAGGGCAAATGTTTTTCACAGAACACTAACAAGATAATTTCTAAATAAATATCTTAATAAATATGAAAAACATTAATTTCAAATTTTAACACTAATGAATATAAACCCTATCCCCCTTCGGCCGCATCCGTCGCTATCCCGGTTCACTGGAGCATACTTGTGATGTACCCCTGGCTGTGTTTGTCGCTTCCGGTTCACAGGGCCATAGATGCAACCCAGCAGGGCTACATTATTAATCGTCTAGTGGTGGACCCTTCAAGGGTGACCAGACTCTCACTGGTCACTGGAAAACACTGCTCTACTGCTTGAGGTACATGAAATGTGCATGACTCTAAGTCTATGTGCCAACTGTTATCTTTGGCCGTTCGTCGTCAGATGCTGGGGTCGGGTTCATCCTTCATAGATGCTTTGATAAATGGCTTGTATGCTGCCCTTCTCAGTTGCAATTTGGCATTAGTGCTGTAACAAAACGTGTTTTGATTCAACAGTTTAAAAAAAAAAAATAACTCAAAGCATTTCTTGTGAGCAAAAATAATTATTTTAAAGAAAAATCGTCGTGGTAAACTTGGTACATGGGGAGCTAAGTTCCTCGAGTTCTCAATGACTCGCTGGTGTAGGGTGTTACAACTTAAGTTCATTTAGTTAATTTCCCAGCTAAGAACAAGAGCTTTTCAACTTAGCTCTTATGGGAGTTTCTGTCCCTCCCTCCAGGCGGAGCGAGGGCGATGTACACGTCTCAATGTCAGCCAGCAAAAAGACTCTATTTCTAAAAAAAAACAATCGTTTTTATAAAACTGGCCTCTTCCCCCTCTGTCATTTAAAGATTACTTTCTCTTTGCCTCTGAACCTCTTCTTTCTCTTTCCCATTATTTTATATTCTTTTTATCTTCTCTTTTCTTGTGAACCTCTTCTTTCTCTGTCGTAACCATATCTCTCCCTAATTCTATCTCTTTTCCTTTTTTCTTTCCCTCTCTTCAACTCAAATTACTTTTTCTGCATTATCTGTCAAAACTAACTTATCAGCTCACGCGCGCATTTTCCAAGTTTCGTTTCCTGCTCACTTGGTGGTCTTGACTTTTAACTAGACCGGATGACTTTATGACAATATTTTCCAGATAATAGAGCAGACCTCTCGTCGCCATGTCAACTTCACTTCTCTTTTCTGTTTATCATATCAAAAATAAAACATATTCCAGACTTTTGGAGAAAACGATAAATTTCTCATACCCCATGTTGAACACCTCACCCAAATCTTAGCCTTTAGCAGGGTGAATTGGCATTGCCCGAGCAGGTAACATCGTTACAGAATGCTAATGTTTACAACCATCATTTGTTTTTGATTAATCAAAAATTGTTCCATTTTTTTTTCTTTTCTTTCCCATGAACCATCGTAAAACTCTTGACACCTGTAGTCATGTATCATATCTTTTTCCAGTAAAAAAGACCAATAATTAATTTTACCATTCATCAACACATCTTGAATATTTTCGTTGGAAAAGCAAAAAAAAAAAAAAAAATCATGATAATGTTTGTTGAAAGAACAAAATACATTTTTCACTATTAACCAATACAATATTACTATGTTCGTTGAAAAAATATTTTTCACTATTCACAAATACATCACAATTCTGTTTGTTGAAAAAACAAACATTTTTCACCATTCATTAACAGATCAATACTATGTTCGTTGAAAAAGAAAACAAATAACAAACAAACATTTTTTTCACCATTCACCAATAATAGCCATTATAAAGATAAACCTTGTATCAAACTTTGCAGAGAGTAGAGGGAGATGCTTTACATGGCGAGAAGTTCGGTTTAGATCTGAGGACTTCAGAGGAAAATTAAATCTGGATAGCATAGGGAGATATGCACAGAACAGGAGACATCTTTGGTTTGGTCACAATGAATGAATGGACGAGAGTTCTTTTGTTAGTAGAAGTAAAAAGGTTGACATGACTGAGTCAGAGGTTAGGGTTAGGATTAGGGGTAGCTGCGTAACGGGTTAGGATTAGGGTTAGCAGAATAAAGGGTTAGGGTTAGGGTTAGCTGAGTAAAGGGTTAGGATCAGGATTAGGCTTAGAAGAGTAAAGGGTTAGGATTAGGATTAGGGTTAGCAGAGAAAAGGGTTAGGATTAGCAGAGTAAAGGATTAGGATCAGGATTAGGGTTAGCAGGGTAGAGGTTAGGATTAGGATTAGGGTTAGCAGAGTAAAGGATTAGGGTTAGCAGAGTAAAGGGTTAGGATGAGGGTTAACAGAGTAAAGGATTAGGATTAGGATCAGGGTTAGCAGAGTAAAGGTTAGGATTAGGATTAGGGTTAACAGAGTAAAAGGTTAGAATTAGGATTAGGGTTAGCAGAGTGAAGGATTAGGATAAGGGTTAACAGAATAAAGGGTTAGGATTAGGATTAGGGTTAGCAGAGTAAAGATTTAGGATTAGGATTGGGGTTAGCAGAGTAAACGATTAGGGTTAGGGTTAGCAGAGTAAAGGTTAAGGGTTAGGATTAGGGTTAGGGTTAGCAGACTAAAGGGTTAGGATTAGTATTAGGGTTAACAGAATAAAAGGTTAGGATTAGGGTTAGGGGTAGGGTTAGCAGACTAAAGGGTTAGGATTAGTATTAGGGTTAACAGAATAAAGGGTTAGGTTAGGATTAGGGTTAGGGTTAGCAGAGTAAAGGGTTAGGATTAGTATTAGGATTAACAGAGTAAAGGGTTAGAATTAGGATTAGGGTTAAGGTTAGCTGAGTGAAGGATTAAGATTAGGATTAGCAGAGTAAAGAGTTAGAATTAGTATTAGGGTTAACAGAATAAAGGGTTAGGATTAGGATTAGGGTTAAGGTTAGCAGAGTGAAGGATTAGGATTAGGGTTAGCAGAGTAAAGGTTAGGATTAGGGTTAGCAGAGTAAAGAGTTAGAATTAGTATTAGGGTTAACAGAATAAAGGGTTAGGATTAGGATTAGGGTTAAGGTTAGCTGAGTGAAAGATTAAGATTAGGATTAGCAGAGTAAGGGTTAGGATTAGGATTAGGGTTAGTGGAGTAAAGGGTTACGGTTAGGGTTAGCAGAGTCAAAGGTAGATCAAGGAAAAGAAGAGAGAGAAAGAAAAGAAAGAAAGAGAGATGTGCCATTTCAAAGCGTATTTTATTTGTCTTCTTTCCAAGTTAGACACAAGGTCAATGTGAGATAATGAAAGTGTTTCTTTGGAATGAGTTGGATTTGAACTTGACACGTCCAGGTTTTCAGTCCGTGTTGTTAACCATTTAGTGAAACCATACTTGGTGTATGGTTACTATTTCCTCTTAATTTCAGGGTTATGTGATAATATGTTATATGATAATATTTTATGTGATAATATGTAATGTGATAATATTTTATATGATAATATGTTATGTGATAATATTTTATATGATAATATGTTATGTGATAATATTTTATATGATAATATGTTAGGTGATAATATTTTATATGATAATATGTTATGTGATAATATTTTATGTGATAATATGTTATGTATTAATATGTTATGTAATAATATGTTATGTGATAATATTTTATGTGATAATATGTTATGTGATAATATGTTATGCGATAATATTTTATATGATAATATGTAATGTGATAATATTTTATGTAATAATATATGATGTAATAATATTTTATGTAATAATATGTTATGTTATAATTTGTTATGTAATAATACATTATGTAATAATGTGTTATGTGATAATATGTTATGTAATAATATGTTATGTGGTAATATGGTATGTGAGCAGTAATTTAAGAGTTTATAGGTTAACTATCTACTTTTTTATTCAGATTTACTATTAATGCAATATAATACATTTGTAAATGTAGTTATAACCTCTTATGTAAATATTAAAATGAGACAATTTCCACAACAGTCTATTTTATTGGAGGTTTGACACAAGGCTAACTGGGGGTTTGATGGAAATGTTTCTGTGGAACGAACTGAATTCGAACTTGGCACAACCAGGTTTGTAGTCCATGTCGTATACCACTTATAGACAAATTAAATATACAAAATCAGGATGTATTCGTGGCGCCTCCGACTTACTACCAACCTCATCCCATCACCTCACTAACCCTAACCCTCTATTTTATCCACCTACTTCTTTAAAATCATGACAATATTCATATTTTGTGTTATTTCAAAGATTATGGCAGCAACTATATATTAATACGATATTTTGTGTTATTTCAAAGATTATGACAGCAACTATATATTAATACGGTATTTTGTGTTATTTCAAAGATTATGACAGCAACTATATATTAATACGGTATTTTGTGTTATTTCAAAGATTATGGCAGCAACTATATATTAATACGGTATTTTGTGTTATTTCAAAGATTATGACAGCAACTATATATTAATACGGTATTTTGTGTTATTTCAAAGATTATGACAGCAACTATATATTAATACGATATTTTGTGTTATTTCAAAGATTATGGCAGCAACTATATATTAATACTATATTTTGTGTTATTTCAAAGATTATGGCAGCAACTATATATTAATACGGTATTTTGTGTTATTTCAAAGATTATGACAGCAACTATATATTAATACGGTATTTTGTGTTATTTCAAAGATTATGGCAGCAACTATATATTAATACGGTATTTTGTGTTATTTCAAAGATTATGGCAGCAACTATATATTAATACGGTATTTTGTGTTATTTCAAAGATTATGGCAGCAACTATATATTAATACGATATTTTGTGTTATTTCAAAGATTATGGCAGCAACTATATATTAATACGGTATTTTGTGTTATTTCAAAGATTATGGCAGCAACTATATATTAATACGATATTTTGTGTTATTTCAAAGATTATGGCAGCAACTATATATTAATAGGATATTTTGTGTTATTTCAAAGATTATGGCAGCAACTATATATTAATACGGTATTTTGTGTTATTTCAAAGATTATGGCAGCAACTATATATTAATACAATATTTTGTGTTATTTCAAAGATTATGGCAGCAACTATATATTAATACAATATTTTGTGTTATTTCAAAGATTATGGCAGCAACTATATATTAATACAATATTTTGTGTTATTTCAAAGATTATGGCAGCAACTATATATTAATACGGTATTTTGTGTTATTTCAAAGATTATGGCAGCAACTATATATTAATACAATATTTTGTGTTATTTCAAAGATTATGGCAGCAACTATATATTAATACGGTATTTTGTGTTATTTCAAAGATTATAGCAGCAACTATATATTAATACGATATTTTGTGTTATTTCAAAGATTATGGCAGCAACTATATATTAATACGGTATTTTGTGTTATTTCAAAGATTATGGCAGCAACTATATATTAATACGATATTTTGTGTTATTTCAAAGATTATGGCAGCAACTATATATTAATACGGTATTTTGTGTTATTTCAAAGATTATGGCAGCAACTATATATTAATACAATATTTTGTGTTATTTCAAAGATTATGGCAGCAACTATATATTAATACGGTATTTTGTGTTATTTCAAAGATTATGGCAGCAACTATATATTAATACGGTATTTTGTGTTATTTCAAAGATTATGGCAGCAACTATATATTAATACGGTATTTTGTGTTATTTCAAAGATTATGGCAGCAACTATATATTAATACAATATTTTGTGTTATTTCAAAGATTATGGCAGCAACTATATATTAATACGATATTTTGTGTTATTTCAAAGATTATGGCAGCAACTATATATTAATACAATATTTTGTGTTATTTCAAAGATTATGACAGCAACTATATATTAATACGATATTTTGTGTTATTTCAAAGATTATGGCAGCAACTATATATTAATACAATATTTTGTGTTATTTCAAAGATTATGACAGCAACTATATATTAATACGATATTTTGTGTTATTTCAAAGATTATGGCAGCAACTATATATTAATACGGTATTTTGTGTTATTTCAAAGATTATGACAGCAACTATATATTAATACAATATTTTGTGTTATTTCAAAGATTATGACAGCAACTATATATTAATACGATATTTTGTGTTATTTCAAAGATTATGGCAGCAACTATATATTAATACGATATTTTGTGTTATTTCAAAGATTATGGCAGCAACTATATATTAATACGATATTTTGTGTTATTTCAAAGATTATGGCAGCAACTATATATTAATACGGTATTTTGTGTTATTTCAAAGATTATAGCAGCAACTATATATTAATACGGTATTTTGTGTTATTTCAAAGATTATGGCAGCAACTATATATTAATACGATATTTTGTGTTATTTCAAAGATTATGGCAGCAACTATATATATATTTTTTTCTTCCTTTGAAGATTGTAATGCAGGGTATGGGGCAGCCAAACCAGCTGCCAACATTGCCCCGCATTTTTATTGAAACCAACCGAGAGCTCTTTTTAATATCCTCGCTGTTCCCTTAAGTGCAATTGTCTGAATCTCTTTTGCACTTGGTTCACCAGGAATATTAGTTAGGTAGGACTTAAGGTTCTTCTTCATAAGTCCTGTGGCACCTATGATAACTGGTATGATCGATATCCCCTTTAGGTTCCAGTTTCTTTTCATATCATACATGAGACCTTGGTATTTAGTCTGTTTCTCTCTTTCAGCTCTGTTAAGACCGCCATCATTAGGAACACTCACTATACATTAATACGATATTTTGTGTTATTTCAAAGATTATGGCAGCAACTATATATTAATACGATATTTTGTGTTATTTCAAAGATTATGGCAGCAACTATATATTAATACGATATTTTGTGTTATTTCAAAGATTATGGCAACAACTATATATTAATACGGTATTTTGTGTTATTTCAAAGATTATGGCAGCAACTATATATTAATACAATATTTTGTGTTATTTCAAAGATTATGGCAGCAACTATATATTAATACAATATTTTGTGTTATTTCAAAGATTATGGCAGCAACTATATATTAATACGGTATTTTGTGTTATTTCAAAGATTATGGCAGCAACTATATTTTTATTTTTTTATTTTTCTTCCTTTGAAGATTGTAATGCCGGGTATGGGGCAGCCAAACCTGCTTCCAACATTGCCCCTCTTTTTTATTGAAACCAACCGAGAGCTCTTTTTAGTATCCTCGCTGTTCCCTTAAGTGAAATTGTCTGAATCTCTTTTGCACTTGATTCACCAGGAATATTAGTTAGGTAGGACTTCAGGTTCTTCTTCATAAGTCCTGTGGCACCTATGATAACTGGTATGATCGATATCCCCTTTAGGTTCCAGTTTCTTTTCATATCATACATGAGACCTTGGTATTTGGTCTGTTTCTCTCTTTCAGCTCTGTTAAGACCGCCATCATTAGGAACACTCACTATATATTAATACGATATTTTGTGTTATTTCAAAGATTATGGCAGCAACTATATATTAATACAATATTTTGTGTTATTTCAAAGATTATGGCAGCAACTATATATTAATACGATATTTTGTGTTATTTCAAAGATTATGGCAGCAACTATATATTAATACGATATTTTGTGTTATTTCAAAGATTATGGCAGCAACTATATATATATTTTTTTCTTCCTTTGAAGATTGTAATGCAGGGTATGGGGCAGCCAAACCAGCTGCCAACATTGCCCCGCTTTTTTATTGAAACCAACCGAGAGCTCTTTTTAATATCCTCGCTGTTCCCTTAAGTGCAATTGTCTAAATCTCTTTTGCACTTGGTTCACCAGGAATATTAGTTAGGTAGGACTTCAGGTTCTTCTTCATAAGTCCTGTGGCACCTATGATAACTGGTATGATCGATATCCCCTTTAGGTTCCAGTTTCTTTTCATATCATACATGAGACCTTGGTATTTGGTCTGTTTCTCTCTTTCAGCTCTGTTAAGACCGCCATCATTAGGAACACTCACTATACATTAATACGATATTTTGTGTTATTTCAAAGATTATGGCAGCAACTATATATTAATACGATATTTTGTGTTATTTCAAAGATTATGGCAGCAACTATATATTAATACGATATTTTGTGTTATTTCAAAGATTATGGCAGCAACTATATATTAATACGATATTTTGTGTTATTTCAAAGATTATGGCAGCAACTATATATTAATACGGTATTTTGTGTTATTTCAAAGATTATGGCAGCAACTATATATTAATACAATATTTTGTGTTATTTCAAAGATTATGGCAGCAACTATATATTAATACGATATTTTGTGTTATTTCAAAGATTATGGCAGCAACTATATTTTTATTTTTTTATTTTTCTTCCTTTGAAGATTGTAATGCCGGGTATGGGGCAGCCAAACCTGCTTCCAACATTGCCCCTCTTTTTTATTGAAACCAACCGAGAGCTCTTTTTAGTATCCTCGCTGTTCCCTTAAGTGAAATTGTCTGAATCTCTTTTGCACTTGGTTCACCAGGAATATTAGTTAGGTAGGACTTCAGGTTCTTCTTCATAAGTCCTGTGGCACCTATGATAACTGGTATGATCGATATCCCCTTTAGGTTCCAGTTTCTTTTCATATCATACATGAGACCTTGGTATTTGGTCTGTTTCTCTCTTTCAGCTCTGTTAAGACCGCCATCATTAGGAACACTCACTATACATTAATACGATATTTTGTGTTATTTCAAAGATTATGGCAGCAACTATATATTAATACAATATTTTGTGTTATTTCAAAGATTATGGCAGCAACTATATATTAATACGATATTTTGTGTTATTTCAAAGATTATGGCAGCAACTATATATTAATACAATATTTTGTGTTATTTCAAAGATTATGGCAGCAACTATATATTAATACGATATTTTGTGTTATTTCAAAGATTATGGCAGCAACTATATATTAATACGATATTTTGTGTTATTTCAAAGATTATGGCAGCAACTATATATTAATACGATATTTTGTGTTATTTCAAAGATTATGGCAGCAACTATATATTAATACAATATTTTGTGTTATTTCAAAGATTATGGCAGCAACTATATATTAATACGATATTTTGTGTTATTTCAAAGATTATGGCAGCAACTATATATTAATACGGTATTTTGTGTTATTTCAAAGATTATGGCAGCAACTATATATTAATACAATATTTTGTGTTATTTCAAAGATTATGGCAGCAACTATATATTAATACGGTATTTTGTGTGTCACGCTTACATCTTTTTTTTTTTTGTTTCGAGTGATTGTCGTTTAATTGTAATTTTTATAAGTTGTGGTTTGGTTTCGATCATTGCAGAAAAGCTACTTCTTTACTTAATATGGATTCCAACAACTTACTCATGACACATAGGAGACTTATTGGTCTGTACTGAGAAGGAGATGACTTTTCACCTGAATTCTTAAATACAGGGTATACTGATGAGGTTTTTCCAGGGTATTGGAAAACACTTCTCCTTAAGGCAACGCTTAAACAGCTTTGTAAGTATGGGGGCAAGTTCTGGTTGGAGCTTTTTCAGCACTATAACTGGAACGCCGTCAGGGCCAGTTGCTTTACTGGAATCAAGGTTCTTGATTAGCTTGGCAACCTCATGCACAGATAGTTTCTACACTGCAAGGTTGTGAAGGTTCACACAGCTGGCAATGTCAAGAGGTTCCTGGAAGAGCATGATATTCCGGGTTTGAATTGGCCTGCACAATCTCCAGATTTCAATCCTGTCGAAAACGTATGGCATTACATCAAGCCACAGCTACACAATGATAAAATGTCAAATTTGGAAGAACTTTGAACAAAAATTAAAGAAAAGTGGGATGTCCTTTCCTCGGAGTATTGCTGCAATCTAATTCAAGGAATTTCCAAAAGATTGCAGGCTGTCAAATTGCAGAAGGGCAATGCTACTAAATATTAACCAGTTCATTTTGTTCCTGTTGTATTTGTGTTGCATTAATTTCCTAAAGTTACATTTTAAATAACAATTTTCCATTGTGCGGACTTTCTTTTTGCCTGTTCAATTTGAAGTTATTTTTTTTTTTAATTGACGTGAACACTAGAATACTTCACTTAAAAGTAAAATATGAACAATAAAATTATAGAGGAATAAAAGGCGAATCAAACGATGTATAGGTTGTTTAAAAAGTTACATTAAATTTAGCTTAAATTTGCAGTTTTTTGAAAGAATTAAAAGCGCGGACTTTCTTTTTGCCGGACTGTATATATATATATATATATATATATATATATATATATATATATATATATATATATATACATAAGTATATATATATATACTTATGTGTATATATATGTGTATATATATATATATATATATATATATATACACATAAGTATATATATATACTTATGTATATATATATATATATATATATATATATATATATATATATATACAGAAACGAAAAGACTTATATATATATATATATAAGTCTTTTCGTTTCTGTATATATATATATATATATATATATATATATATATATATATATATATATATATATATATATATACACATAAGTATATATATATACTTATGTATATATATATATATATATATATATATATATATATATATATATATATACAGAAACGAAAAGACTTATATATATATATATATATATATATATATATATATATATATATATATATATATAAGTCTTTTCGTTTCTGTATATATATATATATATATATATATATATATATATATATATATATATATATATATATATATATATATAAGTCTTTTCGTTATAAGTTTTGGTTTCGGTTTAAGCTGATGCACCTGGATATATGGATATATTTTTTTATTTTTGAAATCACATCTTTATAATGGTTATATGGGGACATATTCCTCTTAAAATATGAAGAAACAATTTCTTGCACAAAAATAATATGGTTATCCAAATATAATAAATGATAAATATAAAATTAAAATATTTATTAATATAATTAAATATTACAAGAATATAATAATACATAAAATATTATGTAATAATATAAAATATAATAAATAAATCAAAAAAATAATTAAATATTTTATAATAGAATACAAGAATTATTACAAGTAATTTTGAATGTAAAAACGTTTTTTTTAAGCGTTTCTGGAGACTTTTAAAAATAGAACAGAAAAAGTATTCAGCTTTCTTGGTCTCGAGAACATTCTGCAGCGACAACTATAAATAGCTGTCAACTGCTTCTGCTAGTTAGTTATATTGCAGGAAACACTGAACGCAATTAGAGGGATAGCGACTAGGGGGGCTCTGACTGTAAAATCAAAGGAAATAACTCCCAGACGTTAAAAGTTTTACAATTATTTTAATGGTGGATGCTCTGACGAACTACAAGCCCTTATACCCTCCCCCCACCCACGGAAATACTCCCGACAAACCTGACAAGCAGCAAAGTCCCACCACTACACAGTAGAGATCCCTAGATGTAAGAAGGTCTTCTACTCTGATAGCTTCTTCCCCAGAACTGTTAAACTTTGGAATTCTCTTCCGGTTTCCTGCTTCTCCAACTGTACTGACATGCAGAAGTTCAAGTGTAATGTGAACAGACATCTTGCTGCTAAACTCCCTACATAGTACCCCTGAAACTTAGGTCCCTGATAGTAACCCCCTACATCAAAGTGCCTTGTTTGGGGTGAAAATGTAATTAAAAAAAAATGGTAGAATTCTGAACAACAAGCTGAATAGAAATCATCCTCACCAAAGAAAACGTATATTTTATGGTAAATATAGATTTTCTGAATCTTAGTTTGACCAAAGGCATTATATCTTTAAATATTATCTACTATAAATTAGACACGAAGCTAGACTAGAATCTAATACTGAATTATTTCCCTTTGACCATTCGGAACCTGTAAAATAGTTTGTTTTTCTTATATCTTTTCTGTTTTTGTTTAATAAATTTTCCTTTTAATTCACTTTTTTTTCTTTTACTTTATTTCTATTTGGAATATATATATGATATTGTGTTTATACCCTATATATATATATATATATATATATATATATATATATATATATATATATATATATATATATATATGATATTGTGTTTATACCCTATATATATATATACATGATATTGTGTTTACTCCCTATATATATATATATATATG
The DNA here is from genome assembly GCF_053919585.1 of Euprymna scolopes. Taxonomy (NCBI): domain Eukaryota; kingdom Metazoa; phylum Mollusca; class Cephalopoda; order Sepiida; family Sepiolidae; genus Euprymna; species Euprymna scolopes. The sequence goes on from NC_136516.1 coordinate 38,888,719, forward strand.
ATATCGTGTTTATACCCTATATATATATATATATATATATATATATATATATATATATATATATATATATATATATATATATATATGATATCGTGTTTATACCCTATATATATATATATATACAATATTGTGTTTATACCCTATATATATATATATACAATATTTTGTTTATACCCTATATATATATATATATATATATATAGATATATATGGTATTGTGTTTATACCCTATATATATATGTATATATGATATTGTGTTTATACCCTATATATATATATATATATATATATATATATATATATATATATATATATATATAGTCATCCACATACAGTACTGTTTCGCTGTTTCACAGCTCATATATATATATATATGGTATTGTGTTTATACCCTAGAGTAAACACAAAATACGCAACAATAATCGATAAGAATGGATAAAAAGTTTACTCTACAATAATATATACGAAATATGCAAGAATTAAAATATCGTATTTATGTGGCACAATGGCTAGCCCCTTTTTAAGGGAGCTGGGGGCTTCTACATTAATAACCCCTATATCTAGCTTCTAACCTTGTGTCTGACTTTGTAATTAAGTTAAAAACGTTTCATGCAAGTGTTTTGTGGGTTTGGGAATGTTAGATCATGTCTGCTGGGTTTGAATGACAGGTGGTATGAAACTTTTAGCAATGTCAAAATTATTCAAGAAAGGTCAGACTTACACGCGGATATTTGAAGTTGAAAAACAAAGCATTCGTTCTCTCTCCATTTCTCTCTTTCTCTCTCTCTCTCTCTCTCTCTCTCTCTCTCTCTCTCTCTCTCTCTCTCTATCTCGCTCTCTATCTCATTGACTCCCTTTCTCTCTCTTTCTTCATTGAAAGAGAGAATTTTTAGGGTTTGTAATGCTTTTAGGGCACACCCTAATAAAATAAATAATTCGATACAAGCTTCTGAAATGACAAACGCAACAACTTCATAAAAGGTCACAGAAAAGGTTTATTGAGGTACTATCTGTTTTAAAACAGTTGACGCTTGGCTGCTTGGGTCGGCGGACCCGATCTAAACATGCGTCCAGTTTCCGCTGGTTTTATAAAAATATGCCTCGTATTTGTTAAATCTTAAATAAATTATATATATTTATAAAAATGCATTTGTCGCTGTTTTCATGCAAGTATTCGATTTCAGCATATCATTAATGCCGACGACAGAAAGCTGCGTGTAACGACACAATGACTACAAAAGAAACGACGATGGGAAGATGCCTGCAATGACCACACATAATGCGACCCGTGCCAGACAGTTATGGCCGATGACGGATCGACCCGCTTTCGTTGATTTTTCCAGCGTGTGTCTATCGTTTAGATATCGTTGGATATCGTTTATTCCCCGAGGAGCTAGTTGCGTTCACAAGACGTTCATAAACCAAGTAACCCTCCCGGGGAGCGATAGTACCACATTTAACCCTAACCCTCCCGGGGAGCGATAGTATTACACAATAAAAGTAATTACAACAAAAATCATGTCACCATGCATTTAACCCTAACCCGCCCGGGGAGCGATAGTACCACATTTAAGCATATTTTACGACTGGGCTACGCCGGGCGTCCCTGCTAGCTTAGATAAATACTTTTGCAATTTTAGCAAAAGAGCTACAATAATATCTTGGCCTTTTGGCCAAGATATTATTGTAGTATCTGTTCCGGCAGATACTGCAAGCTATGACTAGCTATGACTAGCTATGACTAGCAAAGACCAGATGTGGGGGCAACCCCACATGCCTGACCTTTAACCAGCTCCCATTTCCCACCTCTCGGGAGCTGGTCCCCTTTTCCCCTTCTCCCTCCCTTCACTCCTCACATTAAAAATCGGCCTTGTGCCTAATTTGCTCGGTGGGGGAGCAAATAAATACCATCTGTTCTTCAGATGCTGCACTTCTATTTCTTGTTCTCTTTCGGTGGGGATCAGTCCTTCACGACTGAGACAATTTTTTATTTTTGTACCTTTTCTCCACGTTAAAAAACGACCCTGGTGTCTAACTCTGTCCCGTGGGGAGGCATAGTAAATGGGTACAATAATATCGGGGTGTTTTCATTCACACTGAACATCTACAGAATGCCAAACATCAATACGTTACATATGAAAGAGCCCCCTGTGAAATTACCACCGTTTCCGCTAGTGAACACATTAAGAACGTTTGTGATTCTTTAAAACATTCTTTGTTTTTCTTTTGCTAAAAAAAACTCTTTTACCGGAACTCAGATCCATAAATAGCGATCATCAAGTATTCGCTAATATTGGAATTAGAACAAAAGCGTCCGGAAATTTAAAAAGCAGCTGAAGTAATTCTTGCAAATGAATGATTTACAAATGAAAGCATCTATTTTGGGTTCTTGCAAGTCAATAATTGCGCGGAAGATGCTGGTAATTTCCACCGTTTTCCTCGATTTATGACAAATTAGTTCCCAAGTTATTGATCGGCTTATCTCATTCTCGTCCTCCAAAGCAAGCGGCAAAATAAATGACGCAACCGTGTTTTTTCAGAAATTTGGGAGGTGATATACACACACACACACACACACACACATATATATATATATATATATATGTATATATATATATGTATATATATATATATATACATATATATACATATATATATGTACATATATATACATATATATACATGTATATACATATATATACATATATATACGTATATATGTATATATATACATACATATATATGCATATATATATATATATACATATATATATGTATATATATATGCATATATACATATACATATATATACATATATATACATATACATATATATACATATATACATATATATACATATACATATATATACATATATACATATATATACATATACATATATATACATATACATATATATATACATATATATATACATATATATATATACATATGCATATATATATATATAAATTTGACCTATACATATGCATATATATATATAAATTTGACCTCTGCGGACTCTATCAAATTACTGAGCCAATTTTGGTCTAAATATTTGAAATTTTACATAAAGTGTATTCAGAGGGCAAACTTTTTAGTCCGTTTTTGGCCGAAAAATTGGCTGCCATGGGGTCAAAGTTCAAAAGATTTGACCTTTGCGGTGTCTCGCAAACTATTCAGCAAATTTTACATTATGGGTTTTCAGACATGCAGCAACTTTGACCTCTTGACAGCTAAATTCTCCGTTGTGGTACGGGTTCGAGCCTGCCTGCCTACCAACACCCTTATTATAATTATTATTATTATTATTATTATTATTATTATTATTATTATTATTATTTGCTCAGCACACATCTACAAACACCCGGACAACGCCGGGCACCCAGGCTAGTTATTAAATAAATGAGGAAAAATGATTTCATTCGACTCTGTCGCAGAAAGACAGAAAAAGAAAGAAGTAACTAATTAAAACAAAGCCCGATCCAAAGTTAATACGAGCGATAATTGAAAAACCCTTCCTCCTTCCTTATAGAAAGAACAATAATCGCTGTAACCAGTGGTTATGTTTGCGATTGTTGATTCTTATCTTTTTTTTTTCTTGTTACGTTTTTTTTTTTTTTTTTTTTGTCATTTTCTTCTTTCATTATATTTTCGATGAACAGGGACCCGTTTGTAGTGTTGATATTGTTATTAATGTACAGCACGAAAAACAAAACAAAGATCTATGTTAATTTTTTGTTTATTTTTTTCTCTTTTTACTTCCGTTTGAGAACTATTACCGACAACACTGTTTCCACTTGACAGCGGATGTCATAACAACCGATTGGATGGAGATCTCTCTTTGTTAGCGATATCACAGCCTATATCACAGAAGCAGGTCGCCCGGAGTTGGCCGATTGTAAATGTTAAATTTAGCTAACGCTTCAACCTAAGTCGTTAACATTTGAGCTATCGACTGACGGGATATATATATATATATATATATATATATATATATATATATATATATATATATATATATATATACATATATATATATACATATACATATATATATACATATACATATATATATACATATACATATATATATACATATACATATATATATATATACATATACATATATATATACATATACATATATATATATACATATACATACATATATATATATATATATATATATATATATATATATATATAAAATGGGTAAATAAATTCCAACGAAAGAAAGATGTATATTTAAATAAGGAAGTAGTCACCAACAATGTGTATTTTTTAACATTATTT
>NC_136516.1:38898014-39000514 GCF_053919585.1 Euprymna scolopes
TTGTTATCGTAATTGACTCACTGGTTTTAGGTTTTGTTTTCGATCTCAAGTCGAGAATTTTTTTTTTTAGTTGCAAGAAGTGAACTGTTTAGACATAACACGATACTCGCATGCGCATGTCTCAGTTTCTGTGTAAATTAAACTATAATATTTATGCATATTTTATGACCGGGCAACGCCGAAGGGCCTGCTAGTATATATATATATATATATATATATATATATATATATATATATATATATATATATATATATATATATATTCATCCACATACAGCTCATCAGTGCTGCTAGACAGGAAATTGCCTCAAGCCAGGATCAAAATCTGCCTGCCCAAATGACAGTCAAGGCTAAGCCTTGCCTGTCATTTGGGCAAGGCTTCTCACCATTACGCTATATGGCTGATGCTGTGTGGGTAATGAATTAACGATGTTTTGATATTGTCCAAATGCCTCCACTCGATTTATTTACACAAAGAGTGTCACTTAATATGCTAATATTATATTCATGTGTGTGTGTGTGTGTGTGTGTGTGTGTGTGTGTGTGTGTGTGTGTGTGTGTGTCTGTGTGTCTGTGTGCTAGACATCACATTTAAATGTTTGCTGTTCCAAATTATTCTCATGTCCCAGAAGGAAATTCCAAAGTTTAGCAGTTTTGGGGGAAGAAACTATTAGAGTAGGAGGCTTTCTGGCATCTGGGTATCTCTACTGTGTAGGGGTGGGATTTTTGCTCTTTGTCGGTTTGTTGGAGGGATTTACGTTGAGGAGATACAAGGCTTGTAGTTCGTCGGAGCATATACCATTAAAATGCTTGTAAAACAGATACAACATTTAGTCGATGTGGGAGAGGCTGAATCAGGACCTATTAGGTTAGCGAATCTATTTTGAACCCTGACCAGGAGTGCGAATCTAGTAGCAGACGCACCAGCCCAAATGTGACAACAATACTCAATACATGGGCGAATGGTGACCTTATAGAAGTACAGGATACTTTCAAGTGTAAGTAACTTTCTAGCAGAGTAGAGAGAGCCCACCTTCCTCACAGCAGCCACGGCAATGCCCTTGATGTATTTGTTCCAATTCATGTTCCCTGTAAACATTAATCCGAAGAGTTTAAACAGCTGCACAAGTAGAAGCAAACCATTGGGGAGAGTGAGGGTTGCTATAGAACTTCCGTGTTGGTAGTATGTACTTCAACTGCCACTTTGAACCATTCGGTGGTCGCATTTGCACACTGTTCTGCAGGAAGAGAAAAGATATTTCCCTACCGGGCGTTTCTGATGAGATCCCTGATGGCTTCCCAGTGTACACACACACACACACACATTATATATGTTTACTTCATTTAATCACATAAATTAATATACGAAGATATAATTTTATGTGTAAATTTTCAGTATTTACTCCAACAGTGCTCAATACATATGTAGAGCTAGGTAGTATGTAATGAAAATATATATGGCAATTACGCTATACAGAATATTTCGCGTTTCATTCTCGTGAGGCTTCTGACGAATTCTCACGAGAATGAAACACAGAATATTCTGTGTAGCTTAACAGCCATATATATTTCCATAACTTACTATATATATATATATATATATATATATATATATGAGAGAGAGAGGGAGAGAGAGAGAGAGAGAGAGAGAGAAACTATCAGGAATTACCCGATATAAATATATATATATAAAGATGTTCGTTAAATTGCTAAACACTTGTATTTTTCACGTAATTTTCTTCTCAATGGAAATAAATGCAAAAACAGACAAGACCAATGCCGCTGATCTAATTCAAATTCTTTGAATAATTATCCGGAATTAATTCCGGGATTTAAATTTCCATAAAAAAATAAAATAATAAAAATAATAATAATAAAAAAAAAAAAAAAAACGCCACAAGAAATCCCCGGAGATGTGTCCAGAAAAAAAAAAATGAAAAATATCTTATGTGAAGGCAAGAATGATTAAATCGCAGTTCGAGCATTTTATGATTATCAGCGAGGAAAACCAATTTATTTTGTTTTCACAGGCAGAAGACCGCGTTAATTAATGAATAATCAGTTGGGTTTGTATTTTAACCGCAAAATAGATGAACGCAATCGATCTTTACAAACGAAGAAGGGAGACATAAAAAGATGCAGATATTTATTTGCTTGCTAATTTATTTATTATGCATAAACAAAACATGTCAACTTTTTAGCAATTTTCTTAAAATTACATCATGCGTACTTTTTCTTGGAATTAACTCCAAATACGTTCAAACGTCCTCTTATAAATTCATCGTCATTGACCGCAGTCGAGACGATGGAGTTCAGTAAATTCCATTATCTCCCCCCTCCCACCCATATGCACAATTTTTGATTCCATGTAAACCTGGAAAATTGACCAAAGCTGAGACATGTCGCTCACTAAAAGTACGGTGATAAAAATATTGGAAAGCTATAATGTGCAAAGAGATTGAAGATTCAGGTATGGCGAAAAAAAAAAAAGGGAAATTATCTCCCTTATGGGACGAAGTAAAAATTATAGACAGAGAAGAATGCGTGAAAATAAGACGACTCAAAAAAGCCACGCATATGCTACGCAACAATCACCTATGAAACAGACCTAGTACAGTACTTTTATATATGTATGTATACATATATATATATATATATATATATATATATATATATATATATATATATATATATATATATATATATATATACGTATATATGTACGTATGTATACATATATATATATATACGTATATGTATACATATATATATATACGTATATATACGTATGTATGTATATATATATAGATATACGTATATATATATACATATATGCATGCATGTATATATATACACACATATATATATATACGTATATATATATACATATATATACACACATATCTATATATATATATATATATATATATATATATATATATATATAGTCATCTACATGCAGTACTGTTTCGCTGTTTCACAGCTCATCAATGCGGCTAGACAAGCAATTACCTCAAGCCAGGATCGAAATCCGATCGCCCAAACGACAACAATCACCTATGAAGCAGACCTAGTGCAGTACTTATATATATATATATATATATATATATATATATATATATATATATATATATATATACATATATATATATGTATGCATGTATATATATATATGTATGTATACGTATGTATACATATATATACGTATATATATATACATATATGTATGCATGTACATATATACGTATATATATATATATATATATATATATATATATATATATATATATATGTCAGGTCATGTCATATGCTACTGGTACCATGTAACCCAGTACTACCTGCCTCATGGTCGGGTCACCGGCGACTAAACTGGTTTCCCCACCAGACTTGTTTGGTGAGGAGGGCGGCTAGTCTCCTTGAAAGATTAAAAACAAGACCTTCCAAAGGGCGAATGAACTCTTTTTCTGGGTCAACGGCCAATTAGCACCGTGTATATTTGTGTGTGTGTATATGTGTATTGGGGTAGAGAGGGCTCCCGTAAGCAGTGGTGAAGGCAACCTTTCTAGGAGAAGCAAATCTCTGATTTAAAAAACCATAAAGCGGAAGACCAGTAACCGCATTAAGCTGGTTTGCAGTTTAATTTGTTGCTGGCTATCTTGCTCTTGCTTGTTGCTGGCTATCTTGCTCTTGCTTGTTGCTGGATCTGAACATTTTGAACCGAGAGAGAGACTTAGCTGTAGTACAAAGCTAAAACTCTGTAACATCATATTTGTATAGATACTCCCTCAGACATTTGGGCTCATGGATTTTAAATGTCTGAGGGAGTGGCACTCGTCTGACAAGACGTTGCAATCATCATATATATATATATGTACATATATATATATACATATATATACGTATATATATACATATATATACACACACACAGACATATATATATATATATATATATATATATATATATATATATATATATATATATATATATAGTCATCCACATGCAATACTGTTTCACAGCTCATCAGTACGACTAGGCAAGCAATTACCTCAAGCCAGGATCGAATCTCGATCGCTCAAACGACAGTCAGAGCTTCTAACCATTGCACTATACGGCTGCTGCTATGCGGGTAGTAAATTAACAGTGTTTGCCACTGTCCAAATGCCTAAGCTCAAATTGTTTACACAAAGAGCATCGCTTCATACGCTAATGGTAATTTGTATATCACTTCCCAATATGCTCAACTTAAGATAGGGAGCATTATAGTCATCTGCACACAGTACTGTTCCGCTGTTTCACAGCTCAACAGTGAGGCTAGACAAGAAACTACCTCAAGCCAGGATCAAAACCCGATTGCCCAAATGACAGTCGGAGCTTCCAACTGTTGTGCTATACAGCTGCTGCTATGCGGGCAGTGAATTAACAATGTTTTGACATTGTCCAAATATATATATATATATATATATATATATATATATATACTAGAAGACCGCCCAGCTTAGGCCAGTCATAAAATCGGCTTAAATAATATAATATTTTAATTTATTGAGATTTCTTATTACAGAACCAAAACGCTATTGATTATTATATTGTACCTAATATATAGTAACGATTTAGAAAAGTAAAAATAAAAAAAATGACTTGGGTACCATCGGCTAGAATTAAAACCAAAACACACAACTCTTCAACCCGATTCCTTAGTCTCTGAGCCACACCCATATGCATGAAAATAGTTTTAAAAAAAATAACATTGTTTAACCTATTAATGCATATTTGTGCATGCAAGCTGGTTTAGTCGACTACTCCTGCCAAAGTTCACGTTTTTGTTTGCAATTTTAACCCCATAGCAGCAATTTTTTTCACCTAAATCAAATCAAAAGTATGCTACAGGTCCAAATACCCTATATATCAAATTTCAACATTGTAGACTAAATATTAAATAGGAGTTTGGTAGAGATTTTTCACACACACTGACAAGGTCACTTTTACGTATATACTAGCAGGCCGCCCAGCGTTGCCCGGTCATAAAATGTTGATAAATATTAGGTAGATGTAGTTTGCTTGAAGCATTGTATAGTATGTAGTTAAATGGAATGTGTAGAAGGCGTTACAATGCAGAGGTAACAGAAGACACAAGCTGAAGCAGGTGAGAAAGTTTTATTAATACAACTTAAAAATACATGTGTACACATTTATATATTTCTTATACGCATTATATTTATATTTGTACCATGATCACCTGAGAAAGTCGGTCTGGTGGTATATCCGTGTTATATAATATTTCGAGAAAGATCTTTTCGTCAGATATTTATTTGACTTTGGTTCAAACATGCTGTTGTAACATTCTCACGGCAAACATTTGCCTGGAACTTGTGGATAGCATTTTAATTTAATATGGTTAAGTTTTTTTTTGTTCATTTCTTTATTTTTATTCCTAATTTATTATTTTTGTTTTTAAATTTTTTAATTTTTTTAATAATACTTCATCTTTGGTTCAAAACGTGCTGTTGTAAACAGTAACAGTCTCGCGGCAAACAATTACCTAGCACTTGTTGACAGCATTTTAATTTAATATGATTAAGTTTTTTTTTCTTTATTTTTATTTCTAATTTATTTATTTATTTATTTATTTTTATAATAATTTATATTTTATATTAATTAATTTATTGTTTGTGTTTCTGTGTTCTTGTTGAGAGGGGGTTGCGACATAGACTTTGAATTAAGTCGGTTGGTAAAGGGAGACTACTTGATGAGCTGATCTAAGGGGGATAACCGTTACAGATATTTCTTCTCAGTTAAGTGTATAACGTTGCATTACTTTTTTATGCATTTTATTTGTTTATTTTTTATTTTATTTTAGTAATGTTATTCCTATTCTGGGGGGTATTTTATTTAATTCGTTATGTAGTGTATATATACTCATTTATGAATTCGTGTATCTTTAATCTAAGTATTCTATTGACTATAATTATTTATTTATATACGCAATGTATTATGACAAAATGGTTAAAATTATTTCGAGATTTTTTCTAAATTTAAAAAAAATATATATTTATTTATTTATTTTAGTTAACTTGAATTTCTGTTTTTGGTGTATTATGTCTTATTTGTTATTTGCGATTAATATTATTAGGCTTATTTGGAGAAATTAATTAGGCTTTAGTAATAGTAGTATTTATAATGATTGAAAAATGGCATTCATTTAAGTAATGTAGTGGAATTATTAATGTCTGTCTACCATAATTTTTTCTCAAGATTAATAAAATATTTTAATCTTGTAATTGTTTTCATGATCTTTTTATGATAAAAAAAGTTCTCGATGTTTTTATTTCTACTAATTAAAAAAATACATAAAATTAATAGAAACTGAAATCTAAACAACATGATTCAACTTTTCCTAAATTCAATCATACTCACTCATGACTTACGAAAAAAAATAAAAGCAGCAGCAGTAACTTAATACGTTGTTACACCTTCAAGGTCAAGATTAAAGGCAACGTTGGATATACAGATAATAAACTAGGCTATATTAGGCCATATAAACTTGCATGAGCACATATACATGTTCGCACCATCTGTTATTATTATTAATGTGTAGTAATCTTAAATAAGGATTGCTTATTCATTAGTTTGTTTGTTTATTTATTTTGATTTATTCTATATCATATATATATATATATATATATATATATATATATATATATATATATATATATTTACACTAGCAAGCCGCCCGGCATTGACCGGTTATAAAATACGCTTAAATATGATATTTTGATTAATTCAAACTACGTCTGTATTATTATATTATACTGGGCCCAATAAATATTAACAATTTAAAAAGTTTAAAAAAATGACACGCGTGCCACCACTGAAAATCGAAATCAAAACGTCTATCATATGATTTACTTTTTTCTTTGACGTTAATGCCTGAGCTTTGAAGACATGTTTACTGCAAGGCTAAAAATGAAAACATTGACCAATAGTTATCACGTTAAGCATGCATATTCGTAATACTGTCGTTCGACCTTCACCTGGCAAATTCCATTTTTTTTTAAATTTTCATGCTTTTTCGCCGATTTTCCCCAACTAAAACCCAAATATTAAGTTTCGCATTATACATTGTTATTATTATTAATGTGTAGTAATCTTAAATAAGGATTGCTTATTTATTAGTTTGTTTGTTTATTTTGATTTATTCTAATTTAATTTTAGTTTTATTTTATTTTTATTTTTTTTAATTGTTATTATATAATGGTGGGATAGTGTGGGTTAAGTTAAGAATGAAGAGCCTAATTCATGTCGGCGATTAATCTTGGGATGCAATTTGGCAATCAGGATTGATTCTTTGATACGAAGGTTGCCAACATTGCATTCGGTGGCTAAAATATCTACTCTGATGGATTTGTTAATGTTGCCGCATGTGTTAAGGTGTCTGCGAACAGAAGAGGCTTGTGTTTGTATGTGTTCTTTTATTCTAATATGCAGATGTCTCACTGAGCTACCGACGTATGATTGGTCACATTTGGTGCACTGTATGCGATTTACTGTGTATGTACGATGGCACATGTTAGGGGTGTTCATCGGGCAGTTAGGGTGCAGGGTACATTGTTTAGGTGGGTTTTGTGTTTTGACAAATGCTGTCGTAGTGATGGCCTAATGTGTATAAGTTGTATGTCTAGACCAGGGGTGGGCAAACTTTTCAGTGTAAGGGATGCATTAAAAAATTCTAAATTTTACTGGGCCGCATAGTATATTTTTCAATATAATTGATATTTAAAAAAGACAAAATAAAAGGATTTCAGAGAAAAAATATAATTAATTTTCATTTATTAACATTTTAAAGTATATCAAAATAATTTATTGCCTGTTTTCGGCCAGTCATAAGTTTCGGGCACAGCAAATCAAAAGGGATCTGATAAAGCTACGCCTGGCAGTCTAGCTGGGAACCAAGTGTAAACTTACCAGTCCCCATAAAGCAGTCATTTTTTAATGTGTAATTCGTAAGATTTCTTCATTTTCTTTTACTTTATTTGTTTTTATTTCTTCAGAAATTTAGTTAGATTGTTAACGAAGGTATATTTTCATCTCCAAATTTTCATTTTTTGCAAGGATCAACCCGTACTTGTGTCCGGCAGTCCGCACAGCTATGAGAAAACCACAATTCAATATTCAGTACGTGGAGGGCAGCATGAATTCCTTTGGTGGGCCGCAGTTTGCCCACCCCTAGTTTAGACCCTCCCTGTGTATAGCTTTGCGGATGGCTGTTGTGATCCTGTCGTTGAAATGGGGCAGCTTTAGAAAGCAGGTGTTAGAGGAGGAATGCTGCGTTCATATTCTAGGTTTATTGAGGTTTTCAATGGTTGGTGTTGGGTATCCATTGGTTTCTAGCACTTGATTGAATTTATTAGTGCAGGTGTTTTTATTGGCTTTATTGCTGCATTTATTGCGGATGTGCGTTATTTCATTCCTTGCATAGCTTATTTTAGCTTTACGGGGGAGGGCAGATTTATAGTGTACGAAGAGATCTCTTTAGGCGGGTTTCTTATAGAATTTGGTGGATACGGAGATGTTGAGGCTGAAGTCTAAAGTGCCAGAGATCCAGAGCTGTCGGGGTGCTCGATGGTGAACTCAATGTGTGGGTCAGTGTTGTTGAATATGTTAAAAATTGAGTTCGCATCCTCCCAAGATGGTGTTAGAAGTAGGATATCATCAATGTATCACGTGAAGAAGATGTAGGAGTAGCAAGAGCTGAGGGCACGGCGTTCAAGTTTATCCATGAATGCGATAGCGAGTAGTCCTGACAGGCTGGACCCCATAGGCAATCCTGTGATTTGTTTATATGTGCTTTGTTTGTATGTGAAGTAAGTGTTATCTATTATTATTTCTAGGAGATCATGTATGTCAGTTACAGTGAGGCCAAAGGAATACAGGTTACAGGAAGAAATGCAGTCGGTAATTATGTCAATTGCCGGGTATGCAGGGACAGATGTGTAGAGGGCGACGACGTCTAGGCTGAAGGCATATCTGTTGTGCTTGAGTTGTTCTGATGTAAGTGAACGTAACCTAGAGATGACTTCGTTAGAGCTGCTGACGTGTCCCGGGAAGGTTGGAAGAAGTGGTTTTAAGAAGTGGGAAAGAAGCTAATTTTGTTGAGTGTTCTTTCTTTGCTGGATACTATAGGTCTTATTTTAGTGGTGGGGTCTGTTTTATGGGTCTTAATGAGGTGGTAGAATGTGGGAAGTCTACTATTTCTTGTGGTGAAGTTGTGTCTATATTTGCTAGGGATGCTCCTTTTGTTGCAAATGTTGGTCCAGGCTGTATTGATGCGGTGTTCTATTTGTGTAGTGGAAATGTTGTTAACTGGTGCGTATAGTGTGTCATCGCTAAGGTGAGAGAAAGCAAGTGTGTCATATGTGGCCTGTGAGATCACACAGAATTCTTTCTCCTTGTCTGAGGGTAGGAAGATGAGATCTTTGTTTCTTAGGTTTTCTAGTGTAGTGCATTGCGATCTTGTTAGGTTAGGTATAATTTTATTCTCTTCGCGTTGTAGTATAGAGAAAATATTTCGTTTTAGACGTGTGAGTTTGATGTCTAATTCACTGTTATTTGGTGGTGGGTGTAATGGATGATCGAGTTGGTATACAGGAAAATTGGGGCTGTGATCATCGTGTGTGGAGTGGTTGATGGCTGTCAGCCACTTGAGGTGGTAAGCTGTTCTACAGACCTGTGTCTCCATGTTGAGTTTGGTAGTGCTATTGATTCTTTGAGTCGTGATGAATTTAGGCCCCAGGGAGATGAGTTCTTTCTCGCTATTTGATAGAGTTTCAGTTAAGTCAGTGACTAGATGGATTACTGTGTGTTGTTGCTGTGCGGGTTATCTTTATTATTATTATTGTTATTATTGCTGTGCAGGTTATCATTAACGACCCCATGAGGGAGCGTGTGACTGTTCAGTTTAGATAGCCATGTGAACTTCCGTTTGAGCCTTGTCTTTTCGTTAAGGACGGTGTGGTGATAGCATTGATCAATTGCCGTGGTAGTCTCAGAGTATCTAGATTCTTATGCAATGTGAAGTTCAGCTTTGGAAGTGTTGAAGTTGTTTATATGCTGATGTAACCGGTGGTGTAGGTGCTGGAGGATTTTTTAATGCAGAATCTATGTATAAAGTCCCTTGAGGTTTTGAGTTTCGGAAGTTGGAAACAAGTGGGCAGGTGCATGTTTCTGATGGTATTGGGAATTATGTTTGAAATTGATTTGGCAGCCGACTGTAGCACGTTTTTCAGAAAGTTGAAATAATTTTTTGGTTATGGCAAACTCTGTCTGACTAAGACTAAGGGATAAGAGGTGGGTGTAGTTTGCTTGAAGCATTGTATAAATATATTTTCATGCAAATTTCATACTTATTATTATAGAGCCAAATCTCTATTAATAATTATCCAATATATATTAATCACTTTAAAAAGTTATAAAAATATGACTTGACATCCACTAGAACTGAAACCAAAACGTTTAGCACCCCAGGCCTAGTAATTATTTATCACTCCAGCGTCGTTACCATCTGAACTATGTACAGATGCATATAAAAGAGTAAAAGTGACTTTGAGCTATGAATGTCACTGTCTTTAGGTTTTGGTTTCGATCTCAGCTCGAGTATTTGTTTTTTTTTTTACTGACAATAAGTGAACTGTTTAGTAAAAGCATAATACTTGCAGTTTCTTTCGTTTCCCCCCCCCCCATTTTTTAAAGGGATTTAATGTTGCATTTAATAGCAGGCAACACCGAGTACATCTGCTAGTATATATATATATATATATATATATATATATATATATATATATATATATATATATATATATAAATCCTAAACTATCGAATTTATAATGGAATATATATTCTAGGCAACGGGGTGAGTAATGTGGGCATATTTTATGCAATAAACTTGAATTTGTATTATTTGTATTGCTGTTCTCATCTTGAGTGTTATTTTTTTCAACGTTTTGTCGATGTAACCTTCGACCTTCTTCATGTGTATCGTGTTGAACTCGACAATCTTTTTGTTGAATTCTATAATCTGGACAAAATATCGAATGGAACCCTTTATTTAATCAGGGGTAGCATGCTCTTGTTCCGTTAGCCATGACTTTTTCAGTATTGCCTGCACTGAGGATTGAACCTTCAACCTCCAGAAGCGTAACTTTATAACTGAATTTACCAAATACTTTAACCACTGCATTACAGGATCCTTGCAGATTCCCGAGTCCAAGCAATATACATCTGATGAAGGTCGGACGTTACATCTGCCGAAACGTTGTGAAAATAGCATCCAAGATGAGAACAGTAGTCCGAAGACTCCAAATGATACTAATTATTAATCCTCATCTCAAAAATTCAGAAATATAATAAACTTATTTGTAATCTAATAATCCAATTAGGCTCAAATTTTGACACGTGTCAATTTAAGGTTAGTACTTTATAAAAATCATATGAATTTTAAAACAAAAGTGTTGCTATCTACATGGCTTGGACTTTTGAGTGATTCGCTAATATCCTACATATGTCGAGAATGTTTAGCTCTTTCTCTAATTGGTGTTAATAATCGTCCATAGAGTCCGCACCTCCTTTTTTTTTTTCGTATGGAAATTTTTGAAAATGTATGAGATTCCTCCATTCTCTCTGGTAGTGACATATCTAATTACTTAGTATTCTTTGTCTTGAGTCCTGGTGCCAAAAAAACAAAAGCAAAACAAAACAAAAAAACACACTATTAAAAAAAAAAAAAAAAAAAAAAAAACATTGTCTAAGGCTGAAAGGAAAACGCCGGAGAAGACGAGGATTGGTCGGCCTTTGTTATGCAAATGGCCGTATTTACATTACCTTGGCAACGCTCCTTCGATAAAAGCACTTAAGCGTCTACGTTCGTTGATAAAAGAACGAATCTATACTAGCAGGAGTGATAGCTGTCTGTCAGTCGCTCTTTGTCTCTGTTTCCTATCAACGGCCGAATTTAATAGCATGTGTTATGTAATTCTTATTAGAAGAGGAATGATGTTATTTGTTGTTGTTCATATTTCTTAGAGTCTTAGAGTGATAGAGACAGTCTTAGATTGTCTTAGGTTATTCATGTGTTGAGCGTTCATATGTCTTAAGATGTTCACGTTGTGTGATAGCACATTGGAGACATAAACAGGTATATATAAAGAGAGAGACTGTTCCGTATATATATATATATATATATATATATATATATATATATATATATATATATATATATATATAATATACAGTGTACATGTTACTACAAGAGAACCAATTCAAGCGTATTGGAGACATAAACAGGTATATATTTATATTCCGTTTCATTATCTGAAAATATAACAAAAAAGAAAATATAGTCGTAGGAAAGAAATAGTAGATGTGTTAGCATTCGAAAAATAAAGCAAAGGTTGCAGAATCCCCAACTGCACTTCTGGTCTCATATTGCACCAGAAAGAACAATTGGAAATAAGTCATATGCAATTCACTATGATTAGGCAATTTCTGTTGCATAGGGTGGTTGTTATTATTAGAATTACCAAATACGGCACGAAATATTTGTATATGTTATGTAATTCTTATTCGAAGAGGACTGATGTTATTTGTTGTTCATATTTGTGAGAGTCTTAGTGAGAGATTTTAGAGTCTTAGAGTGATAGAGACAGTCTTAGACATGTTCATGTGTTGAGTGTTCATATGTCTTAAGATGTTCATGTTGTAAGAGATGGAGACATTGGTGAGATATAGAGACAGAGTACATATGAAAAGAGAGAGACAGTTCTGTATATATATATAATAGACAGTGTACATGTTACTACAAGAGAACCAATTCAACGAGAGGAGATTTATGAATATCTCGATAGATAGACCGAGAGATAGTGCGTTTGACATTTACGTTTTGACAGTTGTGCATATAATATAAACACGTTACCTTTCTCGTTGTAATGATGAACACAGAAGACGCAGATACACAAAGATGATGACGTCCTTTGTTTCATGACCGGTCCATGATGTCGCTTGAGGAATTCAAAGTTTCTTTACATGGTTATTTCTAAAACCCTCCTCGCTTCCAGAGGGTGCCGAGAATCGGTCTGAACCTCTCTGCTCCTCTGATCTGACTGATCTAACTCTCCCTAACTAACTTCGAACTCTTTTCTATATCGAGAACTCATCACGTCATCGCATGATTAAACATGTGCTCATAAAGCACGTTGCATGGCATGTATCACGTTGCCAAACTTGACATGACCCCTAGTTCAGTAACCTATTTTTCAAATAACATTTTTACAAAATATGTTTACAATTTCAATTGACGATTAAATTCCTTAACAGAAACAAATTTCATTATTACATTCCTTTTCCATATACAGATATGTAAGCTAAACAATTTCAATTCCTTATTTCAATAACATTTTGTATTTATTTCAACTTATGATTGGAATTTTCAATTTCAAATCTAGCTTCGCAAGTTCGAATCCTTTATTATCCTATTTCATATTTACATTTAACTAATTCCCTATTTTTTTACTTACATGAAAAGGGGACAGCCTTTATCATGTAACACATGAACCTTGACGACAACCTGGGCTACAGCAGAGACGATGCACGGGTGTATAATGTTTAGATGCTCACAGCGGTAACTAGTATTCTACATTCTTATTAGGAGGCATGTCTTCTCAAACTCAAGCTCGGCCTATCTCTAAGTTATGTCTTCTGATAGCAGTTGCATAGACTTCTATTAAAAGAAACACACAATAAAAAGTAAGATCTATTTTCAGTATTCATTGTATTTGGGACAGTTCCTGTTAACAGTAACAACACCCTGTGTTACAACAGAAGCTGAACAGGTGTCTATTTATAGCGCCATGATGACAAGCAACATCCTACACAAATTCTCGTCATAAATCGTTCTTATAAGTGATCAAATTCTACCAACTTTTCAATCCTCTCATATTATTATTCATCAAATTGACAATCTCATTAACCTTTATCCTCGAGTGCCTTTAGCCTTGGTCAGTGGTTACTCAATAGCATAAAAAAACAATTATGCAACATATATATATATATATATTTTTTAAATAAATCATATATTGTGTAGCGCACAATCCACTCTCTGCAACAGGCAAGTAATGAGTGTATATATAGAGTGGAACGATAAAAGTGTCGCCTTACAGAAAACAACACTACAGCTTTATTTTAAAACTTTTACTGAAAAAATAAATTCAGGTATGTAGCCGCCTTTAGCCTCACTCACTGTCTCAATACGGATCCAGAACTGGGAGCATGCCTTTTACACAAGTCTTATTGCCACAGCCAGGGTCAGCCAACGGCCACCTGATTGCACCAGGGGATCACCAAACTCTTCAGCACATCCAGGTACGCTTTGGTGTTGACTTTCAAGCCGACTTCGAAGATGTGAGGAGGCATCATGTAGCCCTCACTTGAAACCAACACCAAAGTCCATAACCGTGGCTGGAAATTTTTGTTGAGCTGTGCCCTCAAGCGTTGAAGCATCCGGTTTTGCATTTTGAGGGTGCTGGCAATGGTCCTGTTGTAAGAGATCGGTAGAGAGCATGAGTTGTACACCGGCACATCTCCAATCTCACTGTATGTGCATAAAGTGTTTCAAATATGGAGGCACTAAGCAAACAAATGATCTGCTTCAAACCATTTGTACCCGAAGCTTTACTATATTTCGGAATTTTTGAGATGAGGATTGATAATTCGTATTATTTTGGATTATTTGGGCTACTATTCTCATCTTGAGTGCGACACTCAAAATACAACTCCAAATTACTAAGAACTTTTATCCAGTCATGGCTAACAGAACAAGAGCATACTACCCTCGTGGATAAAATAAAAGGTTCTGTTTAAAATTCTATGCAGATTCACGGCTTTGAGACATAGATTTGCGAGTTCGGCAAGATACACTTGAAGAAGGTCGGAGGTTACATCGACCGAAACGTTGTGAACAGTAGTCTGAAGAAGCCAAAAAATATGAATCTACTATGTACTGTTGCGAGACTTGTCAATTTATACGGCCCTGAGTGCTCAACGACAACAAGAAAGGCGGAAAAAAGATTTGGTATTATGGAAAACAAAATGACGTTTCTGAATTTTTGAGATGAGGATTGGTTATTTGTATTATTATTCATCGGACTACTGTTCTCATCTTGAGTGTCATTTTCACAACGTGCCTCAGGGGTCGACCCTTAAATTTTTTTTATTCCTGCTATTCATAAACAACCTCCCTGATAAAACAGTCCACCACTTCGTAGATAGTAAACTTCTTTCCAACCAACAGTGTCTTAATGGTCATTTTGGAATGCATATACCATGTACTGGATAAGGCAGGGAAACTAGAGTGGTCGCCCTTGATATATGCAAACCATTTCATAAAACCTGGCATGCAGGTCTTCTCATGAAAATTAAATCATAGTATGTATAGTTTAATACCGTATGATTCATATGCAAGAACCCGTGCTGCAGTAGTTAGAGTACTGGGATAAATCAATCGTAAAAGTGATACTCTCCTGAAGGTTAAAGGTTCAATCCTCAATGTGGGCGACCGAAATATACATTTACGAATTACTTATGCCCACTATCATGTCATGGCTAATGGAACAAGAACATGCTACCCCCATGAAGTAAATAAAGGGTTCCGCTCGAAATTCCGTCCAAATTCCTGAGTTTGACAGAAACATTCCCGAGTTTGACAACATACACCTGAAGGAAGTCGTAGGTTATATATATATATATATATATATATATATATATATATATATATATATATATAGAGAGAGAGAGAGAGAGAGAGAGAGATAGATATAAAATAATTTCATAATAAATATTCCCAACTGACTACATGTCCAATATAACCAAATTCTTGTTAAATAATCAAATTCTGCCCAATTTCAACCATCTTTACTAATCGTCACAGAGTTATCTCATCGTCCACCTGTAAACCCTCATTAACCTTTATCCTCGAGTGGCCTTCTGGCCTTGTAAAATAGTGATGTTTAATAATATAATATATACACATGAACTCACACACATGCACAACACACACACACACACGTGTGTGTGTGTGTGTGTGTGTGTGTAATTATTTAATAATAAATGTTTAATTATCATCCACATACGTATATGTTTCATCTTAATGGAATCATCAGTGTGGAGAAAAACATTCAAATCGGTCACATAATCCTATCCCCGAAATATAAGTAACCAAAGGTGCACCCTCTATCAAAAAAAAAAAAAAAAATGAGGAAAATAAAAAAATTATATTTTGTAATTTCTCGTACTACTATTCATATTCATACGCAATAACGTCCCGATCAGTACAGTGAAAAAAATTAATAAAGAAAAAAATCGATTAAAACTATAATGAGAATGTTGAAATACAAGGTGCCTTAAATAAGACTATTTTTGTACATGCATTTAAATATTGTAGACTTGAAAATTCGGCATGTTTTTGTTATATATCTTATGAGATGCCTGACCAATTTTTATGATTCCAGGTTCAAATGAACAGCTACAGTAGGAATTAGAATACGCTCTACTAAAGCCTGATTGTCAGAGCTGGTGAATTTCAAAAATGCTATCTAGACGTTAGGGCACTTTAGAAGAACGATATGCAATAAAATTCTGTTTTAAACTTGGAAAAAAAAATGCCACAAAAAACACATATGAAATGCTTCAGACTACTTTTGGACCATCTGGCATGAATCTAGCATCAGTTTCTGGAGTGGCATAAGAGATTCAATGAAGGTGTCTGTGAGGGATGATGAGAGATGTGGAAGAAGTAAGGAAGTCAAAACATCAGAGTTGATTGGCCAAATAAAGAATTTCATGAATAAGGACCGTCATGTGTCTATAGAGACAATAAGTGCACAGTTTGATGTCAGTGTGGGAACTGTACACACAATTATTGCGAGGAACTGAAGATGTGGAAGATTTGTGCAAAGTTTGTCCCAAGAATGCAGTCCACAACTCAATCTTTCTCACAGATTATTTAACTAAGAGGGGCATCAAGGCAGTTCCTCACCCTCCCTATAGTCCAGACCATGTTCCCTTAGAGACTGTCGTTATGAGACAAATGTGGGGATGAAAGAGGCTGTGACAAGGGTCACTAACATGCTCACATAAGAGAACTTTCATGGGACCTTCCAGAAGTTGTTAGAACAGTATAACAAGTTTATTGCAGCCGGAGGAGATTACTTTGAAGGGGACTAGAGTTTCATGTGCGTTCTATCAATAAAAGTGCTCATACAAAAAAAAAAATTCTGTAAATTTATTGAAGGATCGTTGTAAGACGAGAACAATAGTCCAGATAATGTTAAAAAATACGAAAACATCAAATGTGTTTAAGTGATGACAACAGTATATTCTTTTCATTATTTTGACTCTCACGCATATATCAGTTAATATCTTATATGTTTTTAGATAGAGTTATGTGGTTCTCGATTGATTAGCTGTGTCTAATTATTCGGATATATACTCGAGAGTCAACACAATGACACGGATATTCTCTTGTTATAGCCCTAGTGATTATATGAGTTGTGGACGTGTCGATTTAGGTCACACACCATGTTCTGGGTGGAGCCATACATTACAGCTGTGAAGAAGCAACAAAGAGAATCTTGATGAACTAATCCATGTGAATCCATAGATTATAATCAGAACACCCTACATTGAGTATGGAGCTCCATTATTTCTGCTCCACTGCTTCTGCTCCATTATTTCA
This sequence comes from Euprymna scolopes, assembly GCF_053919585.1. NCBI lineage: Eukaryota > Metazoa > Mollusca > Cephalopoda > Sepiida > Sepiolidae > Euprymna > Euprymna scolopes. The sequence goes on from NC_136516.1 coordinate 38,915,798, forward strand.
GCTTCATTGAGCTAGAAACAAACAAAGAAACGGTAGAAAGATCTTTATAATCGTACCATATGATCAACGCAAGGAATAAAAGCCAACACCTTGAATGTTTCTTCTTGCCAATCTCCTGAGACGAGTTCGAATATTCAAATGATCCAGAAATTTATTTGGTTTCGATTGTAGATTACAAAATGACTCGTTTCCTTTAATCCTCTCAAGACTCTGTTTGTGATCCCATATAACTCAGCATCCAACATTAAATCTTTCTTTTTGCCTTCGTTGCTAAATATAATCGGTTTTGACCGTATCCTGTCTGTAGTATCATTTAGAGTTGGACGGGTGTTTAGCATTGGAAGCGAGTCACGGGTACATGTGCTTGTATTTTACAGACCTAAGGGGCGATAACTCCTGCCCGCTTCCGGTAAATCCAAGGGGCATAACTATCACCTCTACACCCTTAAGACTCAGTTTGTGTCTTTCAATCGTAGGCGTAATAGTTAAATGAAACCAATCACCTAATGAGAAACCATAAAAAATGAATAATTAGTCAATGAACGTTCGTTTTTCAAAAGAATATGAAAATAAGTTAAACTTTATGAAGTCGCTAACATATCCATGACTGAATATATTAAGAAGTTTGTTTTAATAATTTTTTAGTTATTTGTATTATTTGGATCCATCGAACTACTGTTCTTATCTTGAATGTGATTTTCACAACGTTTTGGTCGATATAATCTCCGACCTTCTTCAGGTGTATCTTGTCGAACTCGGGAATGTTTCTATCGAATTTGGTAATTTGGAAGGATCTGTCCGCAGGCACCCGTGGCATAGTGGGTAGAGTACTTGGAAAAATCAATTGTAAAAAAGTGATATTCTCCTGAAGGTTGAAGGTTCAATCTTCAGTGTGGGCAACCGAAAAATACAATTGCAAATTACTTAAGACCTCTATCCAGTCATGGCTGACAGAACAAGAGCATGCTACCCCCATGAAGTAAATAAAGGGTTCTGCTCGAAATTCGGTCCATATTCCCAAGTTCAACAGAAACATTCCCGAGTTTGACAAGATGCACCTGAAGAAGGTCGGAGGTTACATCGACCGAAACGTTGTGAAAAATCACACTGAAGATGAGAACAGTAGTCCAAAGAATTCAAATAATGAAAATAAGCAATCGTCACTTCATAAATTCAGAAACGTCAGAAAAAAAGGCTTTTAATATCAATGTTATTTATGGCAAGGAAAAACTCAACTTTTTATATATATATATATATATATATATATATATATATATATATATATATATATATATATATATGTATATATATATTAGCAGTTCAGCCCGGCTTTGCTTGGGCCCTATGTACTGTCCCCATAACTTAATGTGCATATATATATTAAAAAGTTGGACTCATGTTCAGGTAACCTGCTTCTAAAATTTCAAGTGTTTAGACCCAAAATTGGCGGAGGAGTTTGGTAGAGTTTTCAAAGGTAAAATCGTTGAACTTTGACCCCTTGACAGCCAAAAAGATGTTCCCAAATCTCATTAGCCCTTTTATCAAATCTCGAATCTGTAGACTGGAAATTGACAGAGTAGTTTGGTAGGGAAATCTACACACACAAAGACAATTTCACTTTATATATATATATATATATATATATATATATATATATATAATAATAATAATAATAATAATAATAATAATAAAGACTACTGTTTAAAGCACTGTTGATATGGAATGCAAAATTCAAAATTTATCGGGTTTAAAGACCAAAACAAGTGCAGAACATTTTTTAAATAAACACATATTTATTTATTAAAATTAAATTCAATATTTCGATTCATAACAGAATCTTCATCAGCATAAACACGTTTTTTTTATAAATCTTTTCCTTTTCTTTTTTTTTTACGCATGGCACGCTTTTCTTCGAATGTTGTCCAAGTTTAGAGTTCAAATTTCCGATTCAGTAGAAACACTGGTCCAGCGTGTATTTAAGTAATAAAAAAAAGACCACTGTTTAAAGCACTGTTGATAGCGCCACCGCCGCTATATAAAAAAAAGATTTATGAAAAACTTGTTTTTCCTGATGAAGAATCTGTTATAAATCGAGATATCGTATTTAATTTTAATAAATAAATATGTTTATTTATTTTTAAAAAATTCTGCACTTGTTTTTGGTCTTTAAAACCGTCACATTTTGAATTTTGCATATATTTTCCGAAATTATACTTTAAAGATTCTTGTCGCCATCACACAGTGCAAGTGGGGTGGGAGATGGGCTGCCTTGAGCGACTGACTCGCTGGCTTTGTGACTCCCTTCCCTTCCCGTATCTAGTAGTCGGCCTTTAACTGACCTGTGAGTGTGTGCGCTTCTCTCTCGCCCCATCTCCCTTTTTACCTCTCTCTCTCTCTTTCTCTATCTCTCTCCCAATTTGAAACGACCTGTCCGTTCTTCCTCCTTTTTGCCCTTGGCTATTGGCCAATCAGGATCCTTGTGGAACTTCTCGCAACGCCACAGTGCCCCGTTTTATGTGCCCTTTAAAAAAAAAATCAGTTTGGAGGTTGGCCATCTTGGAAGAAGCATCCTTTAGACTCCGTTGCTGACCGTTTTTCGGCAACGTATTTTGTATATTTTTTTATCCTTTTCTGACAGTGGAGTGCCTTTTTTTAAAAGGAATGTATTGAAGTGTTTGTAGGTACCTCCCTTTAAAAGAAGAACATTCGACGTACCGTCGATAAATTTCATCTTATTTAAACGTTGGGTAGAGAGCCCAACTATAAGAACTGTATTGAAGTGTTTGTAGGCACCTCCCTTTCAAAGAAGAACATTCGACGTGCCGTCGATAAATTTCATTTTATTTAAACGTTGGGTAGAGAGCCCAACTATAAGAACAGTGTCGGAAATTTTTAGTAAAACTGCTTGCTCCAAAGAAAGGAGGAATAAGGAGAGAGAGAGAGAGACACTGACAACCCTTCATGAAAAGGAGAGTGGACCATTTGTTTCGAACCCTATTTCGGGCGAGAGAGACATTTTAAAAAAAACCTTTGAAGGTTGGTTTTATTTGTGAAAAAACACGTCTTAAAGGACTCCCTTTTTTGAAATGTTTATTCTCTTTTCATTCAGACTTCAAGTAAGCCTTTGATTTTTAAGAACATTTTATATATTTTGAAAAGTCTCCCTTTTGAGAGACTATTTTAATGTGAATTTTTTTTGCCCAGTTGCCTTTTTTCCTTTTTATATTGAATGCCCTTTTGTCTTTGATTTTTTCATCCTTTTTTTTTTCTCTCTATTTGTTACTTAGTAAATTTTATTTTACAAGCTTTTGGGAATTCAAAGCAACCAGCCACCCTTTTTCTTTAAATAAACATTTATAATTCTAACAGTTTACAGGGTCTCAAGTAATTACCTTTTATTTCTCTTTGTGTTGTTGCATGACATTATTTTCTCTTTTTTTTTTTTACCCCAATCGTTTCCCAAAAAGACGAGTTTTGGCGACACCCCCAGAAATTTTCGTTAATATTTCCACAGTCAAACAACGTCCTAGCTATCACAAGCCATGAAAGCCAACAAACCGGAAGTCCAAGAGCAAGCAGATGTGACGTTGTTTGATTCTGGAAATAATTTTGCCATCTCACACATTCTGAATATATATCCGACTATTTGGTCTACACACTTGAAAATTGATATACAAGGCATTTGGACCTAGGGAACTGTGGTTTGAGTTGTCCCCCTTTGAAAATTGGCTGTTTGGAGAAATGGAAAACTAGATGGCTCTGGTTGATAGTCAATTTGCATAAGTGGAGAAATAGGCAGCATATAAACGGTACTTTTTTTTTTTTAAGCAGTGTGAAGAGCGCAGAGAGTGAAACGACGGTTGGAAGAAGTGACGGTGAATTCTTTTTGTGACGGTGAATTATTTTTGGACGTTGAAGAGCTCGACCTTTTGGAAGGAACAGCTGTGTCTTATATATATATTTTTTTAAATTTCTTTTTTTTTTCTACTTCACTACAGGAACAATTTCGATTTGGCTTTTAGCTTATAAAAATAGCTGCTAAGTGGTGAAAAAAAAAACGCAAAAATACAGCTGACTTCGGCAGGAGTAAATCAACGAACTTCAGAGCATCCGAATCTATACATTTTTAGCTTGAAGTTGCTTAATTTTTAGCGTTTCTTTTTTATCAATCTGGCGATAGCTCAGATAATAATGACAAAGGCTAAATACCGACTATGGCTCGAGTGCTGAATGTTTTAGTTTCGATTCCAGCTAATGATACCAAAGTCATTTTTTTTTTTTTTTTTTTACAAAGAAATCACTACTTATCAAGGCCCGGAGGTCACTCAGGGATAAGGGTTGTTGGAATGAAAATTGCCAGGCTAATTCGATTGTCGCCCTTTAAGTCAGAAGAGCGACCTATCTATATCACTTCCTTTTCCCTATATTTCTTTCTCTTTCACGCCAGACCCTCAAGCAGTCAAGATGTAACAAACACCGCTCCGGGTGGGGCCATGGGCCACCACCACGCTCCTGACTAGCCAGTCAGCCTTTTGCAGCTATCTGGGGGAGGGGGATATTATAGTGAGCCGTTTAGACCTGCCAAACTTGCTTTGTCTGCATCAAACACACGGACACAGAACAAGCTGTGTGCAGCAGCATACACACATAGAGCGGCTTTGAGGCGCATGCATTTCCGGTGACCTTTGACATTAGGCTTCCGTCCCCTTTTCTTCTTTCTCTTTTTCACTTGACACCAAGCCGTGCACACGTATAAACCACGCACTTCATTGTACTTGCCTTTTTCCAAAGCGTAACGTACAGACTAACTAAGGAAGAAACTCTCAGAATATAATATGGATTGTTATTCTCAAGAAAAAAAAGACGTAGGTATTAGGTTGGTGCAAACATAATATCGTTTTTGTTGACATTCAACTTCATGTCAAAAAACGATATTATTTTTGCACCAACGTAATATGCCTAAGCATGTAAGCTTACGTGCACATAGAGATGGAACGGATACAAAATACTAGACTTACCTTTAGTTTTGGTAATCAATTCCCAAGCCATGGAGTTTCAAAAGTAAACAACGGGTTACTTACCTACAAAAAAGAAATGAAATGTTCTACATTATATTTCTCATGCGTTTGTGTGTGGAAATGTATTTTTACAAAGTAAAATCTATTCTTTGAAGATCTATTAAGGAGGGAGGAAACAAGATTCTCATACAAACACACACACACATACATATATGTGTACATATTCTCTCTCTCTCTCTCTCTCTCTCTCTCTCTATATATATATATATATATATATATATATATATATAGTAGAACCTCAGGATACTGCATCAATCTGTTCTGTTGTTAAGATCATAAGGTGAAATCGCCATATGGCGGGCCTAAGCAAAATTTTATACAGTGCATATTAAAAATTAGTAACAAAATACAGTACAGTATATAATACTATAATACACATATGTATATAAGCCAATGACATTATAAATACCACCGTAAGGTGGGGCAAATACCGTAACCAGAGGTTGGAAAAACATAGTATTCCATATCGTAACCTGAAGAAACTGTATTCTAGGGCCACCGTATCCAGAGTTCTACTGTGTGTATATATATATATATATATATACACAGAGCGGGATGATAAAACTGTGGCCCTATTAAAGACAATATTCCATTTGCATTTGATGAAAACCGGTTTTCTTTTTTTGTTGCAGACTAACTACTAGTTGACCTGGTGTGTAAAAATCCCAAGAGGGAAAGGAGCCTTCTATCATGCTTGAAAGTGACACAATGTTCATTGAGCAAGATCGGAGATGTGTCGCTGTACAACCACTGCTCTCTACCGATCTAAGTTATGACAACAGGACCATTGCCAGCACCCTCAGAACACATCGCTGGATTGCAACAAATAACAGGGATATGCCGAGGGTGATGAAAACAAAGTTTCTGGCCATGGTTATGGTCTTTGGTGTGGTTTCAAGTGAGGGCCACATCATGCTATTTTACATCTTCAAACTTGGCTTGAAAGTCAACACCAAAGTGTACCTGGATGTGCTCAAGAGTGTCGTGATTGCCTGGTGCAATCAGGTGGCCGCTGGCAGACCCTGGTTGTGGCCCACCAGTCCAAAGAGACTCAGATTTGGCTTCAGAAGGAGTGCTAGGACTTTGTATATCAGTGCCATCCTCCTCCCCCGACCTGAATCCGCTGGACTACTTCATTTGGTCATACATGGAAAACATCACCAACATGACCTCCCACAATACCAAAGCCAGCCTGATCGCCACCATCTGCTGAGCTCCTACTGGCGTTTGTGGAAAAGGCATGCTCCCAGTTCCCGACACGTATTGAGGATGTGATTGCGGCTGAAGGCGGCTACATTGAATAGCTGTTGGCTCTACTACATAATCAAGTTACCTGAATTGATTTTTTCAATAAAAGTTTTAAAATATAGCTGTAGTGTTGTTTTCTTTAGGGCGACACTTTTATCGTTCCATCCTGTGTATATAAATATATATACATATTCTTTCTCTCTTTCTCTCTCTCACACACACACACATATATATATATATATATTATGCAATAGAAAAATGCGAGCATGAAAAGTAATATGGTTAAATATGGAAAAGAAAAGGACAAAATATTCTAGTAAAAAATATAATAAATTTATAACTTAAAATATTGCAGCATTAAGAATTGATTATATAACGTTAAATTGAATTTTAAAAAAATGCTGCAATTATAAATTTATTATATTTTTTACTAAAATATCTTGTCATTTTCTTTTCTAGTTTTAACAACTAGTCCTTTACTTTTCCATGTTTAAGCTTAACCATATTACTTTTCATGCTCGCATTTATCTATTGTAATCCATGATTTTTCCAGGCTTCCAGTAAATTCCCTTGTTCTTTGCTTAATTTCAGTATTATTGTTTTGCCCCCATAAACATAACATACACATATGTAAAACAATGCATGGCACTCGTCTGCTTTCATTCTTTCTGTTTCACTTGCTATTTCTCTTTTCGCAAGCGCAGCGAATTAGTAGCAACACTAGTCACTGAAGCGATGTGGTTGCTATGGAAATCAGTCATAAAAACATCGCTCACCTCCTTACGCTTTTTTTTACGATTTTGAACAGCAGTAAATTCATCATAACTTTGGTTTTACTAAACGAAAATTGAAAAAATGTTTTTTCACAGTATAGCTGAGAAGGTGATCTATAAACTGTACTAATTGTTTGAAATTTGGTCGAAAAATGAATAAGCGGTGAAGCTTTAAAGCAGTTCTAAACGACTAAAAGTGCCAACCATATCATTCAAACACGGTCAGACGAGTGCCACTCCCTCAGACACTTAAAGTCCATGAGCCCGAAAATGACTTCCATCGCCACAGGACCATTTTTATAGACAAATGCCTGAGGGAGTATCTATACACAGATGATGTTACAGTCTTAGCTTTGTACAACAGCTAAGTCTCTCTCTCGGTTCAAGATGTTGAGATCCAGCAATAAGCAAGAGCAAGATAGCCAGCAACAAGTTAAACTGCAGACCAGCTTAATGCGGGTACTGGTCTCCCGCTTTATGGTTTTTTAAATCAGAGATTTGCTTCTCCTAGAAAGGTTGCTTTCACCACGGCACACACATACATACACACAAACACACACAGTGCTAGTTGGCCGTTGACCCCAAAAAAGGGTTCATTCGCCCTTTGGAAGGTCTTGTTTTTAATCCTTTAGGGAGACTAGCCACCCTCCTCACCAAACAAGTCTGGTAGGGGAACCATTTTAGTCGCCGGTGACCCGACCATGGGGCAGGTAGTACTGGGTTACATAGTACCAGTAGCAGATGACATGACCTGAATATAATATATGAATGATATATACACTATATATATTATACATATGCATACTAAACCGTGTCAATCGCTTTATTGTAGGACAAACGTTTTTAAATTTGGAAATGAATATAAACTCTAGAGAAGCGAAATTTTGCACACTGGCAGAGCATAACAAGATTAGGGCTATTTCCATAGTGTTTGTGGAATTGCCAAATATATTTAAAAAATTATGGTAATTTTTCTGTTTTCAGATTATTTTAACTGTCCATCGCTTTATTGCAAGTATCCGGACATGTATATCTTAGCTAATTAAACAATGTTCTGAGTTTATAATTCTAATTTAATGAAACAGAAAACAATATTAACAAACACGAAGAACAGAAACCATGTGTTACCTCTCCAGACCAGGATGTGCATGTAACTGGCAGTAACATAGCTCGATTATTTGCAAATACCAAGCTATGAGCGAAATGACATCACGGTTAGGAAAAATCTATTATATATATAAAAGTGAACATGTGTGTGTGTGTGTCTGTATACATTTCCCTATGCAATAACTTTGTCAATTTTAAGTCTACACACTCGAAATTTGATATACAGGGTACTGAGATTTGGGAAAATCTTTATAATCCATTTTCGACCAGAAATTTGGCTGTTGAGGGGTCAAAGTTCAACGATTTGACCCTTGAGAACCGAACTCCTCCGACAATTTTGGGTCTAAACACGTGAAATTTTAGATATAGGTTCTTTGGACGTGGATCTAACTTAATAACTTGATTTGAGCCCAAAACAATAAATGTTAAGGGGTCATAATAGGGGTCAAAGTTTTTAAAAAACTGACCGCTTTTTTTTTTTTTTGCTCATCATTCACCTCCAAACACCCGGGCAACGCCGGACTGAAATGCTAGTAAGAATATAAAAAGAAGAGCAGTCAACATAATTTCCATTTTTCAAAATGACATTGAACAATTTCTTATCAACGGATGAAGTCAATCGGCGGATTTGAGATGACTTTATACCACTAGCAGCTTTAGTAATCCTCCTCCAAAGTGTATCTTCCGACGAAAATTGAACTTCCCCTTCATAAACTGTCATCTTCAAAATCGACCAAAGCTAATCAGTGGGGTTGAGATCTGGAGAACAAGGTGGCCATGTCATGAGAATATCTCTACTGATGCATAGAGATCCAAGAAAGGCTATCGTACCCATGGCTGAATAGGATAGGGTTGTCGTGAATGAAATATTTGACAAGCGACAGGACAATCAAACAATCAGGCGAAAAATGCTCATTTAAAATGCAATAGAAGATTGACTTGTCAGATTCACGCATTTTGACATTTGAAAAGAGCTAATTAGTTACTTGCAGATTATTCCAGCCCAATATAACAACCAAATAAAAAAAAAAATTACTCAATATAGCCAAAATAAGAGCTTGTTATAAAAGAACACAATTAAAGACTGTAAATTATAATTTACAAGAATTTATTATTTGATAGGATACTAAAGAAGGAATATTAAGATTTTTTTTTTTTCATCCATAGATAAATGAATTCTCTTTTGTCATTATAAACTTTTTAGAAATCGGATTATGTAGGTGCTTAGTCTGCGATAGGTTAAAATTAATTTTTTTTTTCCTTCCGGGAATCTAAACTGCGTTCTTTATTTTTATTTTTGCATTTTTTTTTATTCAAAGCTTCTTTTTTTTTTTTTTTTTTTACACACACACACACACACACACACACACACACACACACACACACACACACACACACACACACACAAACACACACACAAACACACACACACACACACAAAAACACACACACACACACAAAAACACACGCACACACACAAAAACACACACACACACAAACACACACACACACACACAAAAACACACACACAAACACACACACACACATATAAGAAAAAATCAAAGCCTGTAAGAATATATTTTACATGAATTCATTGTTCGACAAGATACTCAAAAAAGGTATATTGAAATTTCCTTAATCTACAGAGTTTTAAAGAAATGCGTTCTTCTCTCTCTCTCTCTCTCTCTCTCTCTCTCTCTCTCTATATATATATATATATATATATATATATATATATATATATTGTTTTTTATTCACGTTCACCCCTAACAAGGGATATCACCACTTGGACGTAAGGAACTACTATTTGGGACCAGGCCTAGGAAAGATTAACAAGATGTTATTTTACGTTACATTTGAACTTCTGCATATCAGTAAAGCCAGTGAGGCAGATAGCTGGAAACGAATTCCAAAGTCTAGCTGTTTGAGGGAAGAAACTATTAGAATAGAAAGCTTTCTAGCATTTAGGGATCTCAGCAGTGAAGATTTTATTGTGAAGCGGGTTTGTCGAGATATGTACGCCAAGGGGGGCACAAATGCAATGAGTTCATCAGAACAAATTCGATTAAAATATTTGTAAAACAGGCAGAGAGATGCAACATTGCAGCGATGAGACAGGGGTTGGAGCTTAGTTGACAAAGTGGGACCTATTAGATTGAAAATTTTATTTTGAACCCTATCCATGAGGGAGAGGCCTGTGGGTACATGCACCAGCACAGATGTGGCAACAATACTCCATGCATGGATGAATGGTGGCCTTGTAGAGGTACAGGATACTCTCAGGTGTTAGTAATCTTCTAGCTCGATAGAGGGAACCCACTTCTTTGCAGCAGCCTTTGCAATGTCCTCTATTGTGAGACTAACCGTAGCCCTCGGTGCAAGAAGGTCCGTGTGTGCCTGGCGTGCGGGGTGGTGGCTGATCCTGTGGTCGGGGCAGCGGAAGAAAGAGTTCCAAGATGGCGCCTGCCTGCTTTTATTAGAGACGGAATCTCGCAGGATCGCGCGAGATCTCGCGGGGATGCAAATTAGCTAGGCCATCTTGAGGAATAAAAATCGGTCCATTGGAGGTGCGAGGCAGTCGGGTTCTGACGTTCGTGGCGATCAGTACAGTGACCGTTGGGTTCCGTTTCTATTCGTGCAGTCAGCTGAGCTTTGTTAATTACCTTCGCGCCGTAGCTATCATTGTTTGTTGGTTCGCTGTGTGTTGCCGTGGTTCTTCAGTGAAACGCTTCATCGCCCACGACGAGACTCCCCGTCTCCTACACGTCGGAAACTACACAAGATACTCTTACAAGCTATTTCGGCCCCCCCCCACTCCGAACTTGGTTTTCTTTTCTTCAATGGCGGATAGGTTCGATCTAAAGTTGATACCGGAATTCGACGGATCCGACCCGGTACTCAGCTGGGTTGAGAAGGTCGAGTTACATTGTCAGTTGTCCGGCGTGAAAAATATCGAGCGCGTGATTCCTCTGCGGCTGACCGGCGGGGCCTTTGCTGTATATCATCAACTCAGCGCTGAGGAGAAGTGTGACTACTCGAGTATCAAGGCAGCATTGTACAGGGCATTCGCCACTGACCCCGCCACTGCATGGGAGCAGTTTGAGACGAGGTCTATACGCTTGGGCGAAACTGTGGACGTGTATCTCGCCGAGCTTAAGAAGCTGACGGTGTTGTTCGGCGGTCTTCCCGAGAGGGCCCTAGCCTACAAATTCCTGTCAGGACTCCCCGCTGGAGCAAAGCAGCTCCTGCGAGCAACCTCTACCATGTCCTCACTACCGCTGAGTGACCTAGTGGACAGAGCCAGGACAATAATGAAGGATGACTCGACGGTGCAGGAACCGGTAGTTGCTGTCGCACAGGCCCCACTAAGTGGCGAAGGACCGTCTCAGGGACCCAGCCCGCAAGGTGATGTCATCTGCTACAGATGCAACGGGCGGGGCCACATGGCAAGAAATTGTAGAAGGCGGTCGACGGCTGTTCGCTGCTACTGCTGTAACAAGACTGGGCACATGGCCCGAGACTGTGCGGGAAACGGGGACGGGGACAAGGTGCCAGTGCCGACCTCTTCCCCGAACACAAAATAAACAAGGCGCTCCCTGTCATTTAATGACACGTTATGTTCAGCCCTCCTTGATTCCGGTTGCTCCCACACCATAGTGTGTGCGGACTTCTGTCGGGCCTGGAAAAAGAAGAACGTCAGGATAACTACCATTACTGGAAAAATGCTAATGTGTTGCGGCGTGGGTGTGGTACACATTCGCACAAGAACTGGAAACTCGGCCAACGTCGAAGCGCTGGTGACACGCGAAAAGCCGCTGAGTTTCGACCTGTTGCTAGGCTACGATGCCATAAAAGTCCTGGGCGGTGTGCGCATAACGCGCGCTGGCGTTGTAGAGTTTCAGGATAGGCCCCCGGTGTGCGCAGCACTAAGAGTCGACCAGCCGGACTTCAGTGCGGAGTTCGACGACCAACAGAAGGCGTGGACCGCCACTTGGAGGTGGTCAGAAGACAAGGAACCGGCCAAACTACAAAACAAAGTGGCAGAGTACCGTATGCCCGACCAGATAAGGCCTGCATATGAAAGCGAGCTCCGTGAATGGATTAAGAACGGTTGGCTGATTCCATACCCCTACGACAAACTTGGACCCCCCAAGGGCCTGATACCGCTGATGGCAGTTGCCCAACCTAACAAGTCAAAGGTGAGGCCGGTAATAGACTACCGCGAGTTGAATGCCCATGTTGATGCGTTCACAGCGGACGCCAACGTCTGTGCCAGCAAGCTGCGAGAGTGGCGCCGGCAGGGGTCCAATGTGTCCCTACTGGACTTGAGAAAAGCATACTTGCAGGTCCGGATCGGCAAGGCGATGTGGCCTTTCCAGACAGTGATGTTTTCCGGGAAGAGATACTGTCTTACGCGACTCGGATTTGAGCTAAACGTAGCACCCCAGATAATGAAGGCTATCGTCAATGCCATGTTGTCACAAGAAGAATGGATCAGAAAGGGAACATCGGCGTACATTGACGATATATACGTGAACGAAGATATCGTGTCATCTTCACGCGTAAGATCCAAACTTGCTGAGTTTGGTCTAAACTGCAAGGACTCTGAGCGGCTTGAGGATGGCGCCCACGTATTGGGCTTGAGCGTTCAAGAGGAGCGAGGGATCCTGAAGTGGAGGCGTGGAACCGCAGTTCCCGACGTACCCGACGTTTACACAAGACGTGGCGTGTTCTCCCTGTGCGGGAAACTTGTGGGGCACCTTCCAGTATGCGGATGGGTTCGTGCGGCGACAGGCGTCATAAAAAGGAGGGCAAATGCAGTCACCAAAGGCTGGGACGATGAGATAACCGACGAACTATTGGTTCGAATGTTAAAGGAGACCATCGCTAGTGTGAAAAAGAATGACCCCGCCACAGGGGACTGGTGCGTGCAGGGAGATGAACTGAGCGTGTGGGTGGACGCAAGTTCTCTAGTGATCGGTGTAGTTTTGGAGAAAGATAGGGCCGTAGTTGAGGATGCCTGCTGGCTGCGACCGGCGAATGATGCTGCCCATATCAACCTGGCAGAACTCGACGCTGTAATAAAGGGCATTAACCTGGCACTTCAATGGGAAGTGAAGAAACTGCGTGTGCACACTGACTCACTTTGCGTGCACCACTGGGTGTTGGACACACTCACGAGGAAGGCCAGGGCACGCACCAAGGCAGCCAGCGAAATGCTGATAAGACGGAGGCTGGAGACTGTGAAAAAACTGGTGACGGAGTACAACCTGTCCGTAGACGTAGTGCTCGTCACCTCGGACTACAACCTCGCCGACAAGCTCACTCGGGTACCACGGAGATGGCATGAGGCTATGAAGAAAGAAGCTAAGCCATTGCCTCTGTGTGCTGCCTCCGTCGAGGAGGACGAAATCAGGAAGATACATCACGACAGTGGGCACCCCGGAGTACAACGGACCTACTACTTTGTGAAGTTGGCTAGACCATCAATACCAAAAAGCGCAGTAAGAGCAGTGGTCAGGGAGTGCCAAACGTGCCAGTCCATCGACCCCACCCCAGCCAGATGGCGGAAAGGACAGCTGGGAGTGGACGCGACCTGGAGTCGGTTGGGTATGGATATAACCCACTACGGCAGCCAACACTTCCTCACGCTGATAGACTGCGGGCCAACGAGGTTCGCGATTTGGCACCAATTAGCGAGGCAGGATTCCACCAGTGTCATCCACGAATTGGAATCCATATTCTACGAAAGGGGGCCGCCTGAGGAGATCCTCACGGATAACGACACGGCGTTCTGCAGCAGGGAATTCAGGCATTTTATGGACAACTGGGGGATCCGCCTTCAACACCGATGCGCGTATGTGCCGAGCGGCAACGGCATAGCGAAGCGGTGCCACCGAACCGTGAAGAGGATCGCGGCCAGGAAGAAGTGTATGATCGCGGAGGCGGTTTACAGATACAACACAGCGCCTAAGGACGCCGTGACTGGCGGCAGTGCACCCGCTGATGCGATTCATCACTACCACGTGTGCGTCAAGGACGTTGAAGTGTGTCTACCTGACCAACGAGAACCCCAGAGGACGTACCAAGTGGGAGACACCGTCTGGGTGAAGCCACCCGGCGGCCGTTGCACCAGCAGCTTTTGGAGGGGGCGGGTCACCGGCGTCATCAGTGAACAGGCCATACTAGTCGATGATACTCCGCGCCACGTAAGGGATGTCAGGCCCGCTCTAAGCGCTGACCAATTGGCGAGCAGTGGAAGTAGCGAGTCATCCGACGATGAGCGATGGATCCAACCTGTGCCCCACGAACCTGATGACTCAACTGCGAGCTCTAATGCTGATGCTGATGCTTCCGATGCCACTTCTGAGAGCTCCGATGAGGAAGTCCCGGCAATACCCCTCCGCAGGAGTGCTCGAATCAAATGGCCACGTCCGCCGTGTCACGTATGTGATCTGGAGACCAGGGGGGATTGTGAGACTAACCGTAGCCCTCGGCGCAAGAGGGTCCGTGTGTGCCTGGCGTGCGGGGTGGTGGCTGATCCTGTGGTTGGGGCAGCGGAAGAAAGAGTTCCAAGATGGCGCCTTCCTGCTTTTATTAGAGACGGAATCTCGCAGGATCGCGCGAGATCTCGCGGGATGCAAATTAGCTAGGCCATCTTGAGGAATAAAAATCGGTCCATTGGAGGTGCGAGGCAGGCGGGTTCTGACGTTCGTGGCGATCAGTACAGTGACCGTTGGGTTCCGTTAGTGACCGCTGGGTTCCGTTTCTATTCGTGCAGTCAGCTGAGCTTTATTAATTACCTTCGTGCCGTGGCTGTCATTGTTTGTTAGTTCACTGTGTGTTGCCGTGGTTCTTCAGTGAAACGCTTCGTCGCCCACGACGAGACTCCCCGTCTCCTACACGTCGGAAACTACACAAGATACTCTTACATCTATGTAGTTGTTCCAGTTCATATTGCCCACAAATGTTAAGCCGAGGAGTTTGAAGGTAGAATTCTCAGGTAGGGTGCTATTTGTCATGTATATAGGCGGTTGGAGAGGCGTCTTGTAATTGTTAAAGAAGAGCTGCTTAGTTTTACTAGCATTAAATGTTACCATCCATTTGCAGCTCCATTCCCTTACGGTCTGGAGGTCATTTTCTAACGATTCTTCCATTGTCTTAGATTTGTGTACAGCTGTTCTTCCCTCATTTGTTTGTCTGTTCGTTCCACTTTTCTGGGGAAACTACAGGGTCAACGTGGCTCAAAATTTTGTATGTACATTTGTTATCATCAGGTGTAGCGAACGATGTATTATGGTATCCGTCCAGTGAACGATTACAGGTTAACAGTAAAATACGAAAATAGCATATTTACTCTAGAAGTTTGACATTCTAAGTCAACGGGCTATAACTTTTGGCTCGAGCTAAAACGTCTATTATTAATAATTCTTGATTTAGTTAGTTAAAAACGAACTCAACAAAGAATGTTTACTAATGAGGACATTCTATTTATTTATAATATTACACATGGTGTCTTAGATAGAAAGTCGACCCAGTTGTAAAAGGAAAATATTGAATTTTCTGAAGTTTAAATTATTACCGGTCACTGACTTTCATAGGATTTGGTATAAATTTCACGTGTTTCTTTTTTTTTATAATTTCTTTTTTATATAAGTGATTCATAAGATGATATAATAAAATTCGACGTTTTGTAGCAACTTAGAATGATAGACTTAAAAATAAAAAGCCAACAAAACCTTTTAGGTAAAATTCGACTTTAATCATCAACGTAGAAAGATAGACTTCTCGCCATAGTCCTTACAACAACAATCGCATGATAACGCTGTTTTGAAATCATTCGATGTTTGCTGATTTGAATGCTTGATGCTGATTGGTTCCCTGCATCAGGATTTAACCAATGTAATATAATCTCTCTTAAAGTCGTAAATCAGCTCTCTTTTTTTTTTTATTCACTCATTTTCACTCGTGACAAGGCATATTTTTTTTTACATGGGGGTCACCACTTATCAAGGCCCGAAGGCCACTCAGGGATAAGGGTTATTGCGTGTACAATAATCAATGAGATAGTATTGTAGTAATCATTAGTATTGGTGGTTTTGATAGAGTGTCTTACTTAAGGGGGCGGTTTGTCAGGAGTTTGTTTATGTTGGACTTGAAGACGTCCAAGTTGTAGTCAGGTGGGAAACAGGCGAGCGGCAGAGAGTTCCACTGGCGTGCAGTTCTAAGAAAGAAGCTTTGCTCATGAAATCTACGTTTGGATTTAGGCATAGATAAAGAGTGGGGAAAATTATTGACAGTAGTTTCAGCCAGACGGGTGTTTCTCATGAAAGATTGGCGAGGGGGGGGGACGAGGGATTGGAGCTCATACGAGCATCTGCCATGGAAATAACGATAAAACAAAGACAGGCTCGCAACGTCTCTTCTGTGGGAGAGAGGTTGCAGGGAAGAGAAAAGGGCCTCCCCCACTAAACTACAAAGTCTATTTTGTACTCTGTCAAGGCAGGATAGGCTGTTTTTAGCAGTTCCTGCCCAGATGTGGCAGCAGTACTCCATCCTTGGACGTACTTGGCTTTTATACAGATAGAGAATTGCATCAGTAGTGAGATATCTTCTGGAGCGGTAGAAGGATCTCACCATTTTCCCAGCGTCCCTGGCAACAGATTTGATGTACGTGTTCCATTTCTGATCAGGAGTAAAGGTCAAACCCAGAAGCTTGTCAAAACATGGAGCCTCCCCAAGACGAGAGCCATCCATTTCAATTGATGCCAGATGGGGATCAGAGCGTTTATGATGTAAAGATAGAAGCTTGGTTTTGGATGAATTAAAAGAGACCAGCCACCTCTTCCCCCATTGTACCACGTGCTCAAGATCAGAGGAGAGAGAATTAGAGAGAACTTTGTCATTTACAGCCTTTGATGTGTTGCCATAGATGGTCGAGTCATCAGCATAGATATCAACGAATGATTTAAGTATGTGTTTTGGGAGATCATTGATGTAGATCAGGAAGAGAGTTGGGCCCAGGATGGACCCCTGGGGGACTCCAGCATTAATACTGTGGGCCTCTGATTTCTGCCCATCAACCAGTACTCTTATGAACCTATCAGAGAGAAATGATTTAATGATTGAGAAAACATTTCCAGTTATACTGTAGCTGGAAATCTTGTGAAGTGGGCCCTTATGCCATACCTTATTGAAGACCTTCGATATGTCAAGAGCAATTGCCCTGGAAAGGAAACCTTTGTCAAGAGATTCACTAATCCTATGTGATATAACCGGTAGCACATCTGCTGTAGATCTTGCAGAGCGGAAATCATATTGTATATCACTAAGGTTTCCCCCCCACGCTCTATCTGTGCCTAAATCTAAACGCAAATTCCATGAACAAAGTTTTTTTCCCAGAACCTCCCGCCTGTGAAACACTGTTCCGCTTGTCCGCTTCTCACTTGAATACAACATGGTAGCCTTCAAATCCAATGTAAACAAATTCTTGTTGAGCCGTTCCCATAAATAATCAAATTCTACCCAATTCACACCATTAACGATTACTACAGTTACACCTTACATTCATTAGCCCTTATCCTCGAGTAGCCTGTGGGCCTTGACAAGTGGTGGCTCCTATATAAAAAAAAAATCTTAAAATAAACATGTATTTATATTTTCGTTCAGTGCAACATTTCAGAACTCAAAGGGTTCATTCATGCGGGCAACACTTGAATTCAGTATGAGGTAATATAGATGTCGCAACCTGGGCGACATTTTAATAATTACATTTTCTCGAATATTTCGCTGTTTTATTTAACTTCAAAGTTTTCAGAAATCAAGAGAATGCTAGCACTTGGTTTCTATATTGGACTATTTGTTTGTATTCTTGGGGTATCCTCTTTGTTTGTATTCTTGGGGTATCCTCTTTGTTTGTATTCTTGGGGTATCCTCTTTGTTTGTATTCTTGGGGTATCCTCTTTGTTTGTATTCTTGGGGTATCCTCTTTGTTTGTATTCTTGGGGTATCCTCTTTGTTTGTATTCTTGGGGTATCCTCTTTGTTTGTATTCTTGGGGTATCCTCTTTGTTTGTATTCTTGGGGTATCCTCTTCAAAATTAACCCCGTGTTCCCTTCTCTCCTTCACGCACAGATTTTATTTCTCTAATTGTTCTGTTTAAATATAATATCCTATAAAACCATTCTAGCGTCTACAGGATTTTCATTCAACAAGCGAGAAACGGTAGTTTCGTAGCGCGAGCACACGTGATAATGTTGACAAATTTAAAAGGGTTGATATGACGCGGAGACAAACGTCGGGATTAGGACGTTAGAGACGAAAAAAAAAAAAAAAGAAAAGAAAGAGCTGGCGAAGAAAAGGAATGAATAAAAAACGATTACCATGTGTGTAAAATGATCCTAGTGGGTTTAAATAAAAAAGGGATTAAAAAAGAATATTTTGTTTCTTTACAAAAAAAAAAAAAATCAGTTATATTCGAACGTTCCATTAAAGTTCTCATTTACATCTCAAACGATGAGTTAGTAAAGAAGCTGAGAACCTAATTTTCCTTTCCTTAATTCACCATTTTAAATATGTTATAGTATACCTTTCTTGTGGTCTCTTGTTCTTACTGGATTCCAGGACAAGAATTTATCTAGTTTGGTGGAGTATCCAGTTTCGTGCTCTTATTTGAGATAATATCAGTTGGAGAAAGTACACCATTTAACAATCATTCGTTTGCCTTACGTTATTTTTTTTGTGTGTTTTTTTCGAGTTTTTAAAGTTTTAACATTTTTTTTTTATATATAATATTTAAACAAATAAAAAAAAAAAATTTAATATTTAATATTTAAAAATATTTACTTCGCTTATTCTTATGTTTTGATTAAAGCACACACACCTCTAAACACCCGGGCAACGCCGGGTACTCCCCGCTAGTCAAATATAAAATCTCACCTGTCTGTTTAAATGTACGTATGTATGTATGTATGTATGTATGTATGTATGTATGTCTGCCTAAAACTTTCGACACAGCCGATGGATTTTCACGAGATCAGTAGTGTTTTGAAGCTCGACCCTTTTGACGACAATTATAAAAAAAATTGGCTAAAAACATTAATTCCTTCACCCTCAACTCATTTCTACAAGGAGGGGTCGCTTTTTTGGCCGATATTTTCGAAAGTCAGCCTCTCTTTTCGATTGAGTAGCCTTAATTTAAACCTTCGCCACTTCTGCTTTTGCGATGGACGCAATGGCAAAGACGTCACGTTTTTTTTCCTCCATTCTTTTCCTCCTTCACATTACGGGTTCGAGCCTGCCTGACTACTGCCACGTTTTTTTTTTTTGGCTTAACACACACCTCCAAAAACCCGGGCAACAGAGAGACCTTAGACATTTGAGAATAGTGTCTAGTAGGCATTCAAGTTCTCTCCCGTAGGCATTCAAGTTTTAGATCAGAATGATTTTCAACATGCTATATCAACGTGAGACAGCCCTTTCACCTTCTTAAAAATAACTTTTTAAACAGAAAGCCATTCTTAACATGGAGAGGAGGACACCACGTTTTGAATTAACTGTCTGGCAATCTTCACTTTGGTATCTTCTGGCAACTTACGAAACCGCTGGAAGATGTCAACACGAAAAATATTGGTAATGGTGATCGTCGGAGTAACGGTATAAGTGCAAAAGTTTTTATCTTCCTTCCTTGTTCCTTTTGGCTTGGAACATAGTGTAGTAGCTGTTCTGATACTACACAGTCTATTCTCGTTCCGATCAGTGAAGAAATCCTTCTAGAGGCAATTTAAATTTATGTTCGAATACATAGTGCCTCAGTTTGGGAGCTGGACTTTTCCTCCACCTTAAAAATCGGCTAAGATTGCTTTTATAGGGGAGGGGCAAGTAGACAGGGTTGATTGTCAGTGAAAAGTATCCTCATGCCAGGTGGTCCTGACAAACCCCTGTGTAGGGAGATGTTAGATACTCGAGGATAGTGTCTAGTAGGCATTTAAGTTTCCAGGCATTTGTTGGAATATGTTGTGACCCTTAAAAATTCACTCAGTTTTTTTGTCCCAAAGAATTAAAAAAATGGCATCAGATCTGCTCAAAAATGAATCCTTTGATCTGATTTTATCAGATTTTAAAATTTTTCACATGTGCACCAATATAAGGCCAAAATACATTATGTGGCTCACATGGTAACAAGTTTCTAATTCTGGGCATTGTTGCGGACACGATGAAGTACCTTTGCCTCCACTCTTTATCTGTTCCTAAATCAAAACGTATATTCCATGAACAAAGCTTCTTTCTTAGAACTGCACGCCTGTGGAACTCTCTTCCGTTTGCCTGCTTTCCAGCTGACTACAACTTGGTTGTCTTCAAGTCCAACATAAACAAATTCTTGAGGAAACGCCCCCTGAAATAATCCAATCTACCAAATTTCCATTAACAACGACTACTACGATATTATACCATTGATTACTGTACACTCAATAACCCTTATCCTCGAGTCGCCTAAGGGCCTCAATAAGTGGTGACTTGTATGTAAAAAAAAAAAGAAGAAATTTGTTTTATTAACAGGTTGAGCATAATCTATGGTTATAGGTTTCAAAATTCTAAATTTCTGAATAATTTGACATGGAATTACTGATACATAAGGCATAATCACGTTGTCACACCGCTTCCCGCCAGATCACTGAAGTTAAGCAACGTTGATCCTGGTTATTACTAAAATGGGTGACCAATTTGGGAATTCCAGGCACTGTACGTAGGAGGATGTCGACATCTCCCTGCAAGAGTTACAAAAACCTAACATCGTCATCTCCCCTTGCGGGGATACACATGCAACTGAGGACCGCTTGTGAATTTTATACTCCCATGAAACTTTCTCTTTTGGAGGAAGCCAGTTAAACCGGAATAGAGTTAGTGCTGACCGACACATAAAAAAAAAATGGATTACTGATAGATAGAATCTTTGAACTATTAAAAAAATTGCCTTTGAATATGAAAATTATTTATCATAATTTTTAAAAATTTTATTTATTAACAGTCACAGCTTATCTAGACTCAAATGCCACTCGAGGATCAGAGATAAGGTCAAAGTCCCAACGTGTACCAACTAAATACTTTGCATTTCAAAAGTTGAATTTTAGGGGTATTCTGATCTGTTTTGGATGAATATCACATTAAAAATTGTTGCAAAAGTTTTATGATATTAAAACCTTCATTATCGAATATATTATCTAATGGTTTTCAATGGTCGCCACTTTGGTTTAATTGCAGACGATACTAAACGAACCAAAACACGAGTGTCTTCAGTTAAAACCAATATGGCGACCACTGAAAACCACTAGGGAATACATTGGATAATGAAGGTTTTAATATCATAAAAACATGCCAGCAACAATTTTAAAGGTGATATCCGTTCAAAAACAGACCTGAATGCTCCTAAAAGTCAACTTTTGAAAGGTGAGTGTTTAGTTGGTGCACATCGGTACTTTTTCCAGAGTTAATGAGTTTGTCACGGGATTCGCCAAATAAAACAATGAAAATTAATAAAAATGTTTAGAATTGGTTAGAATTTGATTATTTCAGCAGATGGCTCAACAATAATTTGCTTACATTGGACTTAAAAACAACCATATTGTAGTCAGCTGGGAAGTATTCCCATAGTGTTGTGTTCCACAGATGGATAGTTCTTGGAAAGAAACTTTGTTCATGAAAGTTCCGTTTAGTTTGGGGTGCATATAGCAAGAAAGGAGAGATATTAATAGTGGTTGTAGATAGATGAGCTTTCGTTATGAATGTATTACATATTAGGGCAACATATATTGAAGCTCAGTCGAGAACCTACCATGAAAATAATGATGGAGTAGAGAAAGACCAGCAAACTCTCATATGCGAGAAAAAGGCTGTAGGAAGAGGTGGACATCCCTCAATAGATTTCAAAGTCGATTTTGTGCTCTACCAGGGTAGGAATGTTTGCACTTAGAGGCACCTCCTTAGATGTGGCAACAACACCATCTTAGGACGTATTTAACTGTTACACACATAGTGGATTGCGCCCGTAGTATGACAAATTCTGGATAGAGCATGCTATGTTTCCTAATGATATAAAATATTGGATATTGTATGTATGTGAAACCATATATAAGATAGATATGCATAAAGGACCATATATAAGATGTATATGAAACCATATATAAGATGTATATGAAGCCATATATAAGATGTATATGGATATGAGACCATATGGAAGACTAGTCTGGATGCCTGGCATTGCCCGGGTGTTTGGAGGTGTATATAAAAAAAAAGTGATAGAAGGCAGGCTGACTTGCAGAAATAGCATTGCTTTTCAACCTCCTGCGAAGGTCGTTTTTAATGTGGGGGGTGGGGGGAAAAGCAGCTAGGCCAATAAAGGGGCACTCTAGCAGTATCCAAATAAATAGTAATTGTTTCAGTATGAAGGGTTTCCCCTACGTTGACTAAGAACCAATGACAGAACACATACTATCCGGGGGAAGGCCAGGTGCTGGCGTTTGCGTTTGATTAAGACAAACAAACACGGTGGGACGGCGGGAATTTTTTAAAACTCGTTCAAAAAACAAAAAGATAGAGACAATGTCCGTTTGCAAATCTGAAATATTACGATCTAGGAAGTATAAGAAAACTTCTCCCGGAATTTAACCAACGCAAGAACCCCGACGCAAAAAAGCCTTTCATGGACATACATAAATGTACGTGCCCATTTTGCCTTTTATATATTAGACTAGCGGGGTTGCCCAGCATTGCCCGGCGTTGCTCGGGTGTTTGTAGGTGTGTGAAAAAAAAAACAAACGTGGTAGTAGGCAGGCAGGCTGGAACCCAAGATGCGAAGAAAGTGCAAGAAAGCTGACATCTTACTGCTACGCTATGACGCCACAGGAAGTGAAACCGTTTAAATTTAGCGATGTCAATCAAAAAGTTGACTTGCAGAAATGAATAGTTAAGTCAATGAGTTCATGCAGGCGCAGAAATGAACGCCTGGCTTAAGTTAAGAATCGTGCATTTAACTCTGGCTTTAGGCCAGTTTCTACCGTATCTGTTTCCCCACGATGTTGAGGAAAACCAGTTCTGGCAGTGCCCAAATGAATAGCAATTGTCTGATATGAAGACTTTCCTCGCACATTGATCAAAGCTAATTGCCTTTCTGGACATCCTGGCCAAGAAGGCCAATGCAATGCATTCGCTTCGATTAGTTTGGCTTTATTTATGCGAAAAAGACAAACAAACATGTGAAAGGTAATTTTTTAAAAGTCGATCAAAATAAATGTAGAGACGATGTCCATTCACAAATCGTAGATATTATAATCTAGGAAGTATAAGGAAACTTGTAAATAAATGTAACGTCGTTGAGAACCCTGGCAAAAAAGCCTTTCTTAGATATACAAAAACGTGTGGCTGTTTTGCCTTTTATATATATGGATGTATATGCATATGAGACCATATATAAGATGCATCTGTATAGAAGACCATATATAAGATGCATCTGTATAGAAGACCATATATAAGATGAATATGAGATAATATATAAGAGGTATCTGCATATGAGACCATATAAAAGATATACATATATAACACCATACAAAAGATGTATCTGTATATAAGACCATATATAAGATGCATCTGTATAGAAGACTATATATAAGATGCATCTGTATAGAAGACTATATATAAGATGCATCTGTATAGAAGACCATATATAAGATGCATCTGTATAGAAGACCATATATAAGATGCATCTGTATAGAAGACCATATATAAGATGCATCTGTATAGAAGACCATCTATAAGATGAATATGAAATAATATATAAGAGGTATCTGCATATGAGACCATATAAAAGATGTACATATATAAGACCATACAAAAGATGTATCTGTATATAAGACCATATATAAGATGCATCTGTATAGAAGACCATATATAAGATGCATCTGTATAGAAGACCATATATAAGATGCATCTGTATAGAAGACTATATATAAGATGCATCTGTATAGAAGACCATATATAAGATGCATCTGTATAGAAGACCATACAAAAGATGTATCTGTATATAAGACCATATATAAGATGCATCTGTATAGAAGACCATATATAAGATGCATCTGTATAGAAGACCATATATAAGATGCATCTGTATAGAAGACCATATATAAGATGCATCTGTATAGAAGACCATATATAAGATGTATATAAGACCATATATAAGATGTATAGAAGACCATATATAAGGTGTATAGAAGACCATATATAAGATGTAAGATGTAACTGTATGAGACCATAAGATGTATATGTACATGAGACCATATATAAGGTGTATACATATGTAAGATCATATATAAGATGTATACATATATAAAACCATATATTAATATAAAATGTATCTGTACCTATATTAGACGTATCTGTATATAAGACCAAATATAAGATAAGTCTACATATATAAGACCATATATAACCTGTATATAGACCATATATGAGGTGTATACATATATGACCATATATAAGATTATACGTATGTAAGATCATATAGAAGATGTATTTGTATATAAGACCATATATAAGGTGCTTACATATATAAGGTGTTTACATATATAAGACCATATATAAGATGTTTGCATATATAAGACCATATATAAGGTGTTTACATATATAAGGCATTATATAAGGTGTTTACATATATAAGACATTATATAAGATGTTTACATATATAAGACATTATATAAGGTGTTTACCATAAACCATATATATAAAAGACATTATATAAGGTGTTTACATATATAAGACCAAATATAAGGTGTTTACATATATAAGACCAAATATAAGGTGTTTACATATATAAGACATTATATAAGGTGTTTACTATAAACCATATATATAAAAGGCATTATATAAGGTGTTTACATATATAAGATCAAATATAAGGTGTTTACACATATAAGACATTACATAAGAGATATCTGTATATAAGATATATATTCATATAAGATCATATATAAGATGTATATGTATATTAGACTATATATAGATGCATATAGATACATATAAGACTATATATAAGATGTATGTAAGACCAATAAATAAGATAGGATAAATAACAATAAGTTAAAAAATAAAATAAATAAAAAATAAAATAAATAAAAAATAAAATGAATTGTTAAAACTGAATGGCGTATGCTTTGTCCATTATCAAATAACGTTTGCATTGCTTATGTACATAAGACCATATATATTTATGTAAGACCAAAAATAAAAAAAAACAAGTTATTAAAAAAATAATTAAAAAAAAAAAGGACGAATTGTTGAAATATCTGACTTACTGGACCCGCCTTCACGTCTGCACTGTTTCACTTTCTTTGAAAATATGATTGGAAGCGATATCGTTTATCAAGCAAAAAATACGAAATGATGATAAAAAAAGAGGGAAGAATCAATAAAAAAAATGTTATGATCGTCTAAATCAATGTTTTTAAGTAGAACAGAGAATTGGACGAAACACCTGGCCATTTTCTTAGCTGCAAAGACACGCCTTTTTTTTTTCTTTTCTTTTTGCCTTCTTTTAAGTAAAGACTATAAGGCATGTGAGCGTTCAGTATGGAAATGAAACCTGACCAGTAAGAGTTGGAGATATGCGTTGCATGGAGAGAAACGATATGTGAATGATACTCTGGGTATGTAATGCGCGCCTTAAAAACAGGTTCAGATCTGAGTATTACCTTACTTTCGACATTTAAATATTGTTACTTAGATTAGTAGCTCAGAATTGTGGGGAGTTGAATAGCGAGACACACACACACACACGCACGCACGCACGCACATGTGTATATTTAGGCAGCATTTTTTCTCTTAAGCATATTTCATTAAATGAAATAGATGTTTTTGCCGATTAATTCTGTTTTTGATTCTTTCCAACTTCCGAATAACGGTCTTCACTTCTGATAGAAACTGGCTGATGTAGTTGCCATATTTGCCGTAAGTCCGAATACTTTCCAACCTACTTGGATTCATCGTTAGGGATAAATTAATCTAACTGGTTTTGGACAATTTATATATATATATATATATATATTTTTTTTTTTCTTTTCATTGGTTAATTATTTTAATAACTTTACACACGTTTCAGGATGTTACTATTATTGATGAAGTTGATTTTATTTATAGTAGTTTTTTTAAATTTTTATCAGTAATGCTTCTAGTATTTCACGTTTCCAGCTACCACCACTTTGTGGAGGAGATTAAGCATGCATCCCTCCGAAAACAGTGCTATATTTAACCATTTGACTAATCAACATTCCTGTCCCTTGTCCCGATTCAGGAAGATTTTAGTTGATAACGCATCTGTACTTAAACAAACCAATAATAAACGAAAACTTGAAATACTAGAAGCGTTATATGAATAAAAAGTAAAAAAAAAAAATCTATCAATAAAATAAACTTTACCAATAGTAATAACATCCTGAAATGTTTGTAAAGTCATTTAAATTTTTTTTTTTTTTTTTACACAGATATCACCACATTATCAAGGCCAAGAGGCCACTCAAGGATAAGGGTTAAAGAGTGTACAGTAGAAATTGGACAATATAGTAATCATTAGTAATGAAAATTCGGTAAATTTGATAGCTTATATGGAACGGTTCATCAAGAACTTATTTACATTAGACTTGAATACAACCATATTGTAGTCAGACGGAAAGCAGGAAAACGGAAGAAAATTCCACAGGCGTGCAGTTCTAAGAAAGAAGCTTTGTTCATGGAATCTACGTTTAGGTTTAGGCACAGATAAAGAGTGGGGGGGAATTATTGATAGTGTTTTCAGCTAGACGAGTGTTTCTTGTGAAAGTTTGGCGAGGAGGGACCATAGACTGAAGCTCAGTCGAACACTTTCCATGAAAATAACGATACATCAGAGACAAACTCGCAACATCTCTTCTGTGAGATAGAGGTTGCAGGGAAGAGAAAAGGACATCTCCTACGAGGCTACGAAGTCTATTTTGAACTCTATCAAGGCAGGACAAGTCCTTTCTAGCAGCTTCTGCCCAGATGTGGCAACAGTATTCCATCCTTGGAATAATTAACCAATGAAAATATATATATATATATATATATATATATATATATATATATATATATATATATATAATATATTATACCACACTGAGTGACTTCCTCGGGCCACAATAGTATCACACAAACAATGCTGGAGTTAGCAGAGATGGATTGCTCCAGAATATTTTCTAGCCGTGATTGGATTGGAATAATACTTGACTTACAAGTATTTCTATGGAATGTGCTCTGACAAATTACTCTACTTGTATCTCCTCAAAGTAAATACTCCTGACCAGCTTGACTATCAACAAAATCCCACCTCTTCAATGTAAAAGTATACTAGATACCAGAAAACTATCTACTCTAACGGCTTCCTTCCTTGGACTATTGGCTTTGAAATTCCCTTTCTACCTCGTGTTTTATTGACTGTATCAACGTGCAGAAATTTAAATGTAATCTGAACAAACATCTTGTATTAAAACTCCCCACTCAGGATGATTCTTATAAATTTAGTTAATAATCACAGTAACCCCTTATTTCTTAGTGGCAATTTGCCTTTTTTGGGTTTATCTTTTTTATCATTTAAAAAAAATTTAGCTGGTTTTGCAAACTCACTTTTTCCTTATTTCTATGGAAATCGCTTGAGACAAATCATGAAGCCACTTGATGTAAGGAGCTAACAAGAACGAAAGCTGATTATTGCAAAGACAGAAGATGCCTATTGGCCTTAGTCTTGAAAAGACCAAGGCTTTAAGTAGAAGGTAAAAGCTACTGAAATAGGAAACTGTATTATAATGAGGTATTAAAACAACGAATTGATGGAGATCTCTCGACCAATGAGTCAAGCGAGCTGAGGGGGAAAAAAGCACGGAATAGGTCAGACAATTCTGAGGAACACAAGGTATAATAGTATCTGTAGAAAAGACTGAGACTAGCAAACATCACGTCTGAGAGAGAGAGAGAGAGAGAGAGAGAGAGAGAGAGAGAGGTTGCAGTGTAGAAGAAAGTGTGGGGCCAGTCAAATTATGGATACGTTTCTGCCATTTATCAAGAACCTTCAAATGGGACACAGGTTCATCAGCCCAAATATGACAACAGCACTCCATATATGGTCTGATAATAGATTTGCAGAAATAGAGATTAGCCTCGTCTGTGAGAAAATAAGCATTTCTTGTAGGTCAGACAGTGTTGATTGAATTTTTGAGATGAGGATGGAGAATTCATATTATTTCGATTCTTTGAACTATTGTTCTCATCTTAAATATTTTTTTTTGTTTTTTTTTCACAACGTTTCACTCAATGTAAAATCTGTTTCTTCTTGTTGAACTTATTGGGAATCTTTCTGTCAAACTTGGGAATCGGCTCAGAGTTTCGAATGAAACCCTTTTTTTAATCCATAGAAGTATCATGCTCTTGTTCTGTCAGTAATAACTGGATAATGTCTTAATTAAATCACAATTATATTTTGAGTGTCGCCCGCACTCAGGATTGAACCTTCGACCTCCAAAGAGTGTAACTTACAATTGAATTTCACAAAGTACTTTATCCATTATGTCACGGGTTCTTGCAGACCCTTGACATTCTGGACACTCAAAATTTCTTTTGCGAATTACTTAGGCCTTCTACTCAGTCATGGCTAATGGAATGATAGCATCCTATTTCCGGGGATTAAACAAAGGTTTCCGTTTGAAATTCGGTGCAGATTCACGAGTTTGATCGAAATACCGCACCACACCAAATAATCGAGAAGGGTCAAGGAGGCTGGAAAGCAGATCTCTACTGAATGAGTGCAAAAAGGACTGGGACCTTGGGGAAGCTTATTGCCACCAACATTCCAGTGGACCAATGGCTGCTACCAACAAGAAATCAATGGTAAACAGCCGTTGCGATAACGCAAACTAATTTGCAAAATTTATCGAAAGAGGTGGTAAGTATTGGAAATCTTAGGAGATGTGTTGTCACTCAGACTCCAGGGATCACCACAAGTTGTTCTCGTGGAGAAATCTTTGATGATGGCCTGTGTGACTACTCTTCGTGAGTAAATAATAATAAACTTTCTTTTCGAATGTGCGAATGCCGAGCTATGCTGGGGTTTGCAATAATAGATTTCTGTCTCCACTAACATGATCACAATCTTGCTCCATTTAGTTTAGGCTAGTTTTACTGAGACCATTAAGTAGCACGTCTGCCCATCTAATCATTGGCCTTTCTTCTTGGGTGTTGTATAAAGGATGCTCCTATCTCAGTTAATGATTCGATAAACTAGTGTTAATCTTGACAATGGTTGAACTATATATATATATATATATATATATATACGGCGCAATCACATTGACACAAAGTTTTTTATATTATCTTTTTTGTATATATTGATATACAGCACAATTACATTGACACACCGGTTCTCGCCAGATCACTGAAGTTAAGCAATGTTGAGCCTGGCCAGTACCAGATGGGTGACCATTTGGGAAAGCCAGGCGCTGTATGTACCGCGCCGAGTCATAGAAATTTCCAGGTTGGTATCTGGGGGCCGCATTAATTCACTGGGAGAAGACATGCATCTAGGAGAAGGTAACTCTTATGTAAAAACCTGCGGTCTACAGTATACTCTTTCCTGTGGCAATCATTTGCACCGTCAAAGGTAAGGAGTAATACCAAAAAGTGTGGTTGGTTCTACACAAAGCCTTCACCACTATAAACAAATCATCATATATATATATATATATATATATATATATATATATATATATATATATATATATATAATATAAAGCTGGATGTGTGTGCGTGTGTGTGTGTGTGTGTGTGTCTGGTCACGAATAGGCTCCTATATGGTGGACTATTTTAAAAAACTGATTACATATAATGATAGATGTATTGAGACACAGGAATAGGTATGTTTGATCCTGCAGAACGGTTATTCATTAAAATTGTGGGGTCTGCGTACGTGCCTGGTCCACAAAGTATGGAAATAAAAAATTAAAATTAAAAAAAAAAAACAACGTTTACAAGTGTTTTTGATATAGATGTACATAAGAATACTTTGATAAGTATGTTTTAACTTAAATAGGGATGGTATAATAAAATTGTGGGATCCACATTCGCGCCTGGCTTCCATAGAATGGAAATAGGCACACATTTTAATAAAGACTTTTCATATCTATCTGCGTAAGTATACTTTGATAATTATGTTTCAGTTTGAAGAAATATGGTATAATAAAATTATGGGGTGTTCGTTCGTGCCTGACCCCCATAGAATGGAAATATGTCACAAAGTTTAACAAGGTTTTTTAATATAGATCCACAGAATATTGCGATAAGTGTTTCAGTGTGAACAGGTATGGTATAATAAATTATGGGGTTTATCTATTTTATTTTTACTTTCATCATATTTTGCTTTGGTTTTGATACTCCCAAATTCGAAGTTATCTCTTTACAACCCTTCCTTTTCATAACCTATCATACTTTCATAAATCAGAGTCCATTTTCTGTAGGCTGTTTTTGAACCCAGTCAACAACGGGTACTTTTGCTAGTATATATATATATATATATATATATAGTACTTTATAAAATATATATGGCGATTAAGCTACACTGAATATTCTGCGTTTCATCCACTAGTTCAAAAACAGATCCTTTGTTCGATAAAATGCATGCCCATTGGCTGATAGGATGGGGCGCGGTGGATACTAGAAAGCTGATTGGCTTACTAGAAATCCTCAACATATAAAAAAACAAGAAGCAACCACAGAATTCGCGCATAAGCCTGACGAATCCTACAGTGGATGAAACGCAGAATATTCAGTGTAGCTTAATCGCCATATATATTTTATAAAGTACTAACTAGCTCTACCTACGTATTGAGCACTTTTGAAGTAAATACTTAAAGTTTACGCATAAATCTATACTTCCGTATATTAAATTTATGTAAGTAAATGAAGTAGTTATATATATATATATATATATATATATATATATATATATATATATATATATTATAAAGAGAGAGAGAGAGAGAGAGAGAGGGTAGGGTGATTATATACAGGGTGGGATGATAAAATTGTCGCCCTCAAAAAAACGACATGATTGAATTTCTGTTTCATGAAAATCAGTTTTCTTTTTTTGTTGCAGACCACTTATTAGTTGGCCAGTTGTGTACAAATCCCAAGAATGATAGGAGCCTTCTATCATGTCTGAAAATGACACAATGTTCAACGAACAAGATTGGAGATGTGCCTCTGTACAACTCATGCTCTCTACCGATCCAAGTTATGACAACAGGACCATTGCTAACACCCTCAAAGTACATTGCTGGATTGCCACGAATAACAAGAACGTGCCCAAGGTAATAAAAACGAAGTTTCCGGCCACGGTTATGGTCTTTGGTGTGGTTTCAAGTGAGGGCCACATCATGCACCGTTACATCTTCGAAGTCGGATTGAAAGTCAACACTAAAGTGTACCTGGATGTGCACAAGAGTGTGGTGATTTCTAGTGCAATCAGGTGGCTGCTGGCGCAACAGGACTCCGTGCCTACAAGTCCAAATAGACCCAAGCTTCAGAAAGAATGCTATGACTTTGTACCCTTCTCTCACTGAACCTGCTCATTTGGTCATACATCGAGAACATCACCAACATGACCTCCCACAACACCAAACCAGCCTGATTTCTGCTATCTGCCGAATATTTGCTGAACTCTCGCCATCGCTTGTGGAAAAGGCATGCTCCTCGTTCCAGACCCATATCAGGGTAGTGATTGAGGCTGCAGGCGACTACATTGAGTTGATTTTTTCAATAAAAGTTTTAAAATAAAGCTGTAGTGTTGTTTTCTTTAGGGCGACAACTTTTATTGTTCTACTCTGTATATATATATATATATATATATATATATATTTAGAAAGAGAGAGAGAGGGAGAGAGAGAGAGAGAGGGAAGAGAGAGTAAGTATGGTGATTTGTTCAGCTAATTATAAATAAATTACAACTAACTATAAATAAATTACAACTAACAGATACATTGAGAAAATTTTCAGGGCTGCTGCGAGGAATGTGGGCTCTCTCTACCATACTAGAAAGTTACTTACGCCTGAAAGTATCCTGTAGCTCTACAAGGCCACCATTCACCCATGTATGGAGTATTGTTATCATATTTGGACTGGTGCATCTGCTACTAGTCTCTCACTCCTGGATAGTGTTCAAAAGAGAGTAACCAACCCGATAGGTCCTGCTCTAGTCCATCACCTCACATCTGCTAAACTCCTGACCGACAATCAATATGGATTTAGGCAAGCCCGTTCTACAGCAGATATCCTAACTGTAATCTCTGAACATATATACCGTTCACTGGACAAAACAGGGGAGGGTAGAGCTGTAGCCCTCGATATGTCTAAGGCTTTTGACAGGGTATGGCATGATGGTCTTTTAAGGAATATTAGATTATATGGTATCACTGGAAGAATACATAATGTAATTAAATCCTTCTTAAGTAAGAGAAAAATCTAGGTTGTTCTCGACAGTCGTACATCTAAACAATATGATCTAAATGCAGGAGTGCCTCAGAAATCTATCTTTATTATTCTTGATATTAATAATTGACCTCCCTGATAAAATTGTTTCTGAGATGGGTATATTTGTTGATGACACCACACTCTATAGCAGGCACGACGGGAAAACAAATGAACACATATTTAAGGAAATGTCAGAAACACTAGAGGATAACCTCCAATCTGTAGTGGAATGGGGACAAAAATGGAGGGTCCCATTCAATACTGCCAAAACTAAGCTTGTTTCCTTCAATAATTACAAGAAACATTACCATCAATAGCAATGGCCAAGAACACATTACCTGAAAGTA
This sequence comes from Euprymna scolopes, assembly GCF_053919585.1. Taxonomy (NCBI): domain Eukaryota; kingdom Metazoa; phylum Mollusca; class Cephalopoda; order Sepiida; family Sepiolidae; genus Euprymna; species Euprymna scolopes. Next base: position 38,948,924 of record NC_136516.1, read on the forward strand.
CTTCCTTTAAACACCTCAGCCTAATGTTTACAGAGAACATGAACTGGAATAGATACATTGAGAGCATTGCCAAGGCTGCTGTGAAGAAGGTGGGCTCTCTCTACCGTGCTAGAAAACTACTTACACCTGAAAATATCCTGTGCCTCTATAAGGCCACCATTTGCCCATGTATGAAGTACTGTTGTCACATTTGGGCTGGTGCATCTGCTACTTGTCTCTCACTTCTTGACAGGGTCCAAAAGAGAGTCGACAATCTGATAGGTCCTGAACTGTTATCTAGGCTTCAGCCTCTGTCCCATCGACAAAATATTGCATCCCTCTGCCTGTTCTATAAGTGAATGCTCTGACGAACTACAAGCACTTGTACCCCCTCGACGTGAACACTCCTGACAAGCCCGAGAAGCAGCTAAATTCCACCCCTTCACAGTAGAGATCCTTAGGTGTAGGAAAGCCTTTTACTCTAATAGTTTTTTTTCCAGAACCGCTAGACTTTGGAACTCGCTTCCAGGATTCTGCTTTCCCAACTGTACTGACATGCAGAAGTTCAAATGTAATGTGAACAGACATCTTGCTACTTATCTCCCTTCATTATACCCCTGCAACTTATGTCCCCGATAGTAGCACCCTACTTCAAAGTGGCACTGTGCCTTGTTTGGGGTGAAAATTGCATACCCCCCCCCCCAAAAAAAAAAAAAACTGAACTAAGTCCTGGTCTAAGCTTCAGCCTCTGTTCCATTGACGAAATGTTGCCTCCCTTTGCCTGTTTTACAAGTATTTTAATCGTGGATGCTCTGACAAACTACAAGCCCCTGATGTACCTATTTACTATGCCTCCCCACGGGACAGAGTTAGACACCAGGGTCGTTTTTTAACGTGGAGAAGGTACAAAAATAAAAATTGTCTCAGTCGTGAAGGATTTCTCCTCCACTGAAAGAGAACAAGAAATAGAAGTGCAGCATCTGAAGAACAGATACTACACTTTGATCTTGACCAAAAGGCCAAGACGTAAATACCCCCAACAAACCGGACAAGCAGCAAAATCCCACCTCTACACAGTATAGATCCCTAGATGTAACAAAGCCTTCTACTCTAATAGTTTCTTCCCCAGACCTGCTAGACTTTGGGACTCCCTTCCGGGATTCTGCTTTCCCAACTGTACTGACATACATGTTCAAGTGTAATGTGAACAGACCTTGCTGCTAAACTCCCTACATAGTATCCTTGCAACTTATGGGCCCGATAGTAGCCCCCTGCATCAGATTGGCACTGAGCTTTGTTTGGGGTGAAAATGGAACGAAAACAAATTTTTTTTAAATTAGGAAAAAAAATCTTTGTTAAAGCAGTCATCACTGGGACCAAGCCTGTGATCGTGCTAAGTGGAGGTAAAAATCTAATGTTGTGGACCTGGCCATAGCTTAAGACTAATACAAAGAAGAAGAAGAAGAAGAAGAAGAAGATTAAATAGATTTAATATTCAAATTAACTCGTGCCAGCTGTCTTTCCACCTGGTGCTCACATAAAAAAAAATATCACCCAATACAAAGCTTCATGTAACTATAACTTTATTTTATGTTTTTTCACCAATTTACTTCGTATAAACTAATTGATATGGTAAGAATGATAGGTCAAAAAAATATCTACAGTTTAAATCGACTGTAAAAAGATCAATTATGGACTAGGGCAAGTGTGGGCAAACTATAGTCCACAGGCTGTATGCGGCCCACCAAATGTTAGTAAATTTTTATTTTCAAACCGTCGTTCAAATAAATGCATTTCCTGTGAATGTTCTACAGTTCTTTAAATAATAAAAATTAATTGCATTTCTTTGTTTCTTCAAAGATTTTTAATTTGCTTATTTTGAATACGAACTATTTAGGGTTAATATATTCTGTGACCCTATCAAATCGAATTTTTGAATGTGACTTTTGCAATGAAAAATTAGCTCATCCCTGTACCAGCGGGACCTTTGAGAATTCCACAGTTGTATTCTCTAACTGTTGTACGAGGTTCGTTCCTAAAGCAAACTCTCCTATTTTATTTCAACTCAAAAATTGAAGAGTTACAAAGACGGGAGTGGTACCATTAAATCAAGTGACATATTGTGCTCCAGAATCTTTTTTTTTTCTACATAGTCACCTTCATTCTCAATGCACTTTTGCCAGCAATGAAAGATGGCTGCGCATGAACGTCCAGAACACATTTCGCCATACGAGGGTCGTTCCAAAAGTAAGGCGTGCTATTTTTTAAACTCAACAGGTTAGTTGGAAAGCCATGAAGATGGGAGTAATACCATTAAAACATACTTTTTTACATAGTCACCACCATTCTCAATGCACTTTTACCGGAAATTCAATGATGCATCTCTGCTTCTAAAGCATGTCCATGACAGAGGTTGTTTTCTTAGAGTCTCACACCGTCAGTATCCGAGAGATGATAAATAGGAACTCGTGTCAGTGATCTGTGAGGCGTGAGGCATGTAGCGCCATCTTGCTTGAAAAGAATTGCATTTTGTCTTGTGGTGTCAGTTGGTCCATAAGAGAAAGATATAACAGGTCGGGCTACTTTTAAGTGGGCCGCCCTGTATAATATTCAATGGGGAATTAGCTCTGTAATAATAAATACGAAATCTGCATGAAAATAAAAACTAATTTGAAGGCAATAGCAGCTTTGATATAGATGACACAGAACTTTATCATCATCATCATCATCATCATCATCATCATCATTGCGTATGAATTCAAAGATACTATTGTCAGCATTGGTTTCCCCGATATTTTTTCTCGTCAAAGTTCTTTCTAGAAAGACATCAGTTATTCACGGGAGAGACCACGAGAAGGTTTCCAACATCCAAAGTGAAAATGATTTTTGTGGAACGAACTAGATTCGAACTTGGTACACCCAAGTCGTCAGTCCGTGTCGTTAACCATTTGACGACAGTCACCTCCCAAACTGCATCACTCCCTATTGATTGCCTGCGATCTTTGTTCAAATACTAAAGTTTAGTTAATCAATGTTTTATGTTTATGAAGTTTTTAGATGAGGATTGATAATTTGGATTATTTGGACTACTGTTCTCATCTTGAGCGTTATTCTCACCACGTTTCGGCCGATATAACCGCCGACCTGCTTCATGTGTATCTTGTTGACCTCGGGAATCTTTCTACCATTAGTGATAAAAAGTTCTAATTAGTCGTAATTTGCAATTAACTTACTAAGTCACCCATTTCTATTACTACGTTTCAGAACCTTCTTTTCTATTTCTTTCTCATTTTATCATTTCTAACATTCAAAATTAACGACATGAACTGACGACCTGGGTGTTCCAAGTTCGAACCTAGTTCGTTCCACAAAACAATGATCTTCGCTTTGGATGTTGGAAACCTTCTCGGGGTCCTTCCCGTGAATAGCCGATCTCCTTCTAGAAAGAATTCTGACGAGAAAAAATATCGGGGGAACCAATGCTGACAATAGTATCTTCGAATTCATACGAGATGATGATGATGATGACGATGATGATGATACAGTTCTGAGTCGTCTAGGTTAAAGCTTCAAATTAGTTTCTTTTTTAAGTTCAGAGATTCGTCAAATATCGCAGATGAGATTAACGTTTCTCTCTCTCTCTTTTTATAATCATCTACGAACCATTTTCCGTATTTGGTCTCGTCGCAGACAAAGATAGCGACATTGTCACACGTTACTCAGCAGTTAAATTCGTTTCACCATAGGCAATTGTATTCCATTCTTTTTCACTGATAATAGTGACTTATAATCACAAGAGTTAATAGTATCTCAGCCAAGGTACGACTGGATGTCATTTGCTGTTTCCTTTCTAATGCACCTAAGTGTTATAACCTTGTTAAGGGATGAACAGAAAAATAGAACGCCGAAATAAAGTAACAACATGGATTGCAAAGCATACAATAGGTGGCTCGTTCGTCGGCTACCTAGGTTGGTACACCGGATATCGGCTGATAAACATTTACTTGCCCACGAAAACAAAATGTGACACAAGTTAGTTTTTTAACGTGGGAGATAACCAGCTCCCCCAAAAGGGGGCACTCTGTCAGTTTGCAAAAATAAAATTGCCTTAGAAGGGTTAGAAGGGTTACTCCCTCCATTGACTAAGGACAATTTACTTTGAGTGCAGCATCTAAGCAGACACCACACCTGAGCCACCAGTCCAGTATACGAACGTAACCGGATATCGACTGGTTATTTATTTGTTTCCCACGAAACAAAATGTGACACAAGGTCGGTTTAATATGGGATATAACAGCTCCCCTCAAAAGGGGCATTCTGCAAAAATAAAATTGCCTTAGTATAAAAGGGCTTCCCTCTCCATTAACTGAGGACAATTCATTTGAGTGCAGCATCTGTGCGAACACCACACTTCAGTGCCCAGCCCAGTACAAATACCTGGTGTTGACTGACACCTTACGGCTTAGTCTTACGGTATTTATTGAGATTGAAATAGTCTATTAGTAGGTAACATAGGTTAGTTCAGCTACAACACCCCTTCCCGAGCTGATAACTCTGGACGGTATATCAGTATTTTTTCCTCTTTGAGTGGACCATGAACGGCTTAGTGATTTTTCTTTTCCTGCCCGAACCTCGTGGTTCTGGTGTAATCTGGGGAGGCTCAATATCAAATGTGTTGTAGACGGTTTCAATACCCTCTACTTCTTGAGGGATTCAATGTTCAGAGCAAACTTTTTTCTTTTTATCTGCAGGGAAAACATTTTATTGCCATTTTCTCATGTATTATTCGTGATAATTTAATAAAACAATCGTGGGTAGACTTCGTCACAAGTAATTAAGGATCAATTTACCCCAACTAGAACCCCGCTTGTAATAATCCATCAGACAAGAGACAATATTGTCCCAAGGGTTTCCACTAGTGTTGTAAATCTGATGAACTTTCTATTTTGAAAAGACACCTGGTAAACCGATCCAGCAGTTCTTCCATATTGTGGGAAAACAGTTCATTATTATTTTGCTGCGCGTAATACGTTGACTTTCGGTAAATAATGTTCCAATGCTAGGAAAAATAGAGTCGCGACTGGTACCTGTTGCGGTGTAGTTGAAGATTTTGTATCTGATGTAAAATCGCCTGTAGTCGTACAGACATGTACGACTGGGTCGATTAGCGAGGGTGTGATCACTTTAAGACTAGCGATAGAGTACCCTACCTGATTTTGGTTTCTTGGTTTGTGGTCAGGTGCTATTCTCGTTAGGTGAGAGCTACTTTTGTTTGGTCTAAAACAGTATCGGTTTGTTGCGCTTTCTGTTTGGCTTTTCGTGGCCTAGAACAAGAAAAAGTTTTATTTTTATTTGTTTTTCGGGCATGTACGTCTGTTGTACTTTTTATTTTCGTTTTTCAAAAATTATCGATTGGTTGGTTCTATAATTTAAATTCATGAATTCACTCTGATCAGAGTAGGTTAGTGGTATTCTTTTATACATAAGCTTTTAATTTTTTGTCTTTGCTAATAATGTGACGTTCACTAAAAATTCACCTTCGAGATTAATTTGCGTACCGTTAATGGAGTTAATTTGTCGTGACTAAATATCATAAGAATAAAGAATCAAAAGAAATTAATTCTTGTGTCTTATCGTGCCTCAATTTGTGATACCAAAATAGCAACACCGCGAATAATCCAACAGAAATGATCAATACTAATCGCAAAACTTCAGAAATATGATTTTTGTCGGGCCTTTATTTCTAGTGCCTAAATATCACACACATCAAAAATCAGCAGGAGCCATTTGCCGTGCCTTAATTTGTAATGACTTAATTTGTTGTGCCTGACTATCAAACATATAAAGAATTAACAGGGGTCATTTGTCGTGCCTTAATTTGTAGTGACTTAATTTTTCGGTTCTAAATATCACACATATAAAGAATCAACAGGTCCATCTGTCATGCCTAAATTTGTCGGTCCTAAATATCACACATATAAACAATCAATAGGAGTCGTTTGTCGTGCCTTAATTTGCTATGCCTAAATTTCTCGGCTCTAAATATCACTCATATAAAGAATCAAAGGTCAATTTGTCTTGCTTTAATTGGTTATGCCTAAATTTGTCGGTTCTAAATATCACACACATAAACAATCAATAAAAGTCATTTGTCGTGCCTAAATGTGTCATGCCTAAATATCACACATATAAAGAATCAACAGAAATCATTTGTTGTGCCTTAATTTGTCCTGCCTAAATTTGTTGCTTCTACGAGGGGCGTGCAATAAGTAATGCCCCTGACCCACTTTCAGTTGTCTGATCTAGCTGAAATTTTGCATGTACAATGATTTTTATCTCTACGGGTTATGTGGCAAATTACAGCTCTGAACTAATTGTGGTTTCTGTTTTACAGGTGTTTGAACTGAGTCAGGTGTGAAATGGAGCCTGCTGAATGTCGAGCAGTGATTTGGTTTTTGTATTTGAAAGGACGCACACCACAGGAGACTTTTGATGAAATGAAAGAAGCTTATGGTGATAATGCCCCATCATATGACCTTGTAAAAACGCTGGCATCATGAATTCAAACATGGCCGGAAGTCGGTAGAAACAGCTCCCAGACTTGGTTGCCCCCTTCTGCCATTGATGAGGAATCTGTCCATCAAGTTGAGGCTGCCATTTTGGAAGATCGGCACATTACTATTCAACAAATAGCCCAAGATGTCAAGATTAGTACAGGGTCTGTAGAAACTATCATTCATGACCATTTGCATATGCATAAGATGTCTGCCAGATGGATTCCCAGGTTGCTCACACCATTCCAGAAGCGAGAATGTGTTGAGTGCTCGAGGATGAATTTGGAGATGTGCCAAGAAGATGAGTCAAAGTGTTTCAAAAGACTGATTACATAGGATGAAACCTGGGTCCATCACTATGATCCAGAGACCAAAGCCCAGTCAATGCAGTGGAAGCACTTGGACTCACCCCCTCCAAAGAAGGCAAGGGTGCAGCCCTCCACTGGCAAGGCCATGCTCACAGTCTTCTGGGACTACAACGGAGTAGTGATGACAGATTTCCTGGCAAAGGGTACCACAATTACAGAAGCCTATTATGCTTTACTTTTGAGGAAATTAAGGGAAGCTATCAAAATCAAGAGGCGGTGCAAGATCAGCAAATGTATCCTCCTCCTGCAGGACAACGCTCCAGTTCACAACTCGCATGTCAGAAGCACGGGCGTGTGGTTATGAAATCATACCCCATCATCCCTACTCCCCTGACCTTGCACCCTTTGACTTTCACCTCTTCCCAGCCATGAAGTTGTTTTTGAAAGGAAAGCATTTCTCAGATGATGCAGCCTTGATTTCTGAAGTCACGTTGTGGCTGGAGGACCAACCTGGGGTGTTCTACAAAAACGGTCTCCAGAGCTGCATCAAATGATGGGAGAAATGCATAACTCTGGGTGGTTCCTATGTAGAGAAAGACTAATAACTGTGCCCAGTTTCATTGCTCTACTGTTATGGGAAGTGGGTCAAGGGCATTGCTTATTGCACGCGCCTCGTAAATATCACTCATATAAACAATCAACAGGGGTTATTTGTCGTGCCTAAATTTGTCGTGCCTAAATATCACACATATACAGAATCAACAGAAATCGTTTCTCGTGCCTTAATTTGTCGTGCCTAAATTTGTCGGTTCTAAATATCACTCATATAAACAATCAACAGGGGTTATTTGTCGTGCCTAAATTTGTCGTGCCTAAATATCACACATATACAGAATCAACAGAAATTATTTGTTGTGCCTTAATTTGTTGTGCCTAAATTTGTCGGTCCTAAATATCACACGCATAAACAATCAACAAGAGTCAATTGCCGTGCCTTAATTTGTCGTGCCTAAATATCACACACATAAACAATCAACAGGTGTAATTTGTCGTGCCTAAATTTGTTGGTTCTAAATATCACTCATATAAACAATCAACAGGGGTATTTGTCGTGCCTAAATTTGTGATACGTAAAAAGTAAAATCGCTTTACTTTAAAAAAAAAAAAAAAAATTTGTGGGCGGGGCGAAGCAAGCGGAGGATAGGCAGAGAGACGTCTGAAGAAGCACTTGAAATTCCTCTCCGTAGGCAAACTTGATCAGCCGAAATACAAAATCAAAAGAGTCACTCCATCAAATGAGCCTTTGTTTTCACATCGTCTTCGTTGCATTGTTACTGACATATCAGCAATATCTTATTTCAATTTGATTAGACGATATCGAATTATCTTTGTTATTATTCAGAGGCACATTCATACCACATTCCTTCCCCAATGCGGTAAAAATTGAAGCTGGCTTGTAAAACACTATATATACAATTGTAGGCAAATTTAGGCATATTTTATTGGTTTGAATATATAGTTTATTTTTTATCAACTGTTGGTTGGATGGTTGTTTTTGTTTTACGGCATATCAACCTTTTTCAGGTTATTTAATGCCGAATCTAGTTATTTGGAGGAACGATTTTTAATGGAGTATATTTTTTTTTAAGTCAGATTCTATTTAACCCATAGTTGGGACCCTAACAGGTACTACCACTCCGGGTCAGAGTGGACCTGGGAGCAATGGCAATTAAAGGGTGGCTCCACACTGCCCAAGGCCCGCAAGGTGGGGCCTCAACGTCATATCCAGGACCATTTTATCAATTGTAATAAAAATTTACCCATAGAATATTATTATAATCTTAAAAAGGCCTGCAAATTTTCATGTAGTTTCGTCCCATAGAACCAAAGATATGAGTATTTCGATATTCAATTTGGCTACGAGTATATATATATATATCCATATATAGATACACCACTTTTTTGCAATTTATATGTTCAAAATCTCAGCGACTATTGATCAGAATGTAGCAAATGAAAACTCGTTGGAAAGGTAATGACCTGAATTGTGTAGTGGTATTTGTGTCATTTGCATTTAAGGTCACGCATTAAGGGGTCAACCATCATCCAAATGTTTCAAACAAAGGAATTCGTTTTCCTAGTTTTGCATATGAATTGTACAAAATATATATTTCTCCCAAACCTCTGCCCTTGATGGAGGAGAGACTAAAAATTGCTGCTATGGTTTCAAACGATCTGAAATAACAGCAAGGGGAGACTTGATTTCAAATATTTCTCATATGCAATATCTCCCCTCTTTTTATGCATAAAGTAAATTTCACAGTGTATAAGGATTATTTGATACTGGAGACATCTGTAATCGTACCCCCATTTCCAAAAGAGGGGCGATATAACACATGAGAAATATTTGAAATCAAGTCTCTCCTTGCTGTATATATATATATATATATATATATATATATATATATATATATATATATATATATATATATATATATATATATATATGGCGTGATACAGAGGCCAAGGAATGAGGGTGAAGAGTTATGTTTTGGTTTCGATTCTAACTGATGGCACCCAAGTCATATATATATATATATATATATATATATATATATATATATATATATATATATATATATATATATATATATATCGACGATAATTCTTGGCCTGAAGACATAATCCCTCATCGTGGGTGATTACAGAAACATGTATGCACATATGTAGCCATCAATGTTTGTATAAATAAATTTAATATATATATATATATATATAGTTTTGATCTCACTACTATATATAAGGTTCAATATGATAATCGATAGAGAATTGTCTCTATAATAATGAATACGCAATCTGCATGAATTAGATATAATATTTAAGCGTATATTACGACCGGGCAACGCCGGACGACCTGCTAGTACGAAATAAATGAAAAATTATTATTATTATTATTATTATTATTATTATTATTATTATTATTGTCTTTGGATCATTGTTGTTTTAGTATTTACTTCCAGACCCCGTGTTCTCTCAAGAAAATATGAACAGCCACCTAGTTAGCGAAGATACTCCAACAGGTTGTCACTACACAAACGTTAAAATAGATTAGAAAACATTTCTATTTTATAGCATTAAATAACATGAAAGATTTTGACAGGCAATGAGACCAAACAAGCAAATCAAATTAATTTTTTAACAGACGATCTTCCAGGGAAAATTCTTCTTAGCACAGAAAGCAGAAGATGAAATACTAATTAAATGAAATACTAATGAAATGAAATACTAATGAAATGAAATGCTAATTAAATGAAATACTAATTAAATGAAATACTAATTAAATGGAATACTAATTAAATGAAATGCTAATTAAATGAAATACTAATTAAATGGAATACTAATTGAATGAAATGCTAATTAAATGAAATGCTAATTAAATGAAATACTAATTAAATGAAATACTAATTGAATGAAATGTTAATTAAATGAAATACTAATTAAATGAAATGCTAATTAAATGAAATGCTAATTAAATTAAATACTAATTGAATGAAATACTAATTAAATGAAATGCTAATTAAATGAAATGCTAATTAAATGAAATACTAATTGAATGAAATACTAATGAAATGAAATACTAATGAAATGAAATACTAATTGAATGAAATACTAATTAAATGAAATGCTAATTAAATGAAATGCTAATTAAATGAAATACTAATTAAATGAAATGTTAATTAAATGAAATGCTAATTAAATGAAATGTTAATTAAATGAAATACTAATTAAATGAAATGTTAATTAAATGAAATGCTAATTAAATGAAATGTTAATTAAATGAAATGCTAATTAAATGAAATGTTAATTAAATGAAATACTAATTAAATGAAATACTAATTGAATGAAATACTAATTAAATGAAATGCTAATTAAATGAAATGCTAATTAAATGAAATACTAATTGAATGAAATACTAATTAAATGAAATACTAATGAAATGAAATACTAATTGAATGAAATACTAATTAAATGAAATGCTAATTAAATGAAATGCTAATTAAATGAAATACTAATTAAATGAAATGTTAATTAAATGAAATGCTAATTAAATGAAATGTTAATTAAATGAAATACTAATTAAATGAAATGTTAATTAAATGAAATGCTAATTAAATGAAATGTTAATTAAATGAAATGCTAATTAAATGAAATGTTAATTAAATGAAATACTAATTAAATAAAATACTAATTAAATGAAATGCTAATTAAATGAAATGTTAATTAAATGAAATACTAATTAAATGAAATTTTAATTAAATGAAATGCTAATTAAATTAAATACTAATTAAATGAAATGCTAATTAAATGAAATGTTAATTAAATGAAATACTAATTAAATGAAATGTTAATTAAATGAAATACTAATTAAATGAAATGTTAATTAAATTAAATGCTAATTAAATGAAATACTAATTAAATTAAATGTTAATTAAATGAAATACTAATTAAATGAAATGTTAATTAAATGAAATACTAATTAAATGAAATACTAATTAAATGAAATACTAATTAAATGAAATGTTAATTAAATGAAATACTAATTAAATGAAATGTTAATTAAATGAAATGCTAATTAAATGAAATACTAATTAAATGAAATACTAATTAAATTAAATGTTAATTAAATGAAATACTAATTAAATGAAATACTAATTAAATGAAATGCTAATTAAATGAAATACTAATTAAATGAAATACTAATTAAATGAAATACTAATTAAATGAAATGCTAATTAAATGAAATGCTAATTAAATGAAATACTAATTAAATTAAATGTTAATTAAATGAAATGCCACTCAAATGAAATGCTAATGAAATGAAATACTAATTAAATGAAATACTAATTAAATGAAATACTAATTAAATGAAATGTTAATTAAATGAAATACTAATTAAATGAAATACTAATTAAATGGGGGGAAAAACGTAACTAATCGCACCATGTCAGTTTTATTAATTGGACTGCAGATGAAAGATGAAGATGAAAACGTTAACAAGATGGGAAAAAAGACGAGAAAAAAAAAGATGGGGGAGAAGAAGAAAATGAAGAAGAAGAAGGAGATGGAGGAGGAGGTGGTGGAGGAGGAATAGGAGGAGTAGGAAGAAGGCAAAGTACAAAAATAATAAAAGAATAAGAGAAATCAGAAATAATAATAATAATAATAATAATAATAATAATAATAATAATAATAATAATAATAATAATAATAACTCATGACTATGCATAATGCACTACACCCAAAGGACGATACTGACAGGCTCTACGTGAAAAGGAAAGACGGCGGGAGAGGACTGATCTGTATAGAAGACTGTATGAAGGACACGAAAAAAGAACTAGAAAAATACATAATGCAAAACACTGAAAGGATAATTATGGCAGCGAGAGACACTGAAAAAACAAAACAAAAAAAGAACCCAGAAAACAGAGAGACAAATGATAAAACGAGAAAAGAGAAGTGGGAAGAGAAACAACTCCACGGAAGATTCATAAGAATGACAAAAGATGAGAATAACGAAAACACCTGGACATGGATGCGAAAAGGACATATAAACCGAGAAACTGAATCTCTAATAACTGCAGCACAAGATAACTCGATAAGAACCAACCATATCAAAGCAAGAATCGACAAAACACAAGAAAACAGCAAATACAAACAAAGAAACGAAACGATAGACCATATAGTAAGTGAATGCAGCAAACTGGCCCAAAAGGAATACAAAAACAGGCATGACCAAGTTGGGGGGGTGCACTGGGAATTGTGCAAACGACTACATTTTGAGTGTACAGGCAAATGGTACAAGCATAAACCCGCAACAGCACTCGAAAATGAGAACCTCAAAATCCTATGGGACATGGACATACAGACGGACAAACCCAACCAAGCAAGAAGACCAGATGTCGTAATAATTAACAAGAAAGAAAAATCCTGTCAAATCCTAGACTTTGCTGTCCCAGCTGACCACAGAAAGAATAGGAGAAACGAAGCAAATACACAGAACTAGTCAGAGAGTTAAAAGGGATTTGGATGATGAAGAAAATCAAAATAGTACCGATAATAGTAGGAGCACTAGGAACAATTCCGAAAAACTTCGAAAAAAGAATGTCAGAAATTGGAATCAGAGGAATAACTGCAAAAGTACAACGACTAACGATAATGAAAACGACTGAAATATTAAGGAAAACCTTTGAATGCGGAGAATAATACAAGAAGACAATATAACGAATAAGCGTTACAGGGAATGAAGAACACCGAAGCTGCATATCTACAAGTTCTACACCTCCATCATGCATCCCCCCCCATAGTTTTACCACCGCTCCTCCCAATAAAAAAGTGACACCGAAGAGTTGAGAAGGGTCAAGAAGGACTGAAAGACCGAGGAGAGAGCGCCAACTATTGGACAAGCGCAAAGAGAACTGGGACTTTAGGGAAGCTTAGTGCCACTCAAATTCCAGCATAAACCAATGGCCACTGCCGGCGATAAATCAATGGTAAGAGGCTGTTGCGATGATGCAAATTCATTTGCAAATGCTATCCAAGGGGGTGGAGAGAACTGGACGTCTGGGGAGACTTGTTGTCACTCAGCCTCCAGAGAACACCACAGGTTTCCAATCAGATCGTTTGTTGACTTGTGTGAAAGCTCCATGTGAGCCAATAATAATACACTCCTCCTCCTCCTCCTCCTACTCCTACTACTACTACTACTACTACTACTACTACTAATAATAATAATAATACTAATAATAATGATAATAGAAGGAAAAAAGAATAAGAAGAAGAACGCAGAAAATGGTGAGGATGAGAAGGGGAAGAAGATGAACTAGAAAAAGTAGAATTGAAAGAAAAATAATATAGTAAGAAGAAAAAGAAAGAAAAGGAAGAAAGAAAGACAAGGAAAAAAGAAAGAAAAGGAAAAAAGAAAGAAAAGGAAAAAAGAAAGACAAGGAAAAAGAAAGAAAAGGAAAAAAGAAAGAAAAGGAAAAAAAGAAGAAAACTAAAATAAAAAAGGAAGAAGCAACAAATAAAAATGTCTACAAAAAAAACTCATCCAAATAAACTTTCCCTCATTAATGTCTGATAGATTGAATAAAATGAAACGTCTTGAAGAATTCTTCGATGCAACGATTAATTGATGCTGCTCTCTTCAAAGACCAGATCAAAAGCAGAAAAAAACCGACATTGCCCGGGATTGAATGAGGAATATTGTGGAAAGTAGTATTAGTTTTAATTTCGTCATTTCTGCAACTCTTGCTTCATCACTTTATTGCTTAATATTAGCCCTGATATTTTACAATCAAGTCAGGCTCTTTGAAACCGTGTTTATATATGTAATTTAATTATTGTTTTAATATGTAATTTTACTATTGTTTGAATATGTAATTTTACTATTGTTTGAATATGTAATTTAACTACAGTTTGCACATAAAATTTAACTATTGTTTTTATATGTAATTTTAACACATATTTAGTATGTAATAAAGCGACTGTCTGAATATATAATTTTATTACTGTTTAAATATGTAATTTAACTAATATTAGCCTATGCAATTTAACTAATGTTTTAATATGTAATTTAACTATTGTTTCAACATGTAATTTAACTACTGTTTTTGTATGTTATTTACTTATTGTTTTAATATGTAATTTTACTATGGTTTTAATATGTTATCTAACTAATATTTCAATATGACATTTAACTATTTTCGTATGTAATTTTACTATTGTTTTAATATGTAATTCAACTACTTCTTAAATATGTAATTTTACAACTGTTTTAATATGTAATTTAATTACTGTTTTAATGTGTAACTTTACTATAGTTTAAATATGTAATTTAACTACTGTTCTACTATGTAATTTTACTATTGTTTTATTATGTAATGTAACAACTGTTTTACTATAAATAAAACTACTGTTTTTATATGTAATTTTACCATTGTTTTAATATGTAATCTAGCTATTGTTTTGATATATAATCTAATTATTGTTTTAATATGTAATCTAGTTAATTGTTTTGATATATAATTTAATTATTGTTTTAATATGTAATTTCACTTCTGTTTAAATATGGAATTATACTGGAGTTTAATATTCAATTAAACTGTTGTTTTAATATGTAAGCTAACTACTACTTGAATATGTAATTAAACCACTGTTTGAATATTTAGTCAAACTACTGGTTTTATGTGTAATGCTACGCTTTTTTTAATATGTAATTTAACCATTGTTTGAATATTTAATATAACTTCTTTTTTGTTATGTAATTTAACTATTGTTTTAATATGTAATTTAGCTATTGTTTTAATATGTAATTAAATTATTGTTTTAACTAGTGTTTTAATATGTAATTAAACTATTGTTTTGATATGTAAGTTAACTACTACTTGAATATGTACTAAAAGTATTGTTTTAATATGTAATTTAAGTATGGTTTTATATGTTTTTCAACCACGGTTTTTATATGTACGTTTACTACTATTTTTTTAATATAATTTAACTAATGTTTGAATGTGTAATAAAGCTACTGTTTTCATATGTAATTTAGTTACTGTTTTGATATGTAATTTAATTACTGTTTTAATATGTAATTTTATACTGTTTTAATATATAATTTTACTACTGTTTTAATATGTAATTTTACTATTTTGTATACAGTCCTGGTCAAAATTATAAGACCACTTAAGAAAGTAAGCGTTTAGGCATATTATCGAATTTTAAATCAAACAAATGGTTGAAACCATTGCCAAAAGGGAAAATATGATGAAAAAAATGACATCTGCTTCATTCGAAACCTTAAACCTGATCTAATAATTATTTTTTAAAAACAAACATTTTCACCTGGTCAAAATGATAAAACCACTTTAATAAAATCAGCTAGTTTTGAAAAAAATGAATGCCCCCGATAAGTAATAAAAAAATCGATAATCGACAAAAACCGATTAAAGATGAAACAGTCTGATTTCGACCAAACATTCTGATACAGCCCAACATCACAAGCACATTTTAGATATTTTATCATTAAATAAAGAAAAGGGCTTCGTGTATAAAATCAACAGCAGGTGCTTTGATAAGTCAGGGACGTGTTCAGAATGAACATTTCTATTTAGAACATAACTGAACGATAATACTTAACTTTTGAATTTTAAATTTTAATTCACGCCATCTATAAATATAAAAGCGAAAATGTATGTGTGTATGTATGTATCTGTGTTCGCTTTTTCTGTATGTCTACAAAAGGCTTTTTTCAGAGAAGCGGTCGCTCGCCTAACAACTTTTTAAAACTTTTTATATCACATGTAAATAGTAATATTTCAGAGTTGTCAACGGAGCTCGCCTGTCTATTTAATTTGCTCGACTTCGGGAAGATAAATATTCAACAGTTTTCGCTTGCCGCATGTGGATTAAGCCTTTTCCTATAATTAATTCTGGCGGCATTTTTCCGGTTTCCCCCTACCCCCGCGTTCCGCAGTAAATGAAATGCTACTCCGCAGTCAACAGTTGACCTCATTAAGTCATTAAAACGTGCACCTACCAAATCTAAATAATTAAATAAATTCAAACGCATTTCTGTTGGTATGTCGCGGTGGTGCAATGGTTAACGTCGCACGCTTTTTTTCACACTTTAATTTACAATTTTACCTCAAGGGTTCCGGTTCGATCCTCATACTTATCTACCAAACCATTTTTTTTTTATTTTACCCCCCTCCCCGGAGTTTTGATTTACCCAAAACCACACACACCTCCAAACACCGGGGCAATGCCGGGTACCCCTAGCTAGTAATATATAAAAAGATATTTTTATAAACTGAACAATAGATTCTGCATAGTTTTATGTAGATTACAATGTGTTGTGGACTAAGTCATTACCAAGAGGACAGTAAAGCTTTCTACTGGTTCATCATAGTGGGTGCCAGACTACAGCAGGCAATCAATCAATTTGATTAGAAAATGGTCGATTTCACCGATTTTAATGACAAAGTATTGGAAGTGGTGATAATTCATTGATCATTATTCAATCCCGGGCAACATCGGGTCTCTCTGCATTCACATACAGGACTGTTTCGTTGTATCACAACTTATCAGTGCAGCTAGACATGCACCTTTTTCCAGCCATGGATCGAACCTACAACCATCGTGTTGACAGTTGGCAACTCTATGCATCGGACCAAGAATCAGTGCCAGTAAATATTTCTCCTCAAATACCTATTAAATTAGCATTTGCCCGTCGCAAAGTGCTCAAAGTGTCAAACCTCAAATTACACACACACACACACATATATATATATTAATTTTATTTTTATTTCGGACTATTAGTCTCATCTTTATTAGTTGTTGTTTGTTTGTTTTTATTGGTTCGCAACGTTTCGGCCAACTTCCTCTGGCCTTCGTCAGGTGGTAACCGCGACGGATAGGAACTTCGAATCTCCTAACTGCATTCTCAGCCATCACTGCCATCCGTAGTTGTCGTCGTCTCACCACATTTTTGACCAATTACCTCTGGCACGCTTTGGGTGGGATTGAAACCGCTATCTTCAGACAATGTTCATCTGGAACCGTAGAGATTCAACGTCTCTATCAACTGCGCCACGTAATGGTAAAAAATGTGGTGAGACGACAACTACGGATGGCAGTGATGGCTGAGAATGCAGTTAGGAGATTCGAAGTTCCTATCCGTCGCGGTTACCACCTGACGAAGGCCAGAGGAAGTTGGCCGAAACGTTGTGAACCAATAAAAACAAACAAACAACAACTAATAAAGATGAGACTAATAGTCCGAAATAAAAATAAAATTAACATAAAAATGCTCATCTCAAAATAAAAAAATTCCAATTAAGGAATAATATATATATATATATATATATATATATATATATATATATATATACTACTTGAGGTTGCTATTTTTCAAAGGTAGGGTAACCAGTGAAATATAACGAAGTTAGTATAAGAGTGCTCAATACCGAAATAGAGCAGGTTACATTTTCAATTTGTTTTTACATAAGCAGTAATTTGTTGCTACACAGTCATGAGCATGTTTTGGTCTTTTAGTTTTCAGTAACTAAAGACCTCTTTAGGCAAGAACACATATTCGCGCTGTTGCCTGAATGGGTCTCCAGTTACTGAAAACTAGAAAACCAAAACATGCCCATCACTGTGTAGCAACAAATTACTACTTATGTAAAGACAAATTGAATATGTCAAAACATCGTTAAACTCACTACTCGTTCAGCAGCCGCCAATAGCGTAATGGTTAGGAGCCTTGACTGTCGTACAGACGGTCGGTTTTCAATCCTGGCTTGAGGTAGTTGCCTGTCTAGCCGCACTGATGAGCTGTGAAACAGCGAAACAGTACTGTATGTGGATGACTATATATATATATATATATATATATATATATATATATATAGTCATCCACATACAGTATAGTATATATATATAGTAATATTAGTGTTGCTTCTCAAAAAGTTCAGTCTTAAACTAAGTTTAAGGACTGAACTTTTGGAGAAGCAACATCCGATTAAATCTCTAGTTATCTATAACTAGTTGACTGAAACATACTCATGATTGTGTAGTGATGATACCTAGATTTTCATGTAAAAACGAATGAAAATACGATGTCTATGCTATTATATAAAAAACTTTGTGTTACTGTGAGTTCATTCCCTATAGTCACGAAAACGACTGGGTTGATAGTCATGAAATTTTACACGAAGGTACTTGATATGCCTGGCAGTGTTCTTAAATAGGATTTGTATCGGAATGTATTCGATAAGTACCGATAATCGATAATGTCGAAAGGATCGACATATAAAATCAACAGTAGGTTCTTTGATATGACAGGGACGCGTTCGAAATGAATGTTTCCGTTTAAAGCACAATTGAACCATGATACTTGACTTTTTCATTTTACAATTCAATTCAAGCCATCAATTACTCTCACTTGTGGTCGAGACCGTTAAGTAGTTGGTATTGGTTCCCACCTCCGTGTCAAGGCTTCAGAGTTCAATCCCTCCTCCCGACCAAAACTATTTTCATTTCTTTTACACCCGGGCAACGTTTTTTTTTTATTACTTCGCTTATTCTTTAGTTTACCCCCCCCCCCCCCATACACAGGTTTATTTATGCCATTTTTTTCCCCCGTTTTGGTTTTGGGTTTTTTTTTTTACGTCGTCTTTTTTATAATATTCAAGCAGGATTATTAATTACCCCCCCCCATACACACACCTACAAACACCTGGGCAACGCCGGGTACCCCCCGCTAGTTATATATAAAATAATTTTATAAAATAAACAGTAGGTTTTCTGCAATGCAATGTAGGCTGCAATATATTGTTAACAGTCATTGTGAGAGGCATGTGAAGCTTTCTTCCGGTGCACCGTGATGGGTTCCCAAATAGAGCAGGCAATCAATCGATTTGATTGAAAATAGGCGATTTCCCTGATTTCGATGACAATAAAATATGGGACTGCGAAATATTCGTTGATCATCATTCAATCCCGGACACGTCGGGTCACCATGCTAGTATATATATATATATATATATATATATATATATATATATATATATATATATATATATATATAAAGTAAACGAATCCTTTATTATTACTGCTTTTCATATCTTAGCACGGAAAGGCAGAAAAATAAAATAAAAAATAAAAATATAAAAAATAAACATAAAAGACAACAACAACAATAACTAATCACAGTAAGACCAGATCGTATTAATTTCGTATATATGTTTTATTAATTGGATCGAACATGAAAGATGAAGAAGATGGGGAAGAGAGGAGGATAAAAGATGGGAAGAAGAAGAAGAAGAAGAAGAAGAAGAAGAAGAAGAAGAATTTCCCCTACTCTTTATCTGTGCTAAAACCTAAACGTAGATTCCATGAACAAAGTTTCTTTCTTAGAACTGCACACCTATGGAACTGTCTTTCATTTGCTTGTTATCCAGCTGACTACAATATGGCCGTCTTCAAGTCCAATGTAAACAAGTTTTTGATGAGCCGTTACACTTAAGTTAACAAATTTCCTGAATCTCCATTACAAACGATTACTATATTGTCCAATTAACTACTGTACACTCTTTAACCCTTATCCTCAAGTGGCCTCTGTGCCTTGATAAGTGGCGACTCCTAGATAAAAAGAATAAGAACAACAAGAACATGTTGGTTGGTTGTTTTTGTTTTACGGCATATCAACCCTTTTTAGGTTATTTAATGCCGAATCCAGTGATTTTGAAGAAATGTTTTTTAATAGAATATATTTGTTGTTCTCAATTCGGTTTCTATTTAACCCATAGTTGGGATTCGAACAGGTACTACCACTCCGGGTCAGAGTGGACCTGGGAGCAATGGCAATTAAAGGGTGGATCCACACTCCCCAAAGTACGCAAGCTGGGGCCTCCCCACTGGATATAGTTTAAGGTCATCAAGGACCAACAAGAACAAGAAAAAAAAAGAATAAAAAAGAAAGAGGATAAGAGAAATCAGAATAATAATAATAATAATAATAATAATAATAATAATAATAATAATGATAATATTAATAATAATAATAATAATAATAATAATAATAATAATAATAATAATATTAGAAGGAAAGAACAATAAGAAAAGGAAAGAAGAAGAGGCTGAAGATGAGAAGGTGAACAAGATAAACTAGAAAAGGAAGAGGAAGAAGAAAAAGAAATAAAAGCAAAAAAAGTAAAAATGAAATCAAGAAAAAAAAAAAGCGACAAAAGAGTTCGACACAAAAACTCATCCGAATAAACTTTCCCTCATTAATGTCTGATAGATTAAATGAAATGAAGCGTCTTGAAGAATTCTTCGATGCAACGGTTAATTGATGCTGCTCTCTTCAAAGACCAGTTCAATAGTAGGAAAACCCAGCATTGCCCGGGTGTAATGAGGAACATTGTGGAGAGTAGTAAGTGAACCTTAGGTTTAATTTCGGCAGTTCTGAAACTGCGTTTTTATATATAATTTAATTATTGTTTTAATATGTAATGTAATTATTTATTTGATATGTAATTTAACTACTGCTTAAATATGTAATTTAACTACTGTCTAAATATGTAATTTAACTACTATTTGACTATATAATTTAACTACTGTATAAATATGTAATTTAACTACTGTATAAATATGTAATTTAACTACTATTTGACTATGTAATTTAACTACTGTTTGACTGTAACTTAACACCTGTTTAAATATGTAATTTAACTTCCGTTTTAATATGTAATTTTACTATTGATTTAATATGTAATTTAACTACTATTTGAATATGTAATTTAACTACTATTTGAATATGTAATTTAACTACTGTTTCAATATGTAATTTTACTACTGTTTAAATATGTAATTAAACTACTGTTTAAATATGTAATTTAACTACTGTTTGAATATGTAATTTAACTACTGTTTGAATATGTAATTTAACTACTATTTAAATATGTAATTTAACTAGTGTTTAAATATGTAATTTAACTACTGTTTGAATATGTAATTTAACTACTGTTTGAATATGTAATTTAACTACTGTTTGAATATGTAATTTAGTTATTGTTTTAATGTGTTATTAAACTAGTTTAAATATGTAATTTAACTACTGTTTAAATATGTAATTTAGTTACTGTTTTAATGTGTTATTAAACGAGTTTAAATATGTAATTTAACTACTGTTTTTATATGTATTCAACTACAGTTTTAATATGTAATTTAACTACTGTTTTACTATGTAATTAAACTACTATTTTTATATGTAATTAAACCACTGTTTTTATATGTAATTTAACTACTATTTTAATATGTAATTTAACTACTATTTTAATTTGTAATTTAACTACTATTTTAATATGTAATTTAACTACTATTTTAATATGTAATTTAATTACTATTTTAATATGTAATTTAATTACTATTTTAATATGTAATTTAACTACTAGAAAGTGAATATTTAGTTTAAATTATTACTCATTAACACACTCTCTATCTCTGATAGGTTGATCACAGTAGTAGTTGATGGGCAAAAATTAGAAGCTCACATTATTAATGCTGGAGTCCCTCAGGAGTCCATCCTGGGCCCAACTCTTTTCCTGGGCTGCATTAATCCTCTTCCAATTCACATCCCTACATAATTCGTAGACATTTATGCTGATGACACTACTATCTATGGTAGCACATCTAAGACCGTAAACGACCAAGTTCTCTCCGAATCTCTCTCCTCTGATCTTGAGCACGTGATACAATGGGGAAAGGAGTGGCTGGTTACTTTTAATGTA
This sequence comes from Euprymna scolopes, assembly GCF_053919585.1. Taxonomy (NCBI): domain Eukaryota; kingdom Metazoa; phylum Mollusca; class Cephalopoda; order Sepiida; family Sepiolidae; genus Euprymna; species Euprymna scolopes. The sequence goes on from NC_136516.1 coordinate 38,971,115, forward strand.
TCTAAAACCAAGCTTCTATCTTTACATCATCAACACTGATTCCCATCTGGGATCAATAGAAATGAATGGCTCTTGTCTTAGGGAGGCATCATGTTTTGACAAGCTTCTGAGCTTGACCTTTACTCTTGATCTTAAATGCAACACGTACATCAAATCTGTTGCCAAGGCCGCTGGAAAAAATATGGGATCCTTCTATTGATCCGGTAGATATCTCACTGCTGATGCAATTCTCTATCTATATAAGAGCTAGGTACGTCCAAGGATGGCGTACTGTTGCCACATCTGGGCAGGAGCAGCTAGGAAGGACTTGTACTACGTTGATAGAGTTCAAAATAGACTTCGTAGCCTCGTAGGGGATGTCCTTTTCTCTTCGCTGCAACCTCTATCTCACAGAAGAGATGTTACAAGTTTGGTTCTGCTTTATCGTTATTTTCATGGCAAGTGTTCGATTGTGCTTCAATCTATTGTCCTCCCCCCTCGCCAAACTTTCACAAAAAACACCCGTCTACCTGAAAACACTATCAATAATTCCCGCCCACTCTTTATCTGTGCCTAAACCTAAACGTATATTTCATGACAAAGCTTCTTTTTTAGAATTGCATGCATGTGGAATTGTCTTTCGTTTTCCTGCTTTCCAGCTGACTACAATATGGTTGTCTTCAAGTCCAATGTAAACAAGTTCCTTATGAGCCGTTCCACTTAAGTTAACAAATTTCCCGAATTTCCATTACTAACGATTACTATATTGTCCAATTGACTACAGTACACTCTTAACCCTTATCCTCGAATGGTCTCTGTGCCTTGATAAGTGGTTTGGCCTATGTAAAAAAAAAACTCACATTTAACTATCTAGTCGAGCTCCTTGCCTGGACTAATGTGACTCTCTCTCTCTCTCTCTCTCTCTCTCTCTCTCTCTCTCTCTCTCTCTCTCCTTTAGTATGTTTAACTCCTCTCTTTCTTGCTCTCTCTCTCTCTCACACACCCTCTCTCTCCAGATTTCCCTGTATTCCATCAGCTACCTCAGATCTTCCGGATCGCAATTCAATTCATGTGCAATTTGCCGGATGTACATGAATCTGTACGGCATAATCAAGTTGACACACTGGTTCTTGCTGGATCACCAAAGTTAAGCAACGTTGAACCTCGTCAGTACTAAATGGGTGACCATTTGGAACTTTCAGATGCTATATGTGCTCGCCGCTTACCTCGGCATTGTTTCCAGTCGTCCTGGACTTCTCCTTGCCATCGGATTCAAGCAGTGCCGATTCAGGAGAGGCGTGGATGGACATTGCGCATCCCTTGCCTCACAATTACATGCGCAGCTGCCCCTACTGAGGGGTATCCTTTGTCTTTCGAGACTAAACGGAGCATCGTGATTGTGACATGGATTTAGGTCGTCCTATGTTTTTTGCGCCCGTGCCGTAGGGTCTGTTGTAGCATAACAGCCCCATCCAGTCCTCCTCCCACTCCTCTCCCATATCGCTTCTTCCGGTCTAATCCTAACCATCCGCCTTTATTAATATCACAGCATGGTGTTAGAAGTGGTATTTACAGCTAGACGAGTGTTTCTTGTGAAAGTTTGGCGAGGGGGGACCATAGATTGAAGCTCAGTCGAACACTTTCCATGAAAATAACGATACATCAGAGACAAACTCGCAACATCTCCTCTGTGGGATAGGGGTTGCAAGGAAGAGAAAAGGACATTTCCTACGAGGCTACGAAGTCTATTTTGAACTCTATCAAGGCAGGCCAAGTCCTTTCTAGCAGTTCCTGTCCAGATGTGGCAACAGTATTCCATCCTTGGACGTACCTGGCTCTTATATAGATAGAGAATAGCATCAGCAGTGAGATATTTACCGGATCGATAGAAAGATCCCACCATTTTTTCATTTTTTCCCCCTCCAACTACCATTTTGTCATTTTAAGATACGTTTCAAATTGTGTAAAGTCGACTTTAAATTTCACGTAAACATTCCGATTAATTAAAACGTAAGTTTGTATTTTTTTAAGTGTTAATTTTTTCAACAATTATGAATTGTTTCCTTTCCACTTTGAATTCTGTATAGATATTAATAAATAATAGTGTTAATTTTTTTCCCAATGAATACATTGTCAGTATAATTAATGAATATAATTAATATTTATGCCGTTTAAAGTGTATGAAAGTTTAAATTCTATTAATAAATTTTGGACTTTTAAAATCAATAAATTGTCATTGTGACTTAGTGAATTAAATTCACTGAATTTAATTGAGTCAATTAAATTGACTTTCCAACACTTAAAATACATTTATAGTTTTATTAAAAAATAATTTATCGACTCATTTAGAGTAGCCGACGAAGCAAAAACGAGGGGAAAAACAACAACAAAAACAAAAAAGACAAAAACAAAAATAAATGAATAAATAAATATTACCAAAGGCAAGCTATCTTTCTACATAACTAGATCAGTTTTATTTTTGTGTGTGTTCTAACTTATTTTTAAGTGTTTTTTTTATTAAAAAATAAAGCTATCGGAAAGCCTGCAGAGTTAGAATGAAATAAAAGGTTTCTTTAGCACCATAGTCTAGCCTCGATAACTGTAAAAAAAAAAAAAAAAAAAAAAAAAAAAAATGCTCGATAAGCCGGAACATTGTTAAATAATAATTAAATTATGTCATTAATGTGCTTCCGTACTTCTTTGAATTTTGCCGCCATGATTTTTTTTTTTACACGAAACTAATTTTGTTGCTACCATGGCCATATTTTTGGATAAATATTACACTTTTAAGCAAAAGTTAAGTACATTTATGGTATTAATTCATGATTTTAAGACTTCAACTTAATACTTCACTTGGAAATAATCCCAGAAAACTTATATTTCTCTTGCCAGAAAAATGTAAACACGATATTTGTCACGATGAATTTTTACGTGAAATATACGGTTTTTCAGATTTAAGATAAAATTCTTCAATGAATTTTTTTATTTCACACGCTATTTTTTCTTTGAGACATTAACTTTAAGCTGTAATCTTTTAAGCATAATCAAAAAGTAACCGAAAATTAAAAAAAAATATTATGATTAACCGGCGTTCAAAACCAGGTCGCATACCTAAGCAGTCATTAGAATTGTCCGTACCTAACAAATACCGTATGCCAATCAGTCAATTTTATGAATCAATAAAATAAAAATAAACCATTTCTTTAAGTATGCTAATTCTCTTTATCAACAAGGGCTTATCAAATACCCCCCCCCTTCTTAGGATTGACAGAGTACCAATTTACGAAAAGATTTTGATAGATTCGTTCGACAGGTTATGTTGCATTTTAATGGACCTCTCAAGAACGTAAGCGGGGAAGTAAAAGTGAATTATCTGGTGCTGTGGTCGGGGATTGAAGGTCAAGATTTGAGTGACACATTTGTATTTGAGGTGACTGAGATTCGTAATGTAGAAACCTACACCAAGGATGGAATACTGCTGCCATATCTGGGCAGGAGCTGCTAAAAACAGCCTATCCTGCCTTGATAGAGTATAAAATAGACTTCGTGGCTTAGTGGGGGATGCCCTTTTCTCTAGTTTGACCTTGGCTCTTTGTATGCGCGAAATTTCTTTTTTTTTTTTTTTTTTTACACAGTGGTCACCACTTATCAAGGCCCGGAAGCCACTCAGGGATAAGGGTTATTGCAAATACATTACGTTAGTGTGGAGATTTAATGAAGTGTTTACTTAAGAGGGTGGTTCATTAGGAATTTGTTAATGTTGGGCTTGAAGACATCCAAGTTGTAGTCAGGTGGGAAGCAGGCAGACGGAACAGAGTTCCACAGGCGTGCAGTTCTAAGAAAGAAGGCTTGTTTATGGAATCCACGTTTTGATTTCGGCACAGATAAAGAGTGGGGAAATTTTTCACAGCTAGACGGGTGTTTTTCGTGAAAGATTGGCGAGATTGGAATTCAGACGAGCACCTGCCATGGAAATAACGATAAAACAAGGACAGGCTCTCAACGTCTGGAGGATAGGGCATTTTGCAGTCGCTTGCCGCACCAGAGATATGAAAGACTCAACTCATAAACAAGAAAGGCCTTCAAGTTCAATAAAAAAAACCCAAGAAATAGAAACACCCACAATATAACTATGCACAGTGATGAGGAAGACGACCACTAACGAACAGAGGCATCCTTCTATACCATATCAGGGCTCAAAATAGAAAAAAATCCAGTACCCCAGTAGACGGTAGAGAGCCATATACAGAATTAAACAAAAAGATCACAAATAAAAATAAACGTGAAGGTGAAAACGTGTGCCATGTGCAACCTCATCTTCTGGAAATGTTTCAAACAACGCAAGCATATACACCTTCGAGATACTCCAATCTGACTATTTGCCTTCGGTGGTGTCTCAATCGACCAAGTGGGTGTTTTTTTTTTTTTTTTTTTTTTTTTTACATAGGCATCACCACTTATCAAGGCCAAGAGGCCACTCGAGGATAAGGGTTAAAGAGTGTACAGTAGTCAATTGGACAATAATAGTAACCGTTAGTAATTGGAGATTCGGTAAATTTGTTAACTTATATGGAACGGCTCATCATAAAAAAAACCCAAGAAATAGAAATGTCATTCTATGTGTATGTCACCTAGGAATCAGATATGGCGATGAATTTACAAGCGCCAACTTCCACATGGTAAAAAGAAACAGACCCACACTACTTGGCATCCAGAACTCTGGGAAACTAGTAATCCTTAATTTTACAATATCGACCAATATACCTGAGCAAGACCACACCAGTTCAACTGCAGCAATGCAATCAAAACCAGAAGATGTGAAAGAAAGAGAGTGCATACTCAAGGAATTTGTGGGTTCCTACCAGGGGAGTACAACATTAGGATTGACCCGTCAGTACCTCCAGTAATAAATCCACTCCGTCAGGTACCACTCTATATATCTATAAAAGTGAAAGCGTCTGTGTACATTTCCCTACGCAATAACTCTGTCAATTTTCAGTCTACAGACTCGAAATTTGATATACAGGGTAGTGAGATTTAGGAAAATCTTTGTGATCCATTTTCGGCCAGAAATTTGGCTGTTAAGAGGGTCAAAGTTCAACGATTTCACCTTTGAGAACTCTACCAAACTCCTCCGCCAATTTTGGGTATAAACATTTGAAATTTTAGATATAGGTTCCTTGGACATGGATCTAACTTAATAACTTGATTTGAGCCCAAAATAATAAATGTTAAGGGGTCATAATAGGGGTAAAAGTTAAAAAGAATTTGACCTCTGCGGTCTCTACCAAATTACTCAGACAATTTCTGGTCTAAACATTTGAAATTTTACATAAAGGGTATTCAGAGATAGGGCAAGCTTTTTAATCGGTTTGCGTCGAAAATTTGAGCTACCAATATATAAATGTATGTATGTATGTTTGTATGTCTGCCTAAAACTTTCGAGAAAGGCGACGGATTTTCACAAGATCAGTATTGTTTTGAAGCTCGACCCTTCAGACGACAAATACGGAAAAATTGGCTAAAAACATTAATTTCTTCACCCTCAACTGGGCACTTTTCTACAGGAAGGGGTCGCTTTTGTGCCGATATTTTCGAAAGTCATCCCTTCTTTTCGATTGGCTAGCCTTAATTAAAACGTACGTCACTTCCGGTTTGGCAGTGGTCATAACAGCAAAGATGTCACGTTTTTTCACGTTCTTTTCCTCCTTAGCGGTACGAGTTCGAGCTTGCCTTCCTACTACCATTTTTTTTTTTTTTTTTTTGCTCAACACACCCATGCTAGTAGCCTTGAAAAAGAAATTCAAAGCAGAGTTAAATTCCTTTGTAACCTTTAACAAAACTGACATCCTGGGTCAATTTTTTTGTATGCATCACAAAATTTAACGGATCTGTCAGGCTATAAGATTTAAACAAGGCGTTGTTGTGGCCACACTTTGTTACACCAACATTTGAAGAACTCATCTCCAGACTTCATGGAGCAAAAATGGTTCTCAATAGTCGATGTGAAACCTGGCTACTGGAACATGAAACTGGATAAAAAAAAATCAAGAGAGCTAACAACATTCATCACTTCTGAAGGACAGCGTTTCCTAATGGGGGTCAAGAGTGCACCAGATCAATTTCAGTGAGCTATATTTGAGACCTTTGGAGACATCAAGAATGTCCTCTCAATATCGGATGACACCGTTATTCTTGAATTTGACAAAGCACTCACGGAAGTCCTAGAAAGAGCTCGGTCTAAGAACTGCAAGTTCAACCCAAACAAATTAGTGGTCTGCACAGAGGAAAGCTCTTTTTTCTTGGTCGTGTCATATCAAGGGATGGAGTGAAACCAGACCCGAAGAAGATGGAGGCGATCGTCCAAATGAAACTACCAAAAGACGAAAAACAACTAGCAAGCTTTTTTTGGGGTTAGCAAATTACTTAAACAAATTTTCTCCACAACTGGCAATGCTAAGCAAGCCACTCCGATACCTGCTGTTGATAAAAATGCGGTTCATCTGAGCAGAACAGGAGCAGATGACATTTAACAGAGTAAAAGAGGAAATAGGCAAATGCAACTGTACTTAAATATTTTGACCCAAAAGCGCCAATCAATATACAAGTAGATGTATCATCAGCTGGACTAGACAGCCCTCATCGAAAGGGAATGCCGGTTGCTCTAGCAAGCAAAACCCTGTCAGAGCTAGAGACAAAATACTCCAACATAAAACGCAAAATTCTAGCAGTGATTTTTGGATTGGAAAAATTCCATCACTATATAGTGACACAAACAGATACACAAACCGCTAGAATCAATAGCCTTAAAGAATCTTGCTAATGCACCACCAAGGTTAGCGAGAATGTTACTCAAAATCCAAGGTTATGACTTCACAGTCAAATACAATCCGGGAAGATCCATCCCAATAGCCGACTGCATGTCTAGGGTATCACCAAGCTCAGGGGCACCAATTAGGGATGTAGACATCAACATTAACGCACATATCCAACTCGCCTACAAGATATCAAGGCAGAAACAGCCAAAAACCTCGTACTAAAAGAGCTCACCAACACTGTTATGTCTGGATGGCCACTCTCAATACAAGCTTTCCGGAACTATAGGGACGAAATTGGGCTCCAGGATGGGATACTCCTTAAAGGCAATAAAATCATTATACCTCTCTCTCTCCAACCGAACATCCTACAACTACATTCGTCGCACCAGAGGATAGAGAAAACACATTTACTGGCCAAAACAGCAGTTTTATGGGTCGGTATCAACAAGGACATAGAGGAACTAATTAGAGATTGTTCCACATGCCAACACAGTATCCCATCAGAAACACAATACCAGCATGAGACTCCTTCTTACCCATGGCAGTATATCAGTTAAGACATCGTTACCATGGAAGATAAAGAATTCTTACTAGTGGGGGACCATTACAGTTGCAGCCCCTTCATACAGTGTTCCCACTCGACCACATCAGCTGCAGTAATTCGACAAATGAAAGACCTGTTCAAAGAACGAGGCATTGCAAAGGTAATTTACAGTGATAATGGGCCACAGTATTACAACTTTAGGCACACTACCTCGTCACCATATCATCCCCAATCAAATGGACTTGCAAAGAGGATGGTGAGTATCTGTAAAAAGTTGTTGAAAGCGCAAGAGACAAACGCAGATAGTCACCTAGCAATGATGGCTTACCAGGCCACACTTATCAGCTGAAATCAAAACCCCAGCAGAGTTACTGAATGGAAGACCCATGGTAAAACTTGCCAGCGGTGTAATCCATCGCAGAAACTGGCAGTCATTAAGGCTAACAAAGGGCAAGGCAGACAACATGAAGTGCCAGCACCAAGTGAAAATTTGTTGCAGCACACACCGAGTTCCTTACCTTCAAAACACTATGCCGGCCCAAGGCCAACCGATGGTCACCTATCAACCATCCCAAGCATCCCTCCACCAGTTCCATCGACGCCTGTCAAACTGCGTAGATAAAGCAGGGCAAGCAAACCTAGATGGAGGCTCGACCTATGTGCTTTTGAAAGACATATTCTTCTTTTTTTTTAAAGACTTTTTGTATTCCTACACGTCAACACATAGGAAATAAATACAGAAAAGATATAAACATTTATATATTTTTCGTATTGATTTTTATTCATACATATTTACATATATTAAAAGGAATACACGTGGATACAACATGTAATATATATATATATATATATATATATATATATATATATATATATATATATATATATATATATATGGGCTTATGTTTTGATATCTGATGCAAATTCAAAAGGAAGAGAAATCCTTTGAAGATAAGAATCTCTATAATTTGTTTCAAAATTGGTCAATTTTTATCGACCAATAACAGAAATAAAAAATATTTATGTAAATAAATCGTTTACTGATTTCGTTTCGTCTTTGTTTGCAAACGTTTCGCTTGCAAACAACGAAAGGAAACGTTATTTCATAAAATTTGCGGTTAATATTTCCTTTCTTTTGTGTGGCTGTTATTTAAATTTAAACATTGGGACGGAGAAATTTTTAGAATATAACTGGCAGTGGGGGTGGGGGATAAACTTGTTATGCAAAAAAGAAAAGGAAAAGAATAATAAAAAAAGAAAAGGACCAAAACACAAAGAAAAACAAAGATAAAAAAGAAGTTTATGACACAATCTCTGGCAACTTCGTGTCGGCACTCTCCAGCAGGTTACGTCAGAAGCCGGAAGAAGCGATTAGCCAATCAGCTGTCAGTAGATGACAAGTTTTCGATGGAAGCATGAAATTAATTTAATGAAGAAAAACTTTTAAAATCGATAATGTCTTTACACACGCTATGTTAAGAATGGCTTTCAAAATAGGAAGCCATTTTTAACATAGGAAAGGGAGACGCAGCATTTTGAATTAATAATAGACTCTTCATTAGTCTGTTACACTTAATTTTGAAATAGAATTTTCATTGGTCTGTCAGACATTCAATCAGGTGGTCTTTTTAAATACTGCCAGTTTGTTGACTTTTGGCTAGGAGCAAAATGAAGTATCTGTTATGATACTACATTTCATCTTTGGTTTAAACAATGCTGAAAGAGTTTCTAAGGTATATCTTCTTTTCTTCCCCATTCATAAAACAAAAACTCGTCTAACTACAACCATTGTCAGTAATTTCCCTTTCTCCCTCTGTGTGCCTAAAACTAAATGGAATTTCCATGAGAAAAGTTTCTTTCCAAAAACTGCCTGTCTATGGAACACAATACTATGGTGCTGCTTCCTAGCTGACTACAGCATTGTCGTTTTTAAGTCCAAATAAATGTTTGATCCTTCCTCTTAAATAGTCAAATTCTGAGTGGTTTCAGCGATCGTTACCAATTCTCACAGTGTTATCTCATCGTCCACCATAACAAAGTCGTTAACACTTATCCTTGAGTGGCCTTTGGGTCCTAATGAGTGTAGACTTAATTTGAATTCAGATCGTTGTGGAATGATAAAATTGTCGTACTAGAAAAGACAACATGATCCCATTTCCATTTAATGAAAATCCGTTTTCTTTTTGTGTTGCAGACCATCTACTAGTTGAACAGTTGTGTGCAAATCCCAAGAACGATAGGAGCCTCATATCATGTCTGAAATGGACACGATGTTCAACAAGCAAGATAGGAGATGCGACGTTGTACAACTCATGCTCTCTACCGATCCAAGTTATGACAGCAGGACCATTGCCAGCACCTTCAAAATGCATCGCTGGATTGGGTAATGCAAACAAAGGTTCTGGCCATGGTTATATTCTTTGGTGTAGTTTTAAATTAGAGCCGCATCATGCCACCTCACATGTTCAAAGTCAGCTTGAAAGTCAACATCTAAGTGTACGAGGATGTGCTGAAGAATGTCGTGATCCTGGGTGTGGCAGTAGAACTCGGTGCCGACCCACATCCAAAGAAAGCCAGGTTTTACTATCGAAGGAGTGCTACGACTTTATACCCTCCTCTCACTTACCCACCCCTCTTCCCCCGACCTAAACCGGCTGGACTATTTTGTTTGGTCATACATTGAGAACATCACTAGCATGACCCCCCCCTCCCCATAATACCAAAGCCAACCTGATCACCGCATTTCACCAAGTATTCGCTGAGCTCCCGCCGGTACTTATAGAAAAGGCATGCTCCCAGTTCTGGACTTATATCGAGGTGGTGATTGAAGCTGAAGGCAGCTACATTAAATAGATGTCAGCTCTACTACTGATAATTAAGTTAGCTGAATTGATTTTTCCAATAAAAGTTTAAAAATAAAGTTTTAGTGTTGTTTTCTTTAGGGCGGCACTTTTATCATTCCACCCTGTAGTAAATATAAAGCCTTTCACATATGTCTTTCTAATGTAAGAGTTAATATAATCTATATTATATTCCTCTTAAACTACTGGGCCGATCTGTCTGAAATTTTGTATGGACTTTTGTTATGATAAGGTACAATGAATTAAGTATTATGGTATTCCTTTGATACACAGTTAGAAATTAATAGAGATTAATCAATACAATGCCACATTTACTCTAGTAGATTTTGGAAAGTACTGCACCAACCTGATTGAAATTTTGTATAGATTTTTGTAATCATAAGGTGCAGCGATGTAAGTATTATGGTATCCATTTAATGCACAATTAGGATGAATAGAGATTAGTACTTCATGCAAAAATGAGCACAAATTTAACCATACCCAACTGTCAATGTAGCAAAAAGCACTCATTCTAAGTCAACGGCCTGTAACTTTTGCCCATTTTTAATGAGCAAATACTTTGCTATGTAATATCTTATTGCATGCGATCTCTGCGATGACGTCACAGATATGTGAAAATAAGTCTACACAATTCAATGGTGAAGAGCAGCCTTCTTCCTAATTAATTGCCTTCCCACGAGGGCAGATTTAGACACAAGGTTGGTTTTTAATGTGCAGGCAGGAATCCAACTCTCCAAAGATGAAAATATGAGTACATTCTGATTCTTCCTCTTTACAAGAATGTCTTTTAATATCAACTAGCCTGGGTGCCCGGCGTTGCCCGGGTGTTTGGAAGTGTGTGTTGAGCAAAAAAAGTAGTAGTAGGCAAGCAGGCTCGAACCTGTACCGCAAAGGGGGAAAAAAACATGAAAAAAAAACGTGACTTCTTTGCTGTTTCATCCATCGCTAAACCAGAAGTGGCAAAGGTTTGAATTAAAGCTAGTCAATCGAAAAGAGGATATGATTTTCAAAAATATCGGCAAAAAAAGCGACTCCTCCCTGCAGAAAAGTGCCCAGTAGAGGGTGAAGGAATTAATGCTTTTACCCAATTTTCCAATATTTGTCGTCCGAAGGGTCGAGCTTCAAAACGATATGATAGAGAGACATTGAAATGCATGCTGAAATCCTCACACTAAGGATTATCAATTCGGATTCCGAACACTCGTTCAGTAAGGCGACTTAATAGATTATCACTCGACACATAGCCAAGCCCACTCAGCTACTTCAAATGAAAATATCCTTTTTGCAGAGCATATCAATATATCGATTTTAAATTGCCCTCAGTTGAGAAGCAATTCTTTTTCACTGACTGAAGCTTGCAGAGTTCAATAATATTGCCAAGAACTGTGAAAATAAGTTGGATAACCGTGATATATATGATGACACATTTCGAATTCATGCAAAGAAAGTTCAAATAATTGTACCTGTTTATTTTCCTCCCCACGAGGGCAGAGTTAGACAGAAAGTCGGGTTTTAATGTGTGGGGTACACAGCTACTCTCTCACTCTAGATTGAAATACAAATAAAAATCGTCTCAGTCTAGAAGCAATATTTTTTTCACTGACAAAGGACAGAAAAGACATAGAACAGATATAACACTTTGCTCTTAACCAAAACGCTTAGCTTGCAGAGTTCAATGATCCAACGAAAGACCGCAAAAAGAAGTTGTATAACTGATATATATGACGACATATTTCGAAGATGTGTAAATAAGATACAAGGCATAATCAAGTTGACCACCAAAGTTAAGTAACTTTGAGCATGGTTAGTATTAAAATGGGTGACCACTTGGGAATTTCAAGTGCTGCATGTGCTCTCTTCTTATCTGGGCATTGTTTCCAGTCCTTCTGGACGTCTCCTTACCACTGAACTTTCTTTTTTTTTTTTTTTACATGGAGTTCACCACTTATCAAGGCCCGATGGCCACTCGGGGATAAGGATTATTGTGTGTACAGTAGCGTAGGTCGATTTTTAACTTTTTCTAGAAAATCAAAAACTTCTATGTAGGGAAAGTTGTGTGTTGGTATGATGAATACTAATATAAAAATAAAAGTAAAAAATTTCATGGTTGGATGAGCATTTAACTTTAAAGATCGTCTTATTAGAAGCGCTGAAAAAAATCGTTGCTTTTTAGACAATTTTATAAAAGTTTACAATTTCAGTCCAAACAAATTAATTAGATTAATCATTTTAGTAAAAAGGAAAGAAATATATTAAAATTAATATTAAAAAGTGAATCCCCCCCCCCCCCCGGCTGCATATAATCTTCAGTTGACAACATTAACTGAGGATGCAAGTCATAAAAAGTAATTCTGGGTCAGAATCTTTTCCATCTTATGCATATTATTAGCAAGGTTTTGACTTTAAAATATTATTTTTTTAGATCCTTACATAAAGTGGCTTCATGCCTTGTCTGGGACGATTTCCATAAAAAAATAAAATAAAAATAAAAATGTGAAAGGTCATAATTATTAATGAAGGAATAGAATGAAATGTGCTTAGAATTTATAAGTGAATCAATTTTTAAAAACTACACTTGTTAATTAAAACTGCTCTAAAACCTTGATTCATCATAGGTAATCTTAGGTTCAAATTTATACACTAATTTTAAAACAGATTCATAAAAAATATGTCAAACCACACACAAATGTTAGCAATGATTATTGTTGCATCATTTCATAGCGCTCCACATAAGATCCTCTGGAATCAAAACAAGACTTCATTTCTCGACATAAAACTTTTGCAATAATATGCTTGTGTCTTCTTTCAAATCCATAGACCAACTGAAAAGCCTCTGTGATTAACTTAACTGCCCTTTCGACACTTTGCGAATGTACAGGTAAATCAGGAAAATCTAGTTTCCTCCACTCAATGATGAATCCTGAAGTTCCTCATCTGAAAATTCTTCTGTAAAAGCAGACTCACAGACTCCACTTTGAGATAGGTTTATTAAATGAAACCAATGTGAAGCTTTGAAATTTATTGTTGAAATATTTTTAAACATTTTGTAAGATGATTTTGCACTCCTAATGGTTAAAACTCAAGTGGTGCTGACTCAGGATAGGTGTGGTTGAGAATTGTGCAATCCTTGCTTCACAATTACACGTGCAGCTCCCTTACAGGGGTTATCCATTGTCTCTTGAGACTGAACAGAGGCATCGATGAAGAAGATCAAACAGTCAACTATTAGGTCGTTTTGGCTTAAACGGTAAAGATCACCATTGGTTAGTGTGACAAACGTTAATGCCTTAGATGAAGCTGAGAAGTCAGTCACGGTTATGATCATGGTTGGGAATTGACCAGGGGTTAGTTGGGTCAGCTCTTTCCAAAAAGGTCATCACATCCCAAACTAGCTGAGCAGGCATGGCCAACCAAGGTTGCTTCTCTTATGATTGCAAGCCATTCAAGGTTCCAACGACATACTCCCGTAAAGATGAGGGCCCAGAATCAATTTATCATCCTTAGTTTATTTTTATATGCACTGGTAACATCATCATCTTTGAATGCTACAGTTTTGCTTCCGGTTTGGATTCTGACTGATGCCACCAAAATCTTTTTTTTTTTAAATCATGACTCTGTAATAATATAATAATATATACAAAACTTGGACAAATTAAAATATATTTAAGCATATTTTATGTCTGGGCAAAGTCAGGCGCTACCACACTAGTATATATATATATATATATATATATATATATATATATATATATATATATATATATATATATATATATATACGCGGATTTTTTTATATTCAAAAGTAATGGACTAATGAATTCAACGAGGTTGTTAGATAGTGCTCAATAAAAAGAGCTGATAATACTTGTTTATTGTTATACAAACATGCTCACATCCCGCTGCTACAAATAGCCACTTGTTTCAATCAAACAACAGATATCATCAGGCGGCGACTTGACTATTCAAAAGTTCAATGAATAAAGCTTATTCATTGAACTTTTGAATAGTCAAGTCGCTGCCTGATGATATCTGTTGTTTGATTGAAACAAGTGGCTATTTGTAGCAGCGGGATGTGAGCATGTTTGTATAACAATAAACAAGTATATATATATATATATATATATATATATATAAACTCGTTGATAATATAGCCTGAGGCAGAAGTGTAACATATTTTTTTTTAAATTCCAAACTTCCCCGTTTTCACCTTCTTCCTCTCCTCACTCATCTTTCTTCTCCACCCAACCCATTCCTTTCTCTGGACACACACACACATACAGAAAACTGTAACACATACAGAAAAAGGAAAGAGTCAGCATAAGGGGATTAATTTCATGAAAGCACAGTAAGAGTTACTTCCCTTTAGTTAATGGTTGGGGAAACTGACCGATGAAATATGCTCCAGATTGGGGTCAAAGAATGAATTTTTTTTTTTTTTAAGTTTTAGATATTATTCATCCGGGGCAATACCGATTGGGAAAATTCCAACTTTGTGGGCATTTCTTTGGTCGTTTCAGAGTTTTAACTTTTGAACACATTAATATCTTACCTGAATCTGAGAAGCTGCGCCGTGTTAGTGTTGTAGACTGCCCGAAGTTTGGAAAAGACACAGGCATAGTCCATACATGGATCTCCTGTGCATAAAGTTAAGAGTTTGGTGGTGGAAGGCGCTACAATTTTGTCTGACGTCCAAGCCTGACAGAGACAATCCAGAAAGAAGAAGAAGGAGGAGGAGGAGGAGAAGAAGAAGAAAAAGAAGAAGGAGGAGGAGGAGGAGGAGGAGGAGGAGGAGGAGGAAATAACCAAATAATAAAGAGTGCAGTGGGAGTAAACGGTGAAGGAGAACAAAGTGTAACCTCTGAAAAATGTCTTACCAAAGATAACAAACGCTTTCTTTTAAGCGTTGACAAGCTTATTAGAGTTTGCCTTCAGATGTGTGTGGCAACAGCCGGCATGTCAACATGGTAATGCTAGCTGTCCGTGCAGATGTGCGTGCACACATATCACATGGTCTATTTACCCAATAAGAATTTTTCATTTATCTGTTGCTCACTGGCTACATTGTTTGTAGATTCAATTTTAGCATAGGGGCCGCTGGAATATCTCACTTATTTCAATTGGTTTTCGCGCAAAATTTGGATAGAATAGGTCGTCTTGAATTGATGCCTCTAAGTACATACAGCACCAAGCGTTATATATAGAGAAAACGAATAATGTATACCATCGTACTCCCCAAATATACTTTACATGAAGGGCAGGTCAGAGGTACAAAATGCGACAACACAGTAAAAATCCAATGTCTATGAAAACAAATTGGTTTACGTTTGTACCCTCTGTACATACCTCTTATCTCTGTGGCGTTGTACATAAACAAAGTGCTCTTTGTCAAGACATGGAAGAAAACCTGACCTCACAGTCAGCTACGGTTGTTGGTGAAGAATCTGATGACGTTGATCCGGATGATTGCATCACATACATGGATTATGTTGACACCAACAATGTAAGTGCAGTAAAACTTTTTTTTATTTCTTTAACTTTGTTAAACTTTATTATGTTGTTTTACAGGCAATAATAACACATTTCATTGTCATCATTCTCACAATAATTATTATTACATCACAACTATCATCATTGTTGAAATGGACATGGCATAATGTGTGGAAATTTAATTTATGTTGGCCTTATTGTCACAGGTTTTGTGTCAGTGTGCTCGCTGGGTGTGAAATGCAATTCCCACAATACGACGATGCCCATTGGCCAATAGTAGTTTCACGACAGGACATTCATGGAGAACTGGATTTCTAATTTTGGTGTATCCATCACTGTTACCATTGACAGAGGTTCACAGTTTACATCGGACTTTCCAAGACATTTGCCAATCTTTCCAAAATTTCCCACATAGCAACAACCGCCTATCATCCTTCTGCCAATGGAATGGTAGAACACTTTCATCATAGACTCAAAGCTGCCCTACCTACATAATGCGAACTGCATCGCTGGACTGAACATTTGTTGTTCATTCTTCTCAGACTTTGATCCATTGTTAAAGAAGACCTGAATCCTACTCCAGCAGAGATAGGTTTTAGAACGACCCTTCACCTTTCAGGTGAGTTTTCTGTAGTCGATCAATCCATACCTGCAACCACGTCTGGTTATGTAGGCTGTCTATAACTCACTATGTCACACGTACTGTAACTCCACTGCGTTCTGTTACTTCCAAGCCATACTACCCACCTGATCTTTAGTCATATAAGTACGTTTTCGTCTATATCAACTCAATACTCAAACCACTATAGCCACTTTATGATGGACCTTATGTTGTGTTAGAATGCTCTGATAAATA
The DNA here is from genome assembly GCF_053919585.1 of Euprymna scolopes. Lineage (NCBI taxonomy): Eukaryota > Metazoa > Mollusca > Cephalopoda > Sepiida > Sepiolidae > Euprymna > Euprymna scolopes. The sequence continues at coordinate 38,987,660 of NC_136516.1, forward strand.
TTTTTCATCGATCGCAGCAGCAAATGTGACTCGATTGCAATAGATTGTATTAAACCTGCCTTCTTGGAAAGAAAGCTTGTACAATTCAACACTTAGTTCAACCAGCTTTTCTGATTCAGAACCTATCATCGTGCCCAACACCATTATTACACCTGCTTCTTGCACACCTCATAATGAACATTACCTGCACCTTCCAGACTCTGAGTTTGTACCTGTACCTGCATCTGCGACCTGCATGACTTGAAGAGTTCATAATGTGGTATTTTTTCGTGAATACGCAGACTGTGACACTTCTTGAAAAATTTTTATTTTTTATTTTTGTACACATTGACTATATACATCTGCATGCTCATTCCATTTTCTTTTCTTTAGCTTCCAGCTATCTGGGGGGTGGGGGCGAGTATCGTAGGAATTGTATTTCATCCACAGCAAACACACAGACACAAAAACCTGTGAAAATAAGGCCAACATAAATTATCGCCCACTTCCGGCAATATGATTTTGCCAGAAGGGGGCATTAGCACTTTATATGAGTTTCCGCTTTTTCTTCTCTTTCTTCTTTCCCTGGACACAGAGCAATGCAGATGCACAAAAATAACGTTCCCATATTTACAGCAAAGACTCTCGCATGCTACACACGTGCAAGCACTCTTACACTTTGTAATGGTATAGAACTGTTTCTAACTATTGTATCATTCCTGCAAATAAATGTACATGTAGCAGCAACAAATGGAACTTTTCCCTTGTGAATCAATGCCTCTCCCCTTGTTACATGATAAGGGCTGTCCCCTTTTCATGTAAGTATAAAAATAGAGAGATTAGTTAAAATGAAAATAAGAGAAAGCAGAAATCGAACCCTGGACATAAGTTTTAAAGAACAATAGGTTTAAATGGAATGTCCAGTAAATTGTTAATTCTGATGAAATAAATAATAAATAAACTATTCAATTGTTAGAAAGAATGTGGATAATAAAATATGGGTTAAATAAAGTAGATATGTAGGTTGAATTCCTTTGTAAAAACATAAAAGAAAAAATAGGTTATTGGGAAATCATATGTCGGAAACGTGCAAAGTCGCGCATGTTGAAACACGTGAATTTTGCTCACGTGGCCAGACATGCATGGATGTCTCAATATAGGAAGTGAGAGTTTGGTCAGTTAGACAGTCAGTGAGAAACTCAGAGAGGGTCTGGGAATTCGAACGTCTAGGAAGCGAGACGATCACTTTGAAACTAAAATGTGAAGCTTTGAATTCTTGATGATGAAAACCACGGCCGGTCGTGACGAAATAAACCCATCATGTGTTTTATAAAACGTCGTCTTGTCTTATGATTCTACAAAAAGGTAAATTGAATTGTATTATATGTCTATATATCTGTGTTATAAAATGTCATTACATACACGTCTCGACATCTCATATCCACAATGTGAATCTACATCTCATGTCTACACTGTCTGAACACTATCTCCTCACTCTAAAAGCTTTCTTCTTCTACACGTCTAAAGTATGAACATTTAATATATAGGAATCGTTATAAACGAACAATCTCTCTTACAACAACATCTCTCTCTCTAAGATACAACATCACTTATAATAAGACTCTTTTAACGAAACGTTAAAATATAACACCCTGTGTGATTCGGCCACATACCGACCAGTCAGGGGCGTGGCACATTAATCCTTTCTCTCCCCCAGGGAACTCTGACAGCTTCCGGTTTGAAAGGAAAAAAACATTTTTCTAACCGAGAGAGACGCCAACTAGCTCGGACCCTTCTTCTTCTCTCTCTCTCTCTCTCTCTCTCTCTCTCTCTCTCTACGATTCTCACAGGGAGAATAACTACCGTGACAGCACGAGGTGGCCAGAGGCTAGGTTTAATCCAGGACAATATCTCCCTGCGGACATTCGCCAGTGGCTTCCCAGAATAAACCCTTTTTTTCTTTGTTACGTTTTATGAAGTTATTTTTTTTCTTTTTCTTTTTTTTTACATGGGGTATCACCACTTATCAAGGCCCGGAAGCCACTCGGGGATAAGGGTTATTGAGTGTACAGTGTTCATTATTTCAGTGGCTTGTGTTGAATTATTTATTTTTCTTAGCGTGTGCCACAAAAGTGCAAAACTCTAAATATATTTGGTTGCAACATGTATCGCAGTAATCCTGCATTAATTATTCTTCGTTTGAGGACAAAGCAACTTTTCAACCCTCTACAGGTGTCAGACTTCATTTTAAAACCCAAAACGTTTCTTTGCTAAATACTCAGCCTTAAAAGATTAAAAGTAGAACAGTCCAGGGAAAGTAGTTGTTTTCTCCCCTACATCTTTAAAGGAAAATTTAATGGGTTCATTTTCGTCAGCCATGTAACTCTCTCTTCTCCTATTTTCTTCTTTAGTCCTCACATTCCATGAGTAATGTTTCTGACAAAGGCAGAAGTATTATTGGTTTCTGGATTGAAATCTATCCAACATTTATTGTTAGCTAATTTTAAACCTTTAAATGGTCTTTTTTTGTTTTTAGTCCCTTACATCAAGTGGTTTCACACAGTGTCTGGAGCGATTTCCATGAAAAAGAAAAACGTTCCTGATATACACGAGTTACAAAGCCAAGGGGGGGGGCATAGATTGGAGCTCAGGAAAGCACTTGCCATGAAAATAATGATAAAGCAGAGACAGGCTCGCAACATCTTTTCTATGAGAAAGAGGTTGCAGGGAAGAGAAAAGGGCATCCCTCACTAGGCTATGAACTGTATTCTATCTGAAAGGATATCGATTCCTTTGTGTGGGCATGTCAAAAATTGATTTTTTCATGATTTGCATCTGGTTAGAGTTCTGTCGGGGTTAATAATTCAGTTTCACTAAAATTCTTAGAAAGGGATGAATCCATAGGCCTCCCTTTGTCTATGCGTTAAATAATAGCATCTCAAAATAGAAGAAAATATCTGCAATATCCGAAGAAAATATGCGTAATAAACCTTGGCCTTTCCTGATTATCAATCGGCCTGAACTGCAATATCGGTTCAAAAAGGGTACGGTTGAGATTGTGTAACCTTTGCTTCAATTGTGTAGATACTCTTACAATAAGGAAGAGGAAAAATTCAATAGAAAGAGTTCCACAACAGAAAAAAAATTCAACATGTTGTTTTAGCCCAAAGCCTAGCTGGAGTCCGAACACGGTACCCCCGTAATAATAATAAAGGGTTGGGTTCGAGACTCCTAACAAACGGTTCACCTGACGAAGGCCGGAGGGCAAAACGGCCGAAACGTTGTGACAATAACAACCAAGATGAGGAAATCAGTCCGACAATCTCAATCAATGAAAACAACACATCTCAAAAATACAGACAATTACTATGTTGTTTTAGGTTTAAAAAATAGACATTTATTTCAACCTCTTTAATGTGATCGTCATCTCTAAAGTGATCGTGATCCTGATCATCAGTTTGTGTGCATGTTCATCTTATAATGTGTTTTTTTTTCTTGCTTTGCCGTGACGTCACTTCATACATGACTTGGTCATTTGCATATAGCTGCCATACTTGCGTCCGTGCTCTGTTACAATACTTGATATTCTCATTTTTTTTTTACTTTATCTTGGTATCCCTTTTTCTACACAAGCAACGCCGTCTTGACTACGTGGTGCTCTAATAGATAAAATACAGTCGGAATATAAAATGAAAAAAACAATGATGAAGAAATAATAATTATAAACAGACGGTTAAATTTACATCAATATACATACACATACATATGCAAAGGGTGGAACGATAAAATTTTCGCCCTCAAAAAGACGACATGATTCCATTTCCGTTTGATGAAAACCGGTTTTCTTTTTTTGTTGCAGACCATCTACGAGTTGGCCACTTGTGTACAAATCGCAAGAGCGATAAGATCCTTCTATCATGTCTGAAAGTGACACAATGTTCAAGAGATCAGAGATGCACTGCTGTACAACTCATGCTATTTACCGATCAAAGTTATGACAACAGGACCATTGCCAGCACCCTCAAAATGCATCGCTGGATTGCTACGAATAACAGGGATGGGCCCAGGGTGATGAAAACAAGGTTTCTGGTCATGCTTATGGTCTTTGGTGTGGTTTTAAGTGAAGGTCAACATCATGCCACCCCACATCTCCGAAGTTGGCTTGAAAGTCAACACCAAAGTGTATGTGGATATGCTGAAGAGTGTTGCGATCCCCTGGTGCAATCAGGTGGCCTCTGGCAGATCCTGGATGCGGCAGCAGGACACAGTGCCAGCCGAGAAGTTCAAATAGACCCAGGCTGGGCTTCTGAACGAGTGCACCTTTCCCTCACTGCCCCTCTCCTTCCCTCGACCTGAACCAGCTGAAATATTTTGTTTGATTATATATCGATAACATCACTAACATGACCTCCCACAACACCAAAGCCAACCTGATCGCTGCCATCCGCTGACTATACACTGAGCACCTGGCAGCACTTTTGGAAAAGGCACGCTCCCAGTTCCAGACCCATATAAAGGCAGTGATTGAGGCTTAAAGTGGCTACATTGAATAGATGTCAGCTTTACTACATACTCAAGTTACCTGGATTGACTTTTTTCAATAAAAGTTTAAAAATAAACCTGTAGTGTTGTTTTATCATTGTACCCTGTATAAATATACATATATATATATATATATATATGTATATGTTAGGATTTTCACAATGTGAGATGATGGAATTATATTCACAGCCAAACAACGTCACAATCAACAAAAGCCATGAAAGCCAAGACACCAGAAGTCCAAGACTCGAATTTCATCTCATCGGGGCTCATCTGTTGAACAGATCTGAATTCTAATCTCTTGCATGCGAGGCGAGTGCTCTGCCATTTGGGCAACTGTGCCACACACAAGAAAGTTTATTAACTGACACAGATCAAGCAAACCGCGGCGAAATTCAACAATGAAATGTACTTCATCTCAAATAAGGGATGTAATCATCCAACTACTGAGAACCGAAGCCGGATTTTTGTGGGACATCAGCTTGTGTTGCTTGGCTGTGAAAATTAATAAATATATGTGTGTGTGTGTGTGTGTGTGTGTGTGTGTGTGGACAATGCTGTTTCGCTATTTACAGATCATCAGTGTGGCTAGACAAGCAAGTGCTTTAAGCAGGGATTGAAACTCAACCGTCGAGATAACAGTCTACACCTCTACCTCTGCGCTATCCTGTAGCACCCATTCAGTTTCTGTTGGACTGATTGCTATGCAATACTCACACACACACACACACACACACACACACACACACACACAAAACAACAGATAATACACTTTGATCCTAATAAGATATCACTTTAAGGAGATACAAGAGAAAAATTCTCCAGTCCAAAATTTTATTTCATTTAGCATGATTTATTTCCTGTTTAAACAAATGATAAAATCGCGTTTCTAAATTTTCTTTTGACATGGCCTCTATACTGTTTTCTTCTGCGCTGTTTTGTTTTCTCTCAGAGTTTTTGTTGGCCGAAGACTCTGCCACAAACTAATACATCCAACTATACCCCACCTCATAAAAATAAATATAGGAACAAAAAAATTGAAACAATATTAATATCGATATAAAAATGGCAAACTGTCAAAAAGGATCCCAATGGAAAAATTTGCAAGTCATGTCTAGTAGAAACATTCTAGATAATTGCATTTGTAGATTTGAATAGATATTTAGAATATGCGTCCATTTAATCTGTGCGGTGATCAATGAAAATCCCTTTTATGGCGTAACAGACCAAAGAAAATGCTACATCGATGTTAAGTATGACAGACCAAAGAAAAGCTATTTTAATATTTAATATGACAGACTAAAAAAATCTATTTCAATATTTGGTATTGACAGACTAAAAATCTATTTCAATATTTGGTATGACAGATAAAAGAAAATGCAATTTCAATATTTGGTATTGACAGACCAAAAAAAATGCTATTTCAATATTTTGTATTGACAAACCAAAGAAAATGCTATTTAAGTATTTATTATGACAGACCAAAGAAAATGCTAGTTCAATATTTGGTATTGACAAACCAAAGAAAATGCTATTTAAGTATTTATTATGACAGACCAAAGAAAATGCTATTTCAATATTTTGTATTGACAAACCAAAGAAAATGCTATTTAAGTATTTATTATGACAGACCAAAGAAAATGCTATTTCAATATTTGGTATTGACAGACCAAAGAAAATGCTATTTAAGTATTTATTATGACAGACCAAAGAAAATGCAATTTCAATATTTGGTATTGACAGACCAAAGAAAATGCTATTTCAATATTTGGTATTGACAAACCAAAGAAAATGCTATTTAAGTATTTATTATGACAGACCAAAGAAAATGCTATTTCAATATTTGGTATTGACAGACCAAAGAAAATGCTATTTAAGTATTTATTATGACAGACCAAAGAAAATGCTATTTCAATATTTGGTATTGACAAACCAAAGAAAATGCTATTTAAGTATTTATTATGACAGACCAAAGAAAATGCTATTTCAATATTTGGTATTGACAGACCAAAGAAAATGCTATTTCAATATTTAGTATTACAGACCAAAGAAAATGCTACATTTTAAGCATGATGGGTTTCTGAATTTTTGAGATGGGGATTGGTGATTCATATTATTTGCATTCTTCGGACTACTGTTCTCATCTTGAATGTCATTTTCACAACATTTCGGTCGATATAACCTCCGACCTTCTTCAGGTGTATCTTGTCGAATTTGGGAACTTGGACGGAATTGTGAATGGAACCCCTTATTTACTCCATGGGGGTAGCATGCTCTCGTCCTGTTAGCTATGACTTGATAGAGGTCTTGATTCTCAATGTGGGCGAATGAAAAATACGATTGCAAGTTACTTAGGACCTCTATCCATGCATGTCTGACAGAACAAGGGCATGCTACCCCGTGAAATAAATAAAGGGTTCTGTTTGAAAGTTCGTCTAAATTCTGGAATTCAACAAGACACACTTGAAGAAGGTCGGAGGTTATGTCGACTGAAACGTTATGAAAATGACACTCAAAATGAGAACAATAGTTGGAAGGATACAAATAATATGATAAAGCATGACAGACCAAAGAAAATGCTATTTCAATATTTGGTGTGACAGAGCGAAAATGTAGTAAACAAGAGTATATGCTTATAGTAAGTACAGAAGTAATGGGTTGTCAGTGACTGCTTCTGGATTGCGAATGTTGGCTCTTATTATTTCAGGATACTAATTACAGTTTAATAAGCCACAGAGCACACAGAGAAAGAAGTGGACCATAGAAAAAGATAGACTAGTTGCAGTCTGTGATTTCAAAAACACACACACATTCAAAGAAAGATTTTTACGCATATAGAACATAATCCTATCAATTTATGCCATGAGATATCGTATTTTGAATAGATCCTTCTTATAAGATCAATTATTGTTTTTCAAATACTCTTCCTTTTTGTTTTTTTCACGTTATACTAAAATGAAAAAACAAAACAAAAAAAACATGACGCCAAACAAATATAAACGCCGTAGGGCCCAGAAGAAAGATCAGAGCATCATGAAATTGATAGAGGCTCCAATATAGGGAGACATGGTTGGCCCCTTTTATTTCAGGCAACAGAAAAAACACACCAAAATACAGATGGAATAAATGAACCATGAAGGAAATTAGATTTGTAATGGAGTACTTTTTCGAAACACCTATATATGCAAAGACGATTCTTTCAAATATATAAAAAAACATAATCCTATTAAGTTTTGAAACATGCAACATTAAATACGCTATTTCTTTAACTTAACTATTGTTAAATGTTAAGGACTCTATGTCAATAATGATTAAGTTAGCTAGTGTGTATTTTAAAAAGGGTCACACTGAGTGCATGTCAGATAACCCAAATCTGCAAAAATTAGAATCCTTCCCAGGGTTGAATCAAAGATGGCTGACATGTAAGTTCAAAGCTAAGCGGCATAGACAAAACAAAGATACGAGTCGAGATAGCGAATGACGTCATGTTTTTAAAACTCAGAGAAAAATAAAGTTTGCAAATCAGTCTATATGTGGAAGCATCTACGAGACCCACCAGCTGTAATGCTGTAAGAATCTTTGATAATCGCTAAGTGCGAAATGTTACCCCAATTGAAACAAATTTCGTCTTGGGGAAGCACCATGTCTTGATAAGCTTCTGGAACTGACCATCACTCCTAATTTGAAATGGAACACATACATCAAATCTGTTGCCAAGATCGCTGGAAAAATGATTGGATCATTCTACTGCTCCAGTAGGTATCTCAATGCCGATGCAATCCTCTATCTGTATAAGAGCCAAGTAGGTCCTAAAATGGAGTACTGTTACCTCATCTGGGCAGAAATTTCACAGCATTCTTTATCCTGCTTTGATAGAGTTCAAAACCGGCTTTAAAACCTAGTAGGTGATGTCGTTTTCTCTTCCCTGCAGGCTCTTTTCCACAGAAGAGATGTTATATGCCTGTTTCTGCTCCATCGTTATTTTCAAGTGCTCCTCTGACTCCAATCTATGGTCCCTCCTTGCCAAACTTTCACAAAAAGCACTCGACTAGCTACAACCACTGACAATAATTTCCTCACTCTCTATCTGTGCCTAAATCTAAACACATGAACAAAGCTTCTTTCCTAGAACTGCTCGTCTGTGGAACACTGTTCCGCTAGCATGCTTCCCAACTAACTAAAATATAGTAGTCTTCAAGTCTAAGTCCTTATTGAAACGTCCCTTTAAATAATTCAAATTCTACCAAGTCTATACCATTACCGAATACTACACTACTACCTACATGCATTAACCCTTATCCTCGAGTAACCTTCAGGTCTTGATAAGTGCTGACTCATAAAACAGTGAAAAATGTTATGTCAATATCTGTCCATGTGTCACTAATTTTAGTTAAGAAATTAACTAAATAACAGCATAATTAGATAAGAGAACGTTTTAGTTTCTTTTTTCTGGGTCAATTCTTTCCAAAGTAAAGCTTTTAATAAAATACTCAGCGAACGTCTCTTTGTGTCTTTCCTGAATGAAAAGAAGCCTATTGTATTGCAACTACTAGCCGAAACTGCCACGATGAAAAGTGAAAGTCATATATAAAAAAAACAACCATAAAATAAATCAGAATATAAAAAGCTACGTATAATTACCTCCCCTTCGAATGAGTGAATATTATATTACTGAAAATATTACACTTTTACAAACGATAATTTTCTATATTTAATCAAAATGCATAAATAATGGATTTAAAACATCTTACCTGTAGATAGTTGGTCCGAACGGCTCAACATGACTCTTTAGTAAAGTATATAAAAACTATACGAATAATCAGTTGGAGCCTAATATATATATATTTTTTTTTTTCAGAGGGGAGATAATGTCTTGCTTAAATCTGATAAGATGAGTTACTTGCTGAGATTGGTATACAAGTTAAATCTTGTCACTTATTCAGACTACAGTTCTTATTTTGTAAATTATTCTCACAACGTTTTGGCCGATGTAACCTCCGCTTTTCTTCAGGTGCAAGAACTATGGTACAACGGATATTTGTGCTTACTAATAATCAGTTCCAAATGACAGTGTTCTGAAGGTTGAAGGTTCTTCAGGATGGAAAATACTAAGAATACAATTACGAATTATTTAAGATTGGTCAGGTAAGACCAGTAAGACTTAATTACTTGAACCTTGTCATGGCTGGCGAAATAAGAACAAACTACTCCCATATGTTGAATATAAGATTCAGTTAAAAATTCCATATAGATTCTGGAATTTTACAAAAAGGTTAAAGATTACTTCGAGAGAAACATTGTAAGAATATCATTCAAGTTTTTGTCAATCATTAATAAACAGAAAATTCCAGTAGCTAGCCCTAAGTATGGTGTGGATTAGTGCTAGCACTACACAAATAGTAAATTACCGTTTTTCTTTTTTTTTTTTTGCATTAATCTCTGGCCGTGACTTTTAAACATTACTAATCAAATTTCTTCGTTTTATTGTTGATGTTGACTCACTTTTTGCAAAGTATTTCATTAAGGGAGAGGAAAAAATGTCACCCAAATCAGGATATGTTTGCACAATATAAACATATTTCTTTCATATAATAGAAATCGCTCCAGACAAGTTACGAAGCCATTTGATTTAAGGAGCTAAGGCGAACAGAAGATGATTATCACAAAAACAGTAGATGACTATGGGCATTAGTCTTCAAAAAAAAAAAAAACAAGTTTGTAGGTTGGAGGAAAATGGTTAGCAGGAAGTGTGTTGCACAAGTCTGCGATTCTTGGAAAGTAGCTACTGGAACAGGAAGTTGTATTACAGTGTGGTAGTATATAAAAGCGTTTGATGTCGCAAGATTCAAGACTCTTAATGGTCTCAGACTCACAAGATCATCACCGATGCCGATCAGAGCATCTGAGTGATATATTTTATAACAACTGTACTACTACGACTACTACTACTTCTATTGCTACTGCTGCTGCTGCTGGTTCTTAACTATATCATTACGCATCTGCGTTATCAAGTATATCTGATCTCAGTTATAGCAAAAAAAAAACAAAACAAAAAACAAAGAAAAAAACAAAACAATACTTGTTTACTTAGCTCATCTATAACTAAGGAACAAATCGATTTTTAGCCATCAATGGGCATCATCATCCGTAACCAGTTTGTGTTTTCTAATTCTACAAGGATAGTCATTAATGTTTTTTGTTTAAAAATTTTTTTAAAACCATTATTCTTACCTAAAGGAGAGAGAGAGAGAGAGAGAGAGAGAGAGGGAGGGAGAGAGAGAGAGAGTGTTGTGGAGACGCCCACTAATTAGCATACGTGGGTGAACAAGATATAGATAAACGTATAAAGTCAGCAAGACCGGGGGGCTGTGTTCGAACGCCGGATAGGCAAGACGCATGTGCCGGTTGCTCCATGAAAGACTTTAACACGCCCTCTGCCGGACAATCTTCCAACTGCAGTACAACTGTACCTTTGTAAATATGTATTATATTTTCGTCTTAATATATTTGTTTTACCTTTACTTTCTGCGTTCGTGTTGTTATTGATACAGACACGAGAGAGAGAGAGAGAGAGAGAGAGAGAGAGAGAGAGAGAGAGAGAGAGAAGATAATGTATCGATAATAAGTATCTTTATTTTTTTATGAAAGCCGCTCCGGAAAAGGCATGAAGCAACAGATGGTTGCGCTTGTGACATAGACCAGATGAATTACTGGGAGAGGCTGAAGGAGCTGCAATTGTATTCACTACAACGCCGAAGAGAACGATATATTATCATGTATATATGGAAAATCTTGGAAGAAAGGGTCTCCAGCACAACAATAGTAGAGATAACCCGGCGAGGAAGGTTCTGCTATATAAAAAAAACCACCTAGGACTATACAGAGGATCAGGTCCCTCATCCAACACAGCTTCACTTACAGTGGCACAACAACATTCAAGTGTACTCCAACCGCAATAAAAAATATAAAGAGAGTGTCCCCTGACACTTTCAAAAAACAACTGGACATCTGGCTGGAAAAGATACTTGACCAGCCACCAACACCAGGCTACACTAGTCCCAACCTCAATCGTTTAGTGGACTGGACCTCTGTATGAAGTGGACAGTCTGGGTGCAGTGGAGCTCCAGCTCAACTGTGTCAATAACCGACAGAATAACACAAACTACAAACTACGCCACAGCCATGTTACAGTAAAGCAAACCTACCAAATCAAATTTCATCATTCAATTGACAATTCATCCATCCATCTCATTAATGTATATCCTCAAGTGATTTTTGGCCTTGATAAGTGGTGACTTTTTATTACAAAAAAAAAGAGGAGAGACGACCAGTGTCCTACCAAATAAATGAGTAAATATACCTAATATATAAGAAATCTGTTAAATTTCTTACAGCAAATCAATGTCTCAAAGAATGTGTTCCTTTACTTGAATAGATTCTTATCATGTGCTCGTCAATGGACGATATTAATGGACCTTTCTGGCGAATGTTATATGTTTGGGTAATCTAATCTCAGAAGCATCAGCAGGAGCCGCACCAGCAGCAGGAGCAGCATCAGCAGGTGCAGCAGCGGCGGCGGCCATTTTTCTTGTTTATGAAGTGGACAGCCTGGGTGCAGTAGAGCTTTTTTTTTTTTTACTGTGCTCTTGCGTTATTAACCATCTGAGATAACAAGTAATGGATATGTAAACTTTAAAATTTAACCAAATTTAATGAATAAATGTATATTTACACATGCATAACACATTTAGTCGACTTACGCCTGCTAAATCCTATTTTATCCAATTTTGATTCCTTAGCAGCTACTTTTTATCAGCTACAAACCAAATATAATTCGTTCCACTGATCTAAATACCCTATATATCAAGTTTCAAGTGTTACATGGTCATTACATCTAAATACTGACATTGTGCACGAACATTTTGCAAAGAAACAAAGGAAGGAAAGAAATTAGACTCAGAATTCTTTTAGTTGAAATGAAAAGGCATTTTTTCAATGTAATTTCCAAACTCTGCCTGTATCTTGGTCTTACAAGTCTCTTCGTTCGCCATATGGTTAACAAAACACTGGTGTACTGAGCACGTGCTTCTCCTTCTCCCAGGTCGAAACGTCTGCTCAAGTCCAGTTGCCACCATGTGGGTTTTTAAAATCTGTCTTACTGGCCTTGCTGTCGCTACTTACATGGTTCCAAATCTCTGCTTTTCCTTTTCTTCTCTTCCTTCGCTGTGACGTCAACTTATACCACAGCTTGGTCATTTGCACACAAGAGCTGCTGGTTCGTTACACAAGTCTGTAGATCAGAAAAGTTTGGTAGAGACCATTCCGGAGACAGAC
>NC_136516.1:39005514-39045514 GCF_053919585.1 Euprymna scolopes
ATCACAATAAGCAAGAGGCAATATATTTTGGTTCCACATCTGGCCTAATAAAACATAAAATTTCAACGCACAAATATTCTTTTAAAAATAACTCTCTGTCAAACCAAACTACTCTATCCAACTATATTTGGCAACTCAAAAATAGCAATATTTCTTTCAACTTTAAATGGCGAGTAATTGAATCTTGCAAACCATATAAACCAGGAGATAAATTCTGTGCACTATGTACAAAAGAGACCCTAAAAATTTTGAAATATGAAGACATAAAAAATGTAACCACCCTATTAAATTCAAGACAGGAACTAATTTTCACATGCAGTCATAAACGTTGGTTTAAATTTAATAAATATAAACCACCTTAAATCATTAAAAATTACTTATTAGTAAAAATAGATTACAATTTTTTTTCTGTAATAAATTAAGTTAGACTAATTATCCCCCTTACACCCTTTAATTAAAGAAAATATGACTAATTATCCCCCTTACATTATATAATTATACAAAAACATACAATTTCTTTCGAATTATAAACCGTGGCGTCTTTAAATCAAAAGTATGCTAACGAAAATAAATTATTGCACGGGCGTCCTTTTTGAAAATTTATCATTCGATAAGGTGAAAAGCTATAGCAAACATCTATATGAGTACTTTAACCATAGTTCCTGATTTCAAAAGGCGAAAAATTAAAAGGTAAATATTTGTGCCTGTATTTTTATGTATATATCTGTATATCTATGTATATGTATATATGTGTCTATTTTTTTCATATATATGCATATATATATATTTGTGTATGTGTGTATGTATAATATTGTACTTAAACCAAATTTATATTTTACTCTATTTCTTTCTATACCTAACCCATATAAATTTTCTAATCAATTTTAAATCCAGACCTTTATTTTAATTTTTTCCAGATACATCTGCCTTACTTTTAATGCTAGGTTTATTTATGGTGTCTTTTAAATTTAATTTTAATAAAACCCTTCACAATTTGCTGATGAGGAAACCTTGTTAATTAAAAAACTATATGTAATAATTATTGTCCGTAACTTGATGTCTACCACAATAAAAACACTGTTTTCCGAAACGATCATACAAATAATTGATTTTGTTGTTGTTCCTTCTTATGAAACGGATTTTTAATTTAATTATAATTTGATTTTTAAATTTTAAATTATCAATCACATTACTAAATATTAAATTAGCTCTAGGATATTTACCTATCGAGATTAATATATATCTAAATTACAACGAGCAATTTTTCTTTCCTGCATTTTAATTAAACTAGTAATTTCACTATTACATTAAAATACACTCTGCTCTTTAGACTATTGTTCTAATCTCCTTTAAATATATATATACCATATATATATATATATATATATATATATACATATACATATATATATATATACATATATATATATATATATATATACATATATATATATATATACATATATATATATATATATACATATATATATATATATATACATATATATATATATATATATACATATATATATATATATACATATATATATATATATACATATATATATATATACATATATATATATATACATATATATATATATATATATATATATATATATATATATACCATCCATACATATATATACCATCCATCCATATATATACCATCCATCCATATATATATATATATATATATATATATATATATATATATATATATATACCATCCATACATATATATACCATCCATCCATATATATACCATCCATCCATATATATATATATATATATATATATATATATATATATATATATATATATACCATCCATACATATATATATATATATATATATATACCATCCATACATATATATATATATATATATATATATATGATTATTTTTTTACTATAATAATTAAATACCTACAGACACTAGCGTTTCATGCTTCCGGGAATCTTCATTGCAGGGTGTCACGATTAATACCAGTCGATATATATATATATATATATATATATATATATATATATATATATGATTAGTTTTTTTGGAAAAAAGAATTCCAGCAGAGTGCTCAATTAAAAGGAAAATCCAAATTTTAAGAGCGTACTTATATTTTGAGACGAATATTGGCTGAAGAGAGCTTGATAAGGATACCTTAAACGGGCCTTATTATCGGGCTTGAAACCGACGGTACCAATGACCTGTCTCAACTAACAACTTTCTGTACACAAAATATATATATATATATATATATATATATATATATATATATATATATATATATACCATCTACTCGAATCTTGGATTTATGGTTCGTTGACTGTCATGGATCTTGTGGGCTCCGACGTTGTTTGGCTGTGGAATATATTATATATAATCTCTCACATTCTTAAAATTCTATCCTAAGTTACTCGCTTGCTAAGCATTGCCGGGTGGCATCGTCCTTTCCAGTTAAAACTCCTACTTGTGAGACATCGGCTTGGGGTCATTAGCTTGTTGGATGACCGTGTTCCTTATGGAGATGAAGTAGGTTCATTTCACAGTTGAATTTCGTCACGGTTTGCTTGATCTGAGTTGGTAAATAGAAATTCTTGTGTGCGGGACGTTTGCTCAGTTGGTATAGTGCTTGCCTCGCATGCAAGAGACTCGGGTTTCGAATCCTAAGTTCGGATGTGTCTGAGCACAAATAAGGGTGAAACTCGAATCTTGGACTTCCGGTTCGTTTACTGTCATGGCTCTTGTGGACTGAGACGTTGTTTGGCCGTGGAATTTATATATATATATATATATATATATATATATATATATATATATATATATATATATACTCAGTAATGTTATTGATAATTTAAAATTCAAATTAGAATTAAATTAAAAATCCGTTTCACAAGAAGGAACAACAACAAAATCAATTTTGATGTTGTTGTTGTTCCTTCTTGTGAAACGGATTTTTAATTTAATTCTAATTTAAATTTTTAAATTATCAACCACATTACTGAATATCAAATTAGCTCTAGGATATTTACCTATCGAGCTTATTATATATCTAAGTTACAACGAACACTTTTTCTTTCCCTGTATTTTAATTAAACTAGTAATTTTACTATTACATTAAAATACACACTGCTCTTTAGACTATTGTCCTAATCTCCTTTATATATATATATATATATATATATATATATATATATATATATATATATATATATATATAATATAATACAAATAAAAATTACAATAAGTTTACCAAGATAATCAAATGAAATTTTAAATTCGACCGTTTGGGATTTACCATTTTTACCCTTCACCGGACTATCCATTCATGTGAAATCTTTTTATCATTTTTCTTTTGCCTCCTGTTTCCCTTACCTCACCCTTTTTTTAACCAATTAAGATCTGTGACTTACTTGTAGTTTCATTAAATACTTTTATATGCAAAATCCGATCCTGCATTTTGCTAATTCCTGCCCTCTGATGAGAAGGTGAGTATTTCTTCGAAACTCCGCGGATTAAGGACTATCCACTTATCTTGTGCTTCCTTTTTTAAAATTAAATATGTTTTTAACTCTTTTACAAGATGTCTTTTAACATGTTTTATTAATCATTTGTTCATATATATATATGTGTGTGTGTGTGTATATATATATTTAAATATATATATATATATATATAAATATAAATATATATATATACATATAAATATATATATATAAATATATATCAATATATATATATTTATGTATAAATATATAAATATATATATATATTTATATAAAAATGTATATATATAAATATATATATATATATATAAATATATATATATAAATATATATATATAAATATAAATATATATATATAAATATATATCAATATATATATATTTATGTATAAATATATATATATATATTTATATATATATATAAATATATATATATAAATATAAATATATATATATAAATATATATCAATATATATATATTTATGTATAAATATATATATATATATATATTTATATAAAAATGTATATATATATATAAATATATATATATATATAAATATATACATATAAATATATATATATAAATATAAATATATATATATAAATATATATCAATATATATATATTTATGTATAAATATATATATATATATATTTATATAAAAATGTATATATATATATAAATATATATATATATATAAATATATACATATTTATGTATAAATATATAAATATATATATATATATATTTATATAAAAATGTATATATATATATAAATATATATATATAAATATATACATATATATATATATATATATATATATATATATATATATATATATATATATATATATATATATATATATATATATATATATATATATATATGTAATACGCATTGTTAATGATAATGTTAGACGAGTATTCAGGAATATTGCTTGAAAACATGTAATTATAATAAAGTAAAGATAAACATTTCTTTTGCAAAACTTTATTGATTTTTTGTTCCCAACCCATAATAAATGGGCTTGCCATTTCTTTAAAACATTTAATGGAAAACATATACGGAGCAATAAAGAAGACAAGTGCACGCACACGCGCACACGCATATATGTATAATTGATGTATACTCTTATTAAACAAATAAATAAATATATATATATATGACAATATATAGTTTTTATACCTTCGTTTTCTCTCTTTATTGACTTCAAGATATGTATGTATATAAAGGGTTTCTAATTTTCCAATATAGAATTACAAAAGTTCATCTTTTTTTTATGATTTTCTCTTTCTTTTCGATTATTTTTTTCCTCATCTAAAATTTGGTAAAAATCAAAGACTATTCTTACAATGTAGACAAGGGAGTTCGCAGATGCAGAAATATGTGCTTCCGTTTTGTGATGTTTCCAAAATTGAGTACATGGGAAAGGAACCTGAAATAAAAATTATCGTACATCTCTCTCTTCTCTATCTTTATCCTCGCTATTATATTAAACTCACTTTGTGTGGGTAGGGGGGGGGTGTATGTGCGGGTGTGAGTTCCTCATAGGTTCCGAAACAGCTGAGCCTATCTTTTTCAAAATTCACACAAAGCTAATTTATATTTCTGGCAGCGTTCTTAGATATGTTTTGTATAGAAATTCATCCGATAATTATCGAAAATCGAAAAAAAAATCCGATCTTAAAAATAGCTTTTCTCTCTTATAGATAAAAAAAAAAGAAAGAATTTTTACAGGAGAAACATTTTACGTTACACCGGCAAAGGAGATAATCAGATTTCAGCCAATGATTTCCTGTTAAAAAAAACCCAACAGATTTATTATAATCTGGAGATATAGCTTAGTGAGCATTCGATTATAGATCGAATGATCCAGTGTTCAAGCCCGGTTGTATCTCACCATTTTATTTTAATTTTTTCTTTTTTATAAATGAATGCAATTTACGATAAAAGAAGAAGTACCATTTAAAATCTACGCAAATTGTTTTTTCGTTTACACATTTTATAACTAAACATTAATCAGAAGTGACTTTTCCAGAGCATTCATTGTCAAGCTGACGTGATATTGTAAACAAACACAGACAGTATTATTACTATTATTTTTTTTGTGAATTACTCCACCGGGTAAAATATTTCTCGTAATATATAATAATCATTAGAGGATTGATTCTATAATAATACATATGCAATCTGCATAAATTAAAATATCATGTTTAAGCGTATTGTACAGCCAGGCAACGCCGGGCTGCCAGCTAGTTGTACAAAACGAACACTGTGTATGTGTGCGCTTGAGTTCGTTCCATATGGCCTCCTAAACAACTGGACCGATTTTTATGAAGTTTCACACAAATATGCTTTATGTATCTGGCAGTGTTCTTAGAAAGGTTTGTATTGGAATGTCTTTGATAAGTATCGAGAATCGAAAAAATCTGAGGAAAGAAGGAATAAGCGATTTTGACTAAAGTTAACACTTTATACAACCTAACATCCTAACATCACAAGTGCATTTGAGATGTTTTGTTACCACATAAGCAGAAAGGCCCGATATACAAAAAAAATCAAAAGTAGATTCTGTGATATGACAGGAGCACGTTTGAAATGAATGTTTCTGTTTAAAGCACAACTGAAGAATGATACTTGACTTTTGCATTTTAAACTTAAATTCACACCATTATATATAAAAATAATTTTATGAAATCAACAGGAGGTTCTCTTCAGTATAATGTAGGGAGACAGGAGAAGCTTCCTCCCGGTGCACCGTGATGGCTCCCTAACTAGGGCAGGCAATGAATCGATTTGATTGAGAAATGGATGATTGCACCGATTTCGATGATGATAAAAATATGGCTGTGTAAAACATTCGTTGATCATCATTCAATCTCGGGCAACGTCGGGTCTCCCTCCTAATACATATATATATATATATATATATATATATATATATATATATATATATATATATATATATATATATATATATACAAATACATATATACATACATATATATACGCATATACATATATATATATATATATATATGTACATATATATATGATGATTGCAACGCCTTGTCAGACGAGTGCCACTCCCTCAGACACTTAAATCCATGAGGCCAAAAATGACTTCCATCGCCACAGGACCATTTTAATAGAAAAATGCCTGAGGGAGTATCTATACACAGATGATGTTACAGAGTCTTAGCTTTGTACAACAGCTAAGTCTCTCTCTCTCTCTCTCTCTCTCTCTCTCTTGGTTCAAAATATTGAGCTAGAGCAACAAGCCAGAGCAAGATAACCAGCAACAAGTTAAACTGCAGACCAGCTTAATGCGGGTACTGGCTTTCTGCTTTATGGATTTTTAAATCAGAGGTTTGCTTCTCCTAGAAAGGCTGCCTTCACCACGGCTTACAGGAGCCCTCTCCATCCCAACATACACGCAAACACACACGGTGCTAGTTGGCTGTTGACCCCGAAAAAGGGTTCATTTGCCATCTGGAAGGTTTTGTTTTTAATCCTTCAAAGAGATTAGCCACTCTTCTCACCAAACAAGTCTGGTGGGGGAACCAGTTTAGTAGCCGATGACCAGACCATGAAGCAGGTAGTACTAGGTTACATGGTACCAGTAGCATATGACATGACCTGACATATATATATATATATATATATATATATATATATATATATATATATATATACAAACACACACACACACACACATATATATATACATATATATATATATACAAACACACACATATATATATATATGCAAACACACACACACATATATATATATACAAACACACACCCACATATATATGTATACAAACACACACACACATATATATACAAACACACACACACATATATATATATATATATATACAAACACACACACACACACATATATATACACACACACACACATATATATATACAAACACACACACACACACATATATATATACAAACACACACATATATATACAAACACACACACACGTATATATATACAAACACACGCACACACATATATATATACAAACACACACACACATATATATATACAAACACACACACACATATATATACAAGCACACACACACATATATATATATATTTATACAAACACACACACACACACACATATATATATATACAAACATACACACACACATATATATATATACAAACACACATATATATATACAAACACACACACACACACATATATATATATACAAACACACACACACACACATATATATATATACAAACACACACACACACATATATATATATACAAACACACACAT
Source organism: Euprymna scolopes (assembly GCF_053919585.1). Classification (NCBI taxonomy): domain Eukaryota; kingdom Metazoa; phylum Mollusca; class Cephalopoda; order Sepiida; family Sepiolidae; genus Euprymna; species Euprymna scolopes. The sequence continues at coordinate 39,013,337 of NC_136516.1, forward strand.
AGATATAGAAACACACACACACATATACAAACACACACGCATGTATATATATACAAACACACACATATATATATATATATATATATATATATATAACAAGAACAGTTAGAAGAAGAGAGTCAATTCAATTCTATAAAATTTTCTACTCTCAGCTTGTTGAGGGAAAGCGTGCCCAGGGTGGCCAAAAGATGAGGTATAAGGACAACATCAAAGTAAATCTAAAGCGGTTTCACATGGACCTTGAGACATGGGAGGACGTGGCTGGGAGCAAGTTGGCATGGAGGAGCGCTGTCCACAAAGGTGCTGCGCTTTATAGTAGTGACCTAAATCAAACTGCTGAGGATAAACGCAAACACAGAAAGGAGAGATTATCAACCAGACACACCCTACCCCACCCCACCACCACTACCTTTATCTGCCCAAACTGCACAAGAAAAATTGGGTCTAGGATTGGGCTCTATGCTCACCTGAGGACCCACAGAAGCCACAACGGAGGACAGTCCTACTCGGACACGAGTGACCGCCGATGATGATGATGATAAGAGTAAACTTATCGGGATAATATAAAGCTCAACACATTTCAATGGAGCTTATATAGAGACAATAGGAGTGGAAAATGAAATCACAAAACTATAAATTGGTAAATATAGAATGATTCATACATTTAATAAGGATTGACATACATTTAGTTGGGGGATAAAAGCCATAGTCCTCTTATAATAATGTTGTTATAACCGTTACTTTTGATTAATCCTATCAAGCATACACCCTCTCGCTTTAATTCATCATCACAATATTACGCCTGAAAACACACACTGTCTTGTTGTCTCGGTTGGTTGGTTGGTTGGTTGGTTGTTTTTGTTTTACGGCATATCAACCCTTTTCAGGTTATTTAATGCCGAATCCAAAGATTTTGAAGAAATTTTTTTTAATAGAATATATTTGTTGTTTTCACATCTGTTTCTATTTAACCCATAGTTGGGACCCTAACAGGTACTACCACTCTGGGTCAGAGTGGACCTGGGAGCAATGGCAATTAAAGGGTGGCTCCACACTCCCCAAAGCCCGCAAGCTGGGGCCTCACCACTGGATATAGTTTAAGCTCATATCCAGGACCCATTGTTGTCTCGGTTATCTCTGACGATAAAAAAACTTTTAGCGTAAATCCCCTACATAGACACTATACATCTTACATACGGATAAAATAGAACCACAACCCAACAACCCCTATACCCCCTTGAATCTTTAACACATAAATTACTTACATTATGTAAAACTATGATAGAAACCCTATGCTCCTTTTTACATTACACTTTATATAGTATGTTCCTCCTTTATCTTAAAATTCAATATAGTTTTTATTGATTTATTTTGTTCCTGATGATTCACTCGCTAGATGTCACATCCCCATTATGTTACCTAGCATCTTCTCTACTCTTCTGATGAGAAGCATTAGGATTCGAAATGCCTTGGCATAAAGATTCCCCTTTATTCCCCAACTAAATGTATGTATACCCTTATTAAATAAATGAATCATTTTATATTTACCAATATATAGTTTTTGTGATTTTATTTTGCACTCTGTCTTATCTATATATCTATATATATATATATATATATATATATATATATATATTATATATATATATATAGAGAGAGAGAGAGAGAGGGGGGAGAGATACATGGATAAAGTGTAGGGTAAATGAATTTAATGACAGTATAAGTTCGTTTACATATTTCAAGAAATCAAGATAAAAAAAAACAACCAAAATAGTGTACGATCGTTTCAGAGACCATATGTTTATTTAGATATAACTTTCTCATCAGCATAATTGGATGGGGGTGGGAGGGTGATATATAAATAACTATATCGTTATATAAATAACGATCAATATGCAGTATTGAGGAGAGTAGCGAATCTTTATCTGCTCCTGGAGATATAATTAGAATTTGAAGGAATTGGATCTAAATATTTGCAGACTATGGGTGTATATACCGATGCCTCCTTTCAGTCTCGAAAGACAAAGGATACCTCCCTGTAGGGACAGCTGCGCGTGTAATTGTGAGGCAAGGGTTGCGCTATCTCTAACTACACCTCTCTTGAATCGGCACTGCTTGTGTCCAGTGGCAAGGAGAAGTCCAGAATGACTGGAAACAATGCCGAGATAAGCAGAGTGCACGTACAGCACCTGGAAGTCCTAAATGGTGACCCATCTGGTAATGACCAGGCTCATCGTTGCTTAACTTCGGTGATTTGATGGGAACCGGTGTGTCAAACGTAATTATGCTATATATAGGCCACTCGAGGATAAGTGTTAAGAGTGTACAGTAGTTAATTGGACAATATAGTAATCGTTAGTAATGGAAATTCGGTAAATTTGTTAACTTAAGTGGAACGGCTCATCAAGAACTTGTTTACATTGGACTTGAAGACAACCATATTGTAGTCAGCTGGAAAGCAGGAAAACGGAAGACAATTCCATAGGCGTGCATTTCTAAGAAAGAAGCTTTGTTCATGGAATATACGTTTAGGTTTAGGCACAGATAAAGGGTGGAGGAAATTATTGATAGTGTTTTCAGCTAGGCAAGTGTTTCTTGTGAAAGTTTGGCGAGGGGGGACCATAGATTGAAGCTCAGTCGAGCACTTGCCATGAAAATAAAGATAAAGCAGAGACAAACTCGCAACATTTCTTCTGTGAGAAAGAGGTTGCAGGGAAGAGAAAAGGACATCTTCTATGAGGCTACAAAGTCTATTTTGAATTCTATCAAGGTAGGATAAGTTCTTTCTAGCAGTTCCTGCCCAGATGTGGCAACAGTACTTCATCCTTGGACGTACCTGGTTCTTATATAGATAGAGAATTGCATCAGCAGTGAGATATCTACTGAATTGATAGAAGGATCCCACAGGCTACAATAATATCAAAGTGTAGTATCTGTTCTGATGCTACACTTCAATTTTTTGTTCTCAGTTAGTGGAGGAGAAATCTTTCACGACCGAGACAATTTTTTATTTTAGTTCCTTCTCCCACGTTAAAATCCGACCTTAGTGTCTAACTCTGTCCTCATGGGGAGACAAGTAAAGAGGTACAATAATATCCCCGGGGTCTATTTTCACACTGAACGTCCACAAGTTGCCCAGCAGCAATATACTGCATATGTAGGATGCCGCTGTGGAATTTCCACAGGTCCTGCTAGTATTGATTTTAGTCTTCACAAGAAGACATAAAAATTACGCAAAGTTGTTTTGTTTGGGGGAGGGGGGGGGTAATTTTCTCCGTCCTGGTACGGGTATTCTTCTAGTTGATTTATACGGCAAGCAGACGGAAGAACTAAACATTTTTCTCCTATTTTCCACATTACATCAATATTATGAAACAGTAGTGCAGATGGTTCAGTGATTCTCTCAATTCCGTTGTCCATTGTTCAACTGTTGCAAATATTCATGGATCAATTCTAGACAGAGAAGAACAATAGAGAGTAAAAGATCTCAAAGAAGAAGCGCATATGCTAGGCGACAATGGCCTTATAAGTTGACCTATTATAGAATTAAATACAATGTAGAGATCAATAATTTTGAAGAGTAAATCAAAAAATTAATATATAATATACTAGAATGGCCTGCTCGTAAAATACGCTTAATTATGATATTTTAATTAATGTAGGTTTCGTATTTATTATTATAGAGCTTATTATTATATTGTACCCAATATATAGTAATGGCTGCTCGATAGAGCCTGGTTGTAAAATATGCTTAAATATAATATTTTAATTCATGAGGATTTCGTATTTATTATTATAGAGCCAATTTTCTATTAATTATTATATTGTGCAAAATAGATTGTAATGATTTCAAAAAATTTTAAAAAATATGACTTGCTTCAATCAGCTAGAATTGCAACTAAAAAAGGATATAAATTAGTCCTCGCGCAAAACAGCAGGACACAAAATGTTTTAAATAATAATAATAATAATAATAATAGAATAACAATAACAAAGACTTTCACTAGCGAGGACTACTATTGAGCGTAACCAGTTATACAGTCCTTTTGAAATTTTCATCTCTATTTTTGTCGTTATGTACTGAATATCTTTAATGAAACCTATATGAAATATGTTCCTTATTAAATTTTAAAGATTTTTTATTCTGAAAGAAGTTTAAAAAGTTTAATCTAAAAAAGTTATGTTAAAGTTTTTGTTAAAATAAATTCAAATTTTCTCATCATTCAGACGTGTATTACAAAGAGGGAGTTGCAAATAATGAGTTGTGGTGTGAGGAGAAATACAAACTGAAACAGAGAGAATATTCAGACCTATAATAATACAAAGAGGGGGTTGCAAAAATGAGTTTTGGTGTGAGGAGAAATACAAACTGAAATAGATAGAAGGAGAGTTTTAAAATATAATCTTAAAAAGATAAGATACAAGTTAGAAAAGCATTTCATCCAAGGCATGAAAATTGTTAAAGAAAATGTTTTTACTATAGGCTTAAAAATAAAGGCACAAGATTCAATTTGAAATTTATTTATCTTCAAAGTGCACTTTTATAAATTTTACAAAGTAAGGTATAAAAATTTAATTTAAATTGAATCAAAAATTACCTTGGATTTACTTTATGTAATGTACATTTTGTAGCAATTCAAAAACATTATCTTTCATCTAGCAAGTAATAATATAGATATAAAATTTTCTATGATTTTTTTTAAAAAGTGCAACAGAATGTATCGAGACACAAGAATGAGTATGTTTGATCTGGCAGAATGGTGGTTCATTAAAATTGTGGGGTCTGCGTTCGCGCCTGGTCCACAAAGTATGGAAATAAAAAATTTAAAAATTAAAAAAAACGTTTACAAGTGTTTTTGATATAGATGAACATAAGAATACTTTGATAAGTATGTTTTAACTTAAATAGGGATGGTACAATAAAATTGTGGGGTCTGCGTTCGCGCCAGGCCCCCAAAGAATGGAAAGAGGCACAAACGTTAATAAAGACTTTTCATATCTATCTGTGTAAGTATACTTTGATAATTATGTTTCAGTTTGAAGAAATATGGTATAATAAAATTATGGGGTGTTCGTTCGCACATGACCTCCATAGAATGTAAATATGTCACAAAGGTTAAAAAGTTTTTTTAATATAGATCCACAGAATATTGTGATAAGTGTTTCAGTGTGAACAGGTATGGTATAATAAATTATGGAGTTTATCTATTTTATTTTTACTTTCATCATATTTTGCTTTGGTTTTGATACCCCCAAATTCGAAGCTATCTCTTTACAACCCTTCCTTTTCATAACCTATCATACTTTCATAAATCAGAGTCCATTTTCTGTAGGCTGTTTTTTAACCCAGTCAACGACGGGTACTTTTGCTAATATATATATATATATATATATATATATATATATATATATATATATATATATGCATATATATATATATGCATATATATATATATATATATATATATATGCATATATATATATATATGCATATATATATATATATGCATATATATATATATGCATATATATATATATATATATATATGCATATATATATATATATATATGCATATATATATATATATGCATATATATATATATGCATATATATATGCATATATATATATATATATATATGCATATATATATATATGCATATATATATATATATGCATATATATATATATGCATATATATATATATATATATGCATATATATATATATGCATATATATATATATATGCATATATATATATATGCATATATATATATATATGCATATATATATATATATATGCATATATATATATATATATATATATATATGCATATATATATATATATATGCATATATATATATATATATATGCATATATATATATGCATATATATATATATATGCATATATATATATATGCATATATATATATATGCATATATATATATATGCATATATATATATGCATATATATATATATATATATATGCATATATATATATATATATATGCATATATATATATGCATATATATATATATATATATATATATATGCATATATATATATATATATATGCATATATATATATGCATATATATATATATATATATATATATATGCATATATATATATATATGCATATATATATATATGCATATATATATATATATATATGCATATATATATATATATATATATATATATATATGCATATGCATATATATGCATATATATATATATATGCATATATATATATATATATATATATATATATGCATATATATATATATATATGCATATATATATATATATATGCATATATATATATATATATATATATATGCATATATATATATATATATATATATGCATATATATATATATATATATATATATATATATATATATATATATATAATGAAAACAAAGGGATGTAGTATTTACCTGATATACGCAATGGTCAACTTCAAACTAATATGAATAACAGTATTTATATATAGAAAATTTAATCCCAACCGAATTAAAGTTTCCAATCGGATTATATGCATCGTCACGCTGGACTTATTTTGGAATACATTCTATCTAAAGAACTATTTTGCATTTTGGATGAACTTGAGAGGAGTTTAATTCAAGCCGAAATATTATGCGCGGTTTGTTTTTTTATATTACTTTTTACATATCCAACTTTTTTTCATTTTTTTATTTGGCAATTTATATCTATAATTGTTATATCCCGTTTTGACGGTATATAATAACATGACAAAATACGCCGAGTGGAATGCGTAACAAAAAGGTTTATTCGTACTTCGAATAATACACAATACAAAATGGCTGCTCGCCTTGAAGTTGATATACGCGTAAATGAAGGTAAAGGAAAAAAGGTAACTTAACGTGTGTGAGCGGAACGCTCGTCCTGGGAGCTTGGTTAATCCTGACTACACTTGGAGAGTGTAAGCCGCGAGACGGTCGGGCTAGTGCGTACCACTGAACTGACTCCAAGACAATGCAAGACGCTCTTTTATACACCGTTTCGTATCCGGTGCTATCCGTAATTATGTCCCTTATAACAATAATAAATTGCGGTTTCACTTAATGCCTTAACTAGCAAATTCTAGCATTGCTACAAATATAACTTGCTGATTTCTTTATGTCCTCTGATGAGAAGAATAATAAAAATAGCATTCTTTGAAACTCCGTGGAATAAGGGCTTTGTAAATTGTTTTTTGGAGTATTCAATTGAACAATAAATTTTGATTGTAAAGTTCAACTTGCAATTTTAATTTTCTTTCTCTCTCTCATATATATATATATATATATATATATATATATATATATATATAGTGGGACGATAAAATTGTCACCCTAATAAAAGCGACATGTTTGCAGGTGTATTCAAGGTTCTCAGTGTAAGGGGGGGGTAGAGTTACTAGGAAATCGTTAGAGAGAGGTGAAAGGGTGAACGTAAGTAAACTGTCTATATTCTAATGCATCTATATCCTAATTGAGCTAATATGAACGCAATTGAATCCGCTAATAAAATCAATTAGCAAAATTAAATGCGATAACATTTTTCCTACGTTCTAAGAACTGGCAAGGTGAATGAGGAAACTCAGACGTTTGACATTCAATTAAGTGGTGACTGAAAGTTCAGGGTTCAAGTCTGAAGCTTAGTAGGTTGGTTGGATAAAGATACCTAATGAATCTTAAAAAAACAAAAGACCACAGGAGAGACAACCGAAGCAGCAAAACTAAAGCTGGATTGCCAGGACACTATATATACAAATGTAGACAAATTTGGTCATATTTTTTTGGCTTGAAAATATATTTTCTCTTTTACCAATTGGCATAAAATTTTAACCATAGAATAATATTATAATCTTCAAAAAGCCTCCAAATTTTCATGTAGTGTCGTTTCATAGAACCAAAGATATTAGCATTTCAATATTCAACTTGGGTACAAGTATAGATATATCCATATATATATATACAATGACTGCAACGTCTTTTCAGACGAGTGCCACTCCTTTATTTACTAAAAGTCCATGTGTCCAAAGATGACTTTTCAGCCCTGCCAGCGACTTGCACACCCTCCAGCAGACATGACACTGAAGTCGGTCAATGGTTTGGATGAAACCAACAGCAACGGAACCCGTATCATCGTGCGTTTTCATGTGATTAACAATACCTGATTTGGACAGCAGAATCTGATTACACACCTCACAGATCCAAAGATCTCCAATTTTTTTATATTTGTCGTCCGAAAGATCAAACTTCAAAACGATACCGATCTCGTGAAATCTGTCGCCTTTGTTAAATGTTTTAGGCAGACATACATACATACATACATGCATACATACATTTTAACAGACAGGTGAGATTTATATTATAGATGATGGGTCGATTCCATTATTTTTCCTGATTCTGATACAATTGCCGATTCTGTTCTGATTCCGATAGATTGTCGATTCCAATTATTTTTAAATTCTTAAATATAGACTTTTTTTTCTCTTTTGGAAGGGGGATTAACGTAAACACCTATGTTATGTGCTAATAGATATTCGCAAGCATAAAAATCCAATATGGAAGATGATCTATAGATTTTAATTTTACTGATAGTTTAAAATCAATAAATTTTTAGCATTTCATCATTTATAATAGTCATGGGAAATTGAAACAAAAACGAAAAACAATTAAAAGAATCATTTTTTTTTTTTAGTATCAGAAATTAAGTACAAATTTTTCCGATTCCAATATCCCAAAAAGTTACGATTTTTCCGTTTCCCGATTCTAATTAATCGTCCCAACACTAATATATTATTTTATACGTGCATTTTTTAGTTGAAAAGCCCAGTTTTAGAAAATGCATATTCTTTTTTACCCACGTTCACCCCTAGCAAGGCATGTCGCCACTTGGAAGTAAGGGGCTACTATTTGGGACCACGCATAGAAAGATTAACAAGATCTTTGTTTGCATAACATTTAAAATTCTGCGTATCAGTCCAGGAAGCAAGAACGGAATTCCAAAGTCTAGCTGTTCGAGGGAAGAATCTTATAGAGTAGAAAGCTTTTTAGTATTTAGGGACCTCAACAGTGAAGGGGTGTGATTTGTGTTGCTTAGCGCGTTTGTCAGGTATATGTACGTCGAGGGGGGCACAAGTGCAATGAGTTCATCAGCATGTATCATTAAACATTTTTTTTTTATTACATTTTCACCCCAAACAAGGCACATTGCCACTTTGATGTAGGGGGCTACTATCAGGGACATAAACTACAGGGGTACTATGTGGGGAGTTGGGCAGCAAGATGTCAGTTCACGTTACACTTGAACTTCTGCATGTCAGTACAGTTGGGGAAGCAGGAACCTGGAAGGGAATTCCAAAGTCTGGTAGTTCTGAGGAAGAAACTACTGGAGTAGAAGGCTCTCTTACATCTAGAGATCTCCACTGTGAAGGAGTGGGATTTGGCTGCTTGTCTAGTTTGTCAGGGGTATTTACGTCAAGGGGTACAAGTGCTTGCAGTTCGTCAGAGAATTCACCGTTAAAGTAGAACAGACAGAGGGATGCTACATTTCGTTGATGGGACAGAGGCTGAAGCCTAGATGACAGTTCAGGACCTATCAGTGATACTTGTAAAACAGTCACAGAGATGCAACATTGCAACTATTCTTACTTTTTCGAATGAAAAGGTCAAACCTTGACCTTCTATCTTTGTCTCTTTTGTTTTCTTCCAGATCTATTGCATCCTGGTTCGCACACTCGATTGCCATTCGACGCGATAAGTAAGGAACACTTCAAACGCTATGACAACGTATCTCGCGAGAGATTCTTCTTACCGCGAGCACCTGTCGAAATATTTCATCGATAAGTGTTTCACTTTGTCACATTCGATAACCAGTCGGACTTGATTATATTACAATGGTGATATCCTTGCTTTCATGATAAACTCTCTTTGTGTTATTACTCCATAATATATATGTTTATTTATGAGATATATACACGTACAGACATTATATATATATATATATTTTTTTTTCCTCGGTCTTTTTTTTTTCCTTAATATATATATATATATATATATATATATATATATATATATATATATATAAGGCAAAAAAAAAATAGACCGAGGGAAAAAAAAGGAAAATGTATAGCGACTAAAAAATAAATATATATATATATATTATTATAGAGTTAATGTTCTATCGATTTTTATATATTATAAAGTTGCTATTTAATATATATATATATATATATATATATATATATATATATATATATATATATATATATATATATATATATATATATGACTTAGATGCATTAGCTTTAAATGAAACCGAAATAACAACTATATATATATATATATATATATATATATATATATATATATATATATATATATATATATATATATATATATATCATGATTTTCTTGGGGGTACAAAACTTTATTAAGACAATTATGAAGGGAAGACGTATTCCTTCGGAATCCATTTTATATTAAAAAAATGACCGAGGAGAAAAGGAAATGGATATCGATTAAAAAATAAAAGTAGGGAAATAGATTAAAAAAAAATCAAAACGAGTCAATTGACATGTTTCGCCCTCACTCATCAAAATTGGAATCGAGGAATTTATTTCTTAGTAATTTGTTTTCCTTAATGATAAAATCTAAAAAGAGACGGGAGCAACAGCAATCGTATGGGGATGAATTTTAGAGGCTGATCACGTTCAAACCAGTCTTTTTGCTTACAAAGGGAAGGCTTCCTAAGGCGAACGTGAACAGTCTCCAAGACTTTTAGATGATATACGGAGTGAGGTCGACTCAATACGGAGAAAGAGTCGATGCTGAAGTTCGTTGCACAATCCCGTTATTTAATAAAGTGTTCCGTTATAGCGGATCCATATGTGTGGTTTACAGCGTCGGTAGGTAGGAATGTTCCATTCCTGATTTTGCTCGGTACCTGTTGTCGTATGCGACTTTCCAATTTTAAAGACGTTCGACCTACGTAGTCGGCACCGCAACCACATTTAAATGAATAAATGACATGAAAACAAATTAGTAAAAAATAAATTCCTCGATTCCAATTTTGATGAGTGAGGGCGAAATATTTCAATTGACTCGTTTTGATGTTTTTCTTCCTTTATTTCTCTACTTTTATTTTTTAGTCGCTATCCATTTTCCTTTTCTCCTCTGTCTTTTTTTTTTTGAATGAATGAATTCCGAAGGAATACGTCTTCCCTTCATGATTGCCTTAATAAAGTTTTGTACCCCCAAGAAAATCATGAAATATATATATATATATATATATATATATATATATATATATATATATATATATATATATATAAGTGAAAATGTATGTGTGTGTGTGTGTGTGTGTGTGTGTGTGTGTGCGCGCGCATTTCCCTACCAAATAACTCTGTCAATTTTCAGTCTAGAGACTCGAGATTTAACCTAAAGGGGTATTGAGATTTGGGGGAAATCTTTTTAAACGGTTTTCGGCCAGAAATTTGGCTGTCAAGGGGTCAAAATTCAACGATTTGACCTTTGAAAACTCTACGAAACGCTTCCGCCAATTTTGGGTCTAAACACTTGAAATTTTAAATATAGGTTACTTGGATCAAACTTTTTAATTTGGCTTGAGCCCCCAAAATAAATGTTACGGGTTAAAAGTTAAGGTCAGAATTAAAAAAAAATTAATCTCCACGGTTTCTTCCAATTTACTCAGCCACTTTTTTGTCTAAATATTTGAAATTTAACATAAAGGGTATTCAGAGAAAGGGCAAGCTTTTTAATCAGTTTGGGTCGAAAATTTGAGCTACCAAGGTGTCAAAGTTCAAAAGATTTGACCTTTGCGGTGTCTAGCAAACTACTCAGCCAATTTTGGGTGTAAACATTTGAAATTTATACAAAACGGGTATTCAGACATGTGGCAAGCATTTTAATCAGTTTTGGGGTAAAATTTGGCTGGCGAAAGGTCAAAGTTGAAAGCGTTGACCATTTTAGATTCTACCAAAGTCCTGCCAATTTTGGGTCTAAAGACTTGAAATTTTAGATGTAGGTAACTTGGACATGGGTAAAACTTTGCGTTTTGATTTGAGACCAAAATAATAAATGTTAAGGGGTTAAAATTGGGGTCAAAGTTAAAAGATTCGTCTCTACGAAATTACTCAGACAAATTTTTCCACTACTAACAATTATTACGACATCGTCCCATTGATCACTGTATGCTTATTAACCCTTATCCTTGAGTGGCTTCTGCGCTTTGATAAGTGGTGACTCCTTTGTAAAAAGAATATACGAAAATAATTGAATTTAGTTAAGATGAATACAGTATGATGGTAATACATAAAAAAATAAAGTGATTTAAAAAATTAATATAACAAATCATCTTATAACTAATGACGATGTGAACAAAATTTATTGAACTAATTAGCTTTAACTAACACCTAATCATCTGAAAAAGTAAACAAAGGAACAAAACAATGGGGAGTTTCGAATTTAATCTAAATCACGACCTTATTAAAAAGTGTTTTAACTGAAAAATAAATTATAAATACAGCAATTAATAGAACTAAAAAAAAATAGGACACAAGATGTTAAAATAAAATAAAAAAACTAAGATGATATACAAAACATTTTAAATAAAATAAAATAAATAATAATAATAAAAAAAAATCCACGTCACCTCCCGTAAAATTAAAAAAAAATTAAAAAAAAAAAATTGTTGCATGTTCGCCAGGCCTGTTATAGGAATGACCTTGATTCAAAATGTAAAGAAAAACAAATCTTTCCCAACAAAACTTTTTTTTCTTTTTTTTTTTTTTTGCAGACGATCCTTTTTATTTATTTATTTTTTCAAATCTGAAAGCGCTCAGAATAAACAAAGATTGCAAGTTTATCACCAACAGAAACAAAACAAAAACAGGATTTTTATGGCTAACGCTAATTTGTTCCTTTTTAAACAAAGGAGGCCAAGCGTACACTTTTTTTTTTTCACCTGTTGTGATGATGCAAAAGAAGTCTTTCACCAAAGCTTTTTTTTTTTTATTATTTAAATGTTAAATAAAATAAAATAAATAAATAATAATCCCCCCCCCCCCAAAAAAAAAAAATGATACCAAAGGGCTGAGAAGGGTCAATAAGGACTGAAAGACCGAGGAGCGAGCGCCAACCAGACCTCGGCTGGACAAGCGCAAAGAGAACTGGGACCTTGGGGAGGCTGAGTGCCACTCAAATTCCAGCATAAACCAATGGCCACTACCAGCGAGAAATCAATGGTAAGCGGCTGTTGCGATGATGCAAATTCATTTGCAAATGCTATCGAAGGAGGTGGAGAGGTCTGGTCGTCTGGGGAGACTCGTTGTCACTCAGCTTCCAGAGAATACCACGGGTTTCCAATCAGATCGTTTGTTGACTTGTGTGAAAGCTCCATGTGAGCCAATAATAATAGTGATAATAATAATAATAGTGATAATAATAATAATAATAATAATAATAATAATAATAATAATAATAGTGATAATAATAATAATAATAGTGATAATAATAATAATAATAATAATAGTGATAATAGTGATAATAATAATAATAATAATAATAATAATAATAATAATAATAATAATACATTTAAATACACGAATATACGAAAATAATTCAGTTTAGTAATACAGCATGATCGTAACCATCTTAGCGAGTAAATTCGGAGAGTTGGTTGCATGAATTGTATAAATTGTTCAAAATGTTTTTTTTTTAATATGTTTTTAAGGTGAACATCTTAAGATTAAGTGACTAAAAACGTATCAAAGACATAATTTTGACGAATTATTAGTTACGAATGAAACAGTATTGTAATGTATACATTAAAAAAAAAAAAAATTATCAACAGAAAAAACTTGATCTTTGGAATTTTGCAAACTATTCTAATTCACACACACGCGCGCGCACACACACATACACACACGCACACACACGCACACACACACACGCACGCACGCACACACACATACACACGCATGCACGCACACACGCACACACACATATATTTATAGTCATCCGCATACAGTACTGTTTTGTTGTATCACAAAGCATCAGTGCAGTTCGACTAGCACCTTTCCCTAGCCGAGGATTGAACCTACAACCATCGCGTTTATAGTCGGCAGTTCTACCCACTGAGCCATGGGATCGGTGCTCGCAAATGACCTCAACAAACGTCTATTTAAATCAACAATTGCCCACCGCTTTTACAGTGTTCGAGTTGCTTGTTTATTTACAAACAAACACACAGCAAGCCTCGCTTTATAGCCAATTAAGCAGAAGGTGAGATATATTTACGACAGTGCTCTACCCAAAGGGAGGGGCTTAAATATATAGTCATTCATATACAGTAATGTTTCGTTGTATCACTATTCATCAGTGTGGAACACAATGTGTGAAAATCTCCCAAGTGCTCTTTAAACTATCATCTCGTCAGAAGAAAATCAACAGGGTGATTCAAAATAATATTATTGGCGAAAATAAAGAACAACGGGGCGGGGAGAATTTGGATTGCTAGAATCGATTAAAATAAATGATTTAATTAAATATCATAATAAAAGACGATTAAAATGGCCCTGCGTGGGACAGAGAAAAATCTCTTCCATTTGCCTGTTTCCCACCTGACTACAACTTGGATGTCTTCAAGTCCAACATAAACAAATTCCAGACAAACCACTCTCTTAAGTAAGACACACTATCAAATATCCAATACTAATGATTACTATGATACTATCTCATTGATTACTGTACACGCAATAACCTTTATCCCCGAGTCGCTTCCGGACCTTGATAAGTGGTGCCCTCTATGTAAAAAAAAAAAAAAAAAAAAACACCTCCAAATTCATCCTCGAGCACTTGACGCGTTCTCGTTTCTGGAATGGTGTGAGCAACCTGGGAATCCATCTGGCAGACATCTTATGCATATGCAAATGGTCATGAATGATAGTTTCCACAGACACTGTACTAATCTTGACATCTTGGGCTATTTGGCGAATAGTAATGCACCGATCTTCCAAAATGGCAGCCTCAACTTGATGAACAGATGCCTCATCAATGGCAGAAGGGGGTGGGCGACCAGGTCTGGGAGCTGTTTCCACAGACTTCCGGCCACGTTTGAATTCACGATGCCAGCGTTTTACAAGGTCATATCATGGGGCATTATCACCATAAGTTTCTTTCATTTCATCAAAAGTCTCCTGTGGTGTGCGTCCTTTCAAATACAAAAACCGGATCACTGCTCGACACTCAATAGGCTCCATTTCACACCTGACTCAGTTCAAACACCTGTAAAACAGAAACCACAATTAGTTCAGAGCTGTAATATGCCACATAACCCGTAGAGATATAGGTAAGACAACTGGAAGTGGGTCAGGGGCATTACTTATTGCACACCCCTCGTATGTATGTAATGTATATATATATATAATATAATGTATGTATGCGTGTTTGTATGCCTGTCTATAACTTTCGACAGAGGCGACAGATTTTCACATGATAGGTATCATTTTAACGGTTAATCCTTCGGAGGACAAATATCGAGAAATTGGCTAAAAACATTAATTCCTTCACCTTCAACTGAGCAGTTTTCTACAAGGAGGGGTCGCTTTTTTCGCTGATATTTTCGAAAGTCATTCCCTCTTTTCGATTGACTGGTCTTAATTTAAACCTTCACCTTTTCCGGAGACAAACTTTTTCACATTCTTTTCCTCCTTCGTGGTACAGGTTCGAGCTTGCCTGCCTACTACCACTTGTATTTTTTGCTCAACACACACCTCCAAACACCTGGGCAACACCAGGCACCCAGGCTAGTCTATAATATAAATCTCACCTGTCTGTTTAAATGTATGTATGTACGTTTGTATGTTGCCTAAAACTTTTGACAAAGGCAACGGATGTTCATGAGATCAGTACTGTTTTGAAGCTCGGCCCTTCGGACAATAAATATCGAAAAATTAGCGAAAAGTATTAATTCCTTCACCCTCAACAAGGAGGGGTCGCTTTTTTCACTGATAGACGGTGCATTTTTTTTTTCACGTTCTTTTCCTCCTTCACGGTATGGTTTCGGGCCTGCCTGCCTACTACCACATTTTTTTTTTTTGTTCAACACATATCTCCAAACACCCGGGCAACGCCAGACACTAGTTATATTAATATTTCTAACTCACTAGCATGTAGTATTATTCATCATTAATTCTAACTTGGCCTTATGCATTGCATTTCCATCACTTAATCTGATTTCCCGGGCAACACCAGGACATGTGTGGGCTAGTTTATAATAATGTTGGGACGAATCAAAAAAATCGGAACATCTCTGGGGTATCAGGATCGGAAAAAGTATTTAGAAATTTTAAAAGAATCAGAATCGGTAATTGTACCGGAATTGGAAATTCAGAAAAAAATCGCTAATTGTTTCGGAATTGGAAATTTAACATTGAATTGCTAATGGTATCAGAATGGAAAATTAAATACAGAATCGCTAATTGTATTGGAATTGGAAATTTAACACAGAATCGCTAATTGTATCAGAATTGGAAATTTGACACAGAATCGCGAATTGTATTGGAATTGGAAATTTAACACAGAATCCCTAATTGTATCAGAATTGGAAATTTAACACAGAATCGCTAATTGTATCAGAATTGGAAATTTAACACAGAATTGGTTATTGTATTGGAATTGGAAATTTAACACAGAATCGCTAATTGTATCAGAATTAGAAATTTAACACAGAATTGTTAATTGTATTGGAATTGGAAATTTGACACAGAATCGCTAATTGTATTGGAATTGGAAATTTGACACGGAATTGCTAATTGTATCAGAATCAGAAATTTAACACAGAATCGCTAATTGTATTGGAATTGGAAATTTGCCACAGAATCGCTAATTGTATCGGAATGTGTAATTGTACACAGAATTGCTAATTGTGTCGGAATTGGAAATTTCACACAGAATCCCTAATTGTATTGGAATTGGAAATTTGCCACAGAATCGCTAATTGTATCAGAATTGGAAATATAACACAGAATCGCTAA
The DNA here is from genome assembly GCF_053919585.1 of Euprymna scolopes. Taxonomy (NCBI): domain Eukaryota; kingdom Metazoa; phylum Mollusca; class Cephalopoda; order Sepiida; family Sepiolidae; genus Euprymna; species Euprymna scolopes. The sequence goes on from NC_136516.1 coordinate 39,030,416, forward strand.
TTGTATCGGAAATTTAACTCAGAATCGCTAATTGTATCAGAATTGAAAATTCAACACAGAACTGCTAATTGTATCGGAATCAGAAATTTAGAACAGAATCCGTAATCGTATTTGAATCGAGAAAAATGTTAGAATCGTTCCAACCCTAGTTCATTATACACTGCTGCTTTTGAAGGGAATTATCCAAAATCACCCAAAAACGAACCGTCCGTTTTTCCAAAACTATGTCGGTCGATCTTATTCTGAAATCGATGATAGATAAGACTTTTAATCTTAAACCATCTTTGCAATTTTATGAATAAAATAAAACCATTAAACAACGCTGATGAGAAAACTGATTTTATTTGCATCGTGGCAGGGGGAGGGCGGGGAAGATTTACAAACAGATTGAAGTAGTTCCTTGAAATCTCGGTTATTTTTAATGTATTTATCACTAACTGTGGCTACCCATTTTAAAACTTGGACATTGTATAACACACGATTGACGACCCTTTTGTTGCAAAATATTATAATTGGTCACACAGTCTATATGAAGATTATCTCGTATGGTACAACTATGTTTTTTTCTTTTGGCGTTCTTTTGATTCTTATGCTTGCATTGGTTTTCCCTCGCAGATTATTTTTAGGGTTAGGGGTCATCTTCAACTTTTATCTCTATAATGGCTGCTAAAAGTTCAAGATGACCCCTGATTCTAAAAATAATCTAGGGTGGGGGAGAACTGTAATGGTTGCTGCTACGGCACAATCATGCTGACACATTAGTTCCCGCCAGATCATCGAAGTTAAGCAATGATGAGCCTGGCCAGAACCAGATGGGTGACCATTTGGGAAGGCTAGGCGTTTATTTACCGTGCCGAGTCATAAGAAATTTCCAGGTTGGTATCTGGAGGCGTATTAATTCACTGGGGGGAGATGCACCCCTAGTCTTAGTTAAGACTTGCATCTATGAGAAGGTAACTCTGATGATGTTGATAGCAGGATGTTGGATGGCCATGAATGAGGATGAATCTTTAACAGATGAACGGTTCTATGATATTATGAGTTACTTTATTCGACTGCATCTATGGGGATGATTTAAGGACAACGGATAGGTGTGAATAGGCGAGTCAGATGCCACTGAGCTGGGGAAGGTAACGGCAACCCATCTTGTGTATTCTGCCAAGTTCAAAATCATGTGATGTCTTCAGAGGAATCGGACCAATGATGAACGGAAGGCTATAGAAAACACTAACCATGATTTCATCTATGGCAGGAATATGTCATGACACAAAATAGATAGAATGACTGCTAGGGTACAAGTATGTTTGAAAAACTAAATTGTAGCGAAATGTGTTCCGACTATGAACCGGTAATACCTGGTATGATATTGTTATCTTACCATGTTTCGGCCAACTTATCCTCTGGCCTGCTTGAGTAGGTTTCAATGGAAGGCGGTAATTATTGGGGATACACTTAGAAGAATCAGACCAACAATGGACCGAAGCCTATGGAGAACACTATCAATGATTATATCTACGACATGAACATGTCACAACGCAAAATATATAGAATGGCCGCTAGGGTACAAAATATTTTGAAACTCTCTTCTTCTCTCTACTTCTTTTTCCTAACAGAAGAGACGTAGCAAGTCCGCCTCAGCTCTATTGTTATTTTCATGTCAGATGAGCTTCCGTCTATGCTCCCCAATAAAACACTTGCAGCAGACACTCATCTACCTACAGCAACTGCAATCAATTTCCCTTATTCTCTATCTGTGCCTAAAACTAAATGCATATTCCATGATCAAAGTTTCTTTCCTAGAACTATCCGTCTGTGGAACGCAATACCTTGAGACTACTTCACAGCCTACAACATGGCCGTTTTCAAGTCTAATTTAAACAAGTTCTTGTTGAGTGGCCTCCTTATATAATCAAACACTACTGAAATTGCATCATTACTATTCATTGCAGTGTTGTCGTATATACGGCACAATCACGTTGACACACCGGTTCTCACCATATCACCGAAATTAAGCAACATTGAGCCTGGCCAGTACCAGATGGGTGACCATTTGGGAAGGCTAGGCGCTGTATGTATCATGAGGTAAAATACCAAGTTGAGAAACTGGTGTAGTCTATCCTCTCAAGGATGGATTGGATTTTCTTAAGCCGTGGCAGGCACCTCGTCTAGTGATGGTGTCACGATGAAAAATGCCCTTGATAGCCCTGGTGAAGCATCAAATATTCAGCCACTGACAAGATTTGAATTACACTACAAACTTGTGTAGTGAGTTCAATCTCGGCTGCAGCCGTGCTGGGGACAGTGTTGTCTCACTGGCCACTGGACACTTATCAACCTTTATCCTTGAGTAGGTTTTGGGCATTAATAAGCGATGAGATTCCCCCCTCAACAGTATAAAAACAGATATTTGTGATTAGACTCATCTCACAGTGTAATCGGTGTAAAGGTAAAAATAATACGCTGTATACGTATAGATATGTTGAACGCTTGAGTGGTGCCATCCTGATAGCTTGAGATTTGAAAATCCCTGGTAGATGGGGACTAAGGGTGATGTAAGGTGCTTCTCATGAGAACTGCTACAGAGAGATTGCATAGCATGGGCGCTTTCTGCAGTTGATTGTCAAGATAGATTTTCTTGGGGGTGTAGAAGACGTTGTTAAGCCTGCTGCAAAGAAAGTAGGCTCCCGCTACTGGTCTAGAAAACTTCTTACATCTGTTAGGCAACATGAGCTGGAACCAGTCCACGGAAGATTATGTTTCTGAATTTTGGTGATGCGGATTGATAATTCATATTATTTGGATTATTCGCACTACTGGTCTTATCTTGAGTGTTTTCACAATGTTTCGGTCGATTTGACCTCCGACCTTCTTCAGGTGCATCTTGTCAAACTCGGGAATGTTTCTGTCAAACTCAGGAATCTGCACAGAATTTTGAACGTTCAATTCTTTACTGAATTTAACTCAAAATTTACATTTGATTAAAATTTTGTGAAAATTTGAAGACATTTTCAATAACAAGATTTTTATTTTATATTATACTAGCAGGCAGCCTGGCATTGCCCGGTCGTAAAATACACTTAAATATGATATTTTGATTAATGCAGATTTCGTATTTATTATTATATTGTATTGGACCCAATATATAGTAATGATTTAAAAAGTAAAAAAAAAAAAAATAGAATCGTGCACCATCACCAAGAATCGAAACCGAAACATTTAGCTTACGATTTACTTTTTCCTTTGATGTTAATGACCGTACTATGAAGACATGTTTGCTGCAAGGCTAAAAATTAAAGCATGAACCAATAGCTATTACGTTACGCATGCATAATCGGAATGCCATTGTTTGATCTTTACCTGGCAAATTTCATTTTTTTTAATTTTCACACTTTTGCACTGATTTTCCCCAGCTAAAACCCAAATATAAAGTTTCGTATGGGTTCGAATACCCTATATATTATGTTTCATGTTTATCTTCAATCTTAGTTTCCTTATACTAGTACAGAAGCTATATCTCTATCTCTACTATTATCTAAAAGAAACCTTGTGTGTTTGTGATTTCGTTCCCTATGGACTCGAAAACGGTTAGGTAAATTTTTATGAAACTTCATATAAAGGAACTTTATATTCTTGGCAGTGCTCTTAGATTGGTTTTGTATTGGAATGTCTTTGATAAGTATTGATAATCAAAATAATAACAAGAAAGAACAGGCGATTTGGACTGAATTTAACACCTTACACAGTCTAACATCACAAGATTAGAAATTTTATAACCACACAACTTGGACGTCTTCAAGTCCAACATAAACAAACTCCTGACAAACCGCCGCCTTAAGTAAGACACTCTATCAAAACCCCCAATACTAATGATTACTACAATACTATCTCATTGATTACTGTACACGTAATAACTCTTATCCCTGAGTGGCCTTTGGGCCTTGACAAGTGGTGACCCCCATGTAAAAAAAAGAAAAGAAAATCAGAAAGGCTCGGCATATAAAATCGACAATAGGTTCTCTACAGTGCAATGTAGACTACAATGTATTGTGGACTATGTCACTATAGGGAGGCATGTGAAGCCTCCTCACAGCACACCGCGATAGACCACCAATTAGAGAAGGCAATCAACCGATTTGATTTTTAAAATGAGTGATTTCGATGATAAAAAAAATATGAGAGTGTGAAACATTCGTTGATCATTATTCAATCCCGGGCAACGTCGGGTCACAATCATTATGCATTTGTACTAGTTGTTGGATAAATATGTGGATTTTTTTCAAAATATCAATAAATTTGAGGAAGATCATTTTTCTTTTTTACCTAAACTGGTTCAAAAAAGAAAAATATTATTTGCTTCATGAAAGAAGAAAAACACGACGAGAAGGAAGGAAAGAAGGAAGGAGGAATAATAATAATAATAATAATAATAATAATAATAATAATAATAAGTTCTCTAACCCCACCCCATCAATCCATTACCATATCACCGCTCTCCCTTCCCTCCCTTCCCAAAAAGTGAGACCAAGTAGTCAAGGAGGATTGGTTGGTTGTTTTTGTTTTACAGCATATCAACCCTTTTCGGGTTATTTAATGCCGAATCCAGTGATTTTGAAGAAAAAATTTTTTAATAGAATATATTTGTTGTTTTCACGTCGGTTTCTATTCAACCCATAGTTGGGACCCTAACAGGTACTACCACTCCGGGTCAGAGTGGACCTGGGAGCAATGGTAATTAAAAGGTGGCTCCACACTCCCCAAAGCCCACAAGCTGGGGCCTCACCACTGGATATAGTTTAAGGTCATATCCAGGATCCCCATTGAGGGACTTTTACCCTCTGCAGGGGGGCAGTTGGCGTATTCTAATGCCCCACCGACAGGGCCAGTCAAGGAGGAAGGAAAGACAGAGGAGAGAACACTTACCAGACCCACCCGTTGGACAAGGGCGAAGAGAACTGGAACCTTGGAGAGGCTTATTGCCACTCAAATTCCAGTGCAGATCAATGGCTGCTGCTTGTGAGAAATCAATGGTAAGCGGTTGTTGCAATTATGCAAAGTCATTTGCAAATGTTATTGAAAGAGGTGGAGAGTAATGGAAACCTGGGTAGACTTGCTGTCACTCAGCTTCCAGGGAACACCACAGGTTATTTATCGGGGAGAGATCTTCGATGACCTGTGTGAAAGCTTTTTGTGAGCCAGTAATGGAACGATCAAAGAAGAGAAAGCACTAACCAGACTTTCACTGGATGAGTGCGAAGAGGACTGGGACCTTGGGGAGGCTTATTGCGACGCAAATTCCAGTGAAGACCAATGGTCGCTACCAATGAGAAATCAACACAAACTAATTTTCAAAAGTTATCGAAAAAGGTAGTGGGAAGACTTGTTGTCACTTAGACTCCAGGAAACACCATAGGTTTTCCTTTGATGATGGCCTGTGTGACTACTCCTCATTCTGGTGCATCTAATCTCTCACTCTTAGACAGGGTTCAAAAGAGAGTCGCCTACCTAATAGGGCCTATAGTGTCAGCTAGGCTTCAACCGCTGTCCCATCGACGAAATGTCGCATTCGTCTGCCTGTTTTACAAGTATTTTAATGGTAGGTTCTCCCAAGAACTAAAAACCCTTGTATCCTTTCGATGTAAATATTCCTGACAAACCCAACAAGCAGCAAAATCGCACCCCTACACAGTAGAAATCACTAGATGTCAAAAAGACTTCTACTCTAATAGTTTCTTCCCTAGGATTACTAGACTTTGGAATTCCCTTTCGGGTTCCTGCTTTCCTGACTGTACTGACACGCAGAAGTTCAAGTGTAATGTAAACAAACATCTGGTTGCTCAACGTCCTACATAGTATTCCTGCAAATTATGTCCCAGATAGTAACCCCCTACATTAAAGTGACAGTGTGCCTTGTTTGGGGGTGAAAAAGCAATAAAAAAATAAATGAATAATAATAAGAAGAAGGAGGAGGAGGAGGAGAAAAAAAGAAGTAAACGACGACTACAAAGAAGAAAAGAAAGAAGACGAAAACGCGAATGAACAGGACAAGGGAAGAAAAATAAAAAAAGGGAAGAAAAAGAAAAAAAAAGAGAAGAAAAAGAAACAAAAAGAGAAGAAAAAGTTGACCAGAAGAAAGAAGACGACGAAAAAGAAAAAGAGAAGAGGACAATAAAGATCAGAAAAAAAATGGAAGAAAAAAACAAGCGAGAGAAGAAAAGAAAAGAAGAAGAAAAGAAGAAGAAGAAGAAGAAGAAGAAGAAGAAGACATATTGATGTCGTGTGAAGCCCGAGACTAACAAACACTAGAGAAAGCCATAGAAGCAAAATAACGCGGGAGGCTGACGCAGTGGGAGGTGGGGTGACTTACTTGTTGTTCAAGAAAAGACCACGAGAATAGGAACTCACCTGGACAAAGCGCATGGCACAGCCGGGGTTTCCACATGACATCAATTGTAATCCAATTGTAATGCGTGCGCGCGCGTCGTCGTTGGACTAATTCATCCACTCGACTCATTAGAGGTGATTTGTTTTATTTCGACGGTCACAATTACAGAAAGGACTCGAAACCTTTGCTAACGCAGTTTTGAGCTTTTGTTTTTTCTTTTTGTTGAGGGGGATTTTCCAGATCGTTAAATTATGAAGTGAAGAAAAATGATTTCTTCATTTGCTTGCGACGTTACTTTTGTTCCTCCGAACATATATATATATACATATGGGGGGGGGGGGTATTAAAAAATTTCTTGTTTACAACCGAGATCCAATGACGACGTTCAAATTTAATGAAAGATCAAGAAGCTCGAAATAATTTTCATGAAGATATACATATATATAATATATATTTGTGTGTGTGTGTGTGTTTGTGTGTGTGTTTGTATGTGTGTGTTTGTGTGTGTTTTTGTGTGTGTGTGTGTGTTTGTGTGTGTTTTTGTGTGTGTGTTTGTGTGTGTGTGTGTGTTTGTGTGTGTGTTTGTATTTGTGTGCGTGTGTGTTTGTGTGTGTGTGTTTGTGTGTGTGTGTTTGTGTGTTTGTGTTTGTGTGTGTGTGTTTGTGTGTGTTTGTGTTTGTGTGTTTGTGTGTGTGTGTGTGTGTGTGTGTGTGTTTATATAATATATATTATTTAAAAGCAATCTGTTGGTCTTAACCAGTCGTTTGTAACCATGGTTTCACGTGCACATGCGCGATCGTCAGCCGGCGTAATATCCAAATTTGGAATCAAATACACGATGTTATTAATTTCCGGTGTTGACTTCCGGCTAAATTACTTAAAAAAGAAAAGTTTTTTTTTATTTTTTTATTTAACGTAACCATTTGTCTCACGTGCACGCACATAAACACCACACGGTGTAATATGCAAAATTTGGAGTCGAATTCACCATCTGTTTTAATCTTCCGCTGTTAATTTCTGCACATGTATATGTGTATAAAAGGTGGCAAGAGTTCTGACAAGGTTTCAAAAAGAGGTGAGAGCAATAGTGCGACTTTTGGGGGTATATAAGGCTTTCGATCGGTTCGAATTGTCTGTTTTACGGCATATCCACCCTTTTTTTTAATGTTATTTAATGAATAAATACCAAACTGATAGTACTGTTAATTGAACGCTTTGCTATTTGACCCATAGCTAGGAGGGAAATACGGGTTTCATACCTTTCTATAGGTTCGTAGTGCAAGGCCTTTGTGTGAATGCGCTATTATTAAGAACAGATTCAAAATGTCTTCTGTTTTCCGAATTATGTTTTTGTGGTTCTGAAGGGAAATCTACGTTTTCTCATCAAGTTTTATAAACAATTGACAAAGTATAAACAATTCCTTGACATATAAGTGGTTTATTTTGTCCATACGTTTGCGAATAGAAAAAGCAATAGAATGTGTAATTTGTGTGTTTATGTTTGTCATGAACCATTTCAAAAGATCAAATCATTTAATACTTTTGTTTATTATTCATACATATTATTATTATTATTATTATTATTATTATTATTATTATTATTATTATTATTATTATTATTATTATTATTCATTGTTTTATCGTTTTAGAATATATACAGAATTAAAATTACAAGAATTTTAAAACTAATTTCTCCCTGCTTAAAATATGATATTAAAAAATCAACAAGATATTTCGGTTAATTTAAGCCATTCATATTTATAATTTCACAATATACAAGATTAAAATTTAAAAAATAATAAAACATTACTTTCTACGACGTTTAAAACAAGGCTAAAACTAAAATAACTTAATATTTTCCTAACTGTTTATCAATTATAATTTTATATTAAATTAGACTTATAGAATTAAAGTTTAAATATATATTTTATAATCTTACGTTAAATTATATTTTTTATTAAGCTTTACATATTTATTCTTATAGTCTCATTTTATAATCTCATATTAAATTAAATTCATTAATTAAAACTTTAACATTTATTTCATAATCTGGAAATCAATAATAATATTTTTAAAATCTTTAAAACGTAATATTAAATTGAGTAATGAATAAATTTGTTTATTTTTTAGTAAAATTTAATTTTTTTTAGTAAAATAAAAACAAATGTAAAATTAAATTCAATGAAAGAAGTAAATTTGAGTAATATTGAACAATTACAAAATACGAAATAATAAAATATTTTATTAAAAAAATTAATCAAATACTCTAATATCTTTGTTATATTTACTAGTTAAATTTTAGATATTAATTCATGTAAGCTTAGAATATATATACAAATATTTATAACATGTCATTAATTGTATTTATTTTGATACGAATTTCTCATTGTGCTTAAATGAAATGAAAATCTTAATAGTAAAGTTATGTTTTTATTTATTGAATCGTAAATATACGTTAAACGTTTAAGAATAAATATAAAAACGAAATTAAATTCAACTAAATGTATTAAAACATATAATATGCTTATGCAAGAACTAAAATAAAATCATATTTTGACGTAAAAAGTAAAATAAAGTTATATTTCATATTAAAAAATAAATTTAATAATTAAACAAACTAAAAAATATAATTAGATAATTTAATTGAATAAAGAAGTTTAATGGAAATTATTAAGTTTAATGGAAATTATAAAGACGTTTAATGGGAAGTATCTAGAAGTTTAATGGGAATTATCTAGAAGTTTAATGGAAATTATTAAGACGCTTAATAAGAATTGTTATTTGATAGTTGCTTAAAAATTACATGATAATATCCTCTAAAAATATTAACTTAATCTACCAAATAAATAAATAAATAAATAAATACTTACAAATTGAATATTCTAATAAACTAAAGAATGTAAAATGTAATATAATACATTTAAAAGAACTTTTAGATCAATACATAAAATTTGAATAATTTTGAAAAGTGATATAAAATAATCAAGATGTGTTTATGATTTTAGTAAATTAATTTTTATAGAAACTTGAATTTAACGAAAACTATTGTATAGAAAAAGTAATACGGACAATTTAGTGAAATTGTTTAGATTACAAACAAATAAAAAAAATAATACGAAATAATAAAAAATATATAAAATAGATAAGACAATTTATCGAAAAAACTTAATCATAATAAAACACTATATATAAAATTTTCTCTCTATATAAATATGATAGAAATAAAATGAAATAAAATTTTGAAAAATGTAATTGTCACACTTACTTTTTAATATAAAAACTCTTTTTAGTGAATTTAAGGCTGCTTTTTATCTATAAATATTAACAAATCGTATATAGATATTAACAAATCTTATATTAATATTAACAAATTTTACATAAATATTAACAAATATTATATAAATATTAACAAATTTTACATAAATATTAACAAATATTATATAAATATTAACAAATATTATATAAATATTAACGAATCTAATATCAATATTAAATAAATCTTATATAAAACCCGTTAAATCTCACAAAACAGACATTTTAAAAACTTTTACTAATCAGGTTTAATTCAGTTTTGTAAATTATTTTTTACCAATTTACTTTTTAAACATTGTAATCAAAATATATTCAACAAATCTTTTATAAATATCCACAAGTAATATGTATGAGATTAAGGTGAATTCAAACCTGCTAAATCTTACAAAACATACTTTTATATCTTTTACTAATCGTTTATTAGATTAGAATAATCTTTAAACTTCTTTCTTTATCTATGTATGTACAGATTTATCATAAAACTTAAATTAAAAACTTGAAATTATTTAAGTCATCAAAGTTATATTTAAGCATTTTAATTCAGTTTTGTTAACTATATTTTACCAATATAAATATATGTTAATAAAAAGGATTTGTAATTAATTCCAATGGTTATTCTGTAAGAATTAACTACTCAAAATTACTTTAAGGCTTTATTTAACACATTATTATTTCTTTTAACGTAAACACAATCCATTAGTTTTAAATATTTAAATTTAATTATTAAAACTAATTTAACCCTTTTGATAAAAGATAAAATGTTTAGGAACAAATTTCAAATTAATTAATTATTTAACATAATTTAATTGATGAACTTAAATATTATTATTAAAATATTTTAATTCAATTGAAGTTTATGTTAAAGAAATATATGAAGCTTTATTTTTTAGTTAAATCATGTTTAATTTACCAAAACCATGAAAATATTTTATGCACTTTGCATTTTAGATTACCTAAACCAGCAAGCCGGAAATCTTGATTCCTTTGTAAAAAAAGCTTACATTTTAGCTTTATTCAAAAGTGTCTTTATTTTTTGTATTTAAATTATTTCACAAAATTCAAACTAGGATTGAAATTAAACTTTTAGACGATATCATTTAACTGAAAGTTTATACACTTATATAAATTTCACTTAAGTATAATACCATTTATTAACAGAAGATGACGTGAATAGGTCTATTTTATAGAAACATAATATATACAATTTCTTTAAATTTAATTAAATGTTACTCCATTAAACATTACAGACCATTAAACCTGAAAATTTATAAACTTGTCTTGATTTCACTAAAATATCATACATTATATTATCACAAGATGGATGAAATAATTTATTTCATACAAACGTAATATTTTAATTTCTTTAAATTTATTTGATGTTAGAAATTACATACCATTAAACTTGAAAAACTGTTAACGACAAACAATCAAAATATAAAGTTTACAGGTTTTGAGATAAAAATCTTAAATATTTTAAAACTGATTTAGCTATATATTTCTTTAAAATGTTTAAGTAGTTTTATCAGTCCCTTACTTCAATTAATTTATTTAATGTCGTTTTTTTTTAATTTTAACTTACTTTTTTTTACACTAGAGTCCATTAAATTTTGTATATTATTTTTAACATTTTTAATTACATTTATTTATTTAAAAATATAATTAATTATAACAATAAAATTATTGCAATTAAATTATTAATTCGATATTTAAATAATGTCACTATTTTGTCGTTACATATTTTTAATATAAAGAATTGGTTTTGGTTTAAATTATTTAAATTAAATTTAATTATTTAAATTATATTCTTTTATGCTTTATTTAAAAAAAATTAATCCCGATACGTCAAGTATCTTAGTTTTAAAAAATAAAAGTTTTCTAACTTATTTGTATTCAATGAAAGTTTTATTTTAATTTAATTAAATTTCTAATACTTACAATGTTTCTAATACATATTTTTTCTAGTTTTAATTAATTTAAATCTAATATAAATCTATTCTATATATTACTAGGTTTTTTTTTTTCAGATATCGTCCTTTGAAGAAAATTAATTAATTTTATTTTTGGGGAACTGTTCTCTTAAAAATTGAGCAGTGATAAAACAAAGACTGTCGGGCATTCATATCTGAAACTTGATGAACAAGGCAGATATAGAGTAAAGTTTTATTGTACCCAATTTGTTGTCTTTAAATTTATTCTTTTTTAATGCAAAATTTTTTAGAGTAAATTTATAAAATTTTTAAAAGTAAAATATTTGAAGAGTGTATATATATTTTCCAAAATTGTCTATAGAAAATTTTATTAATGTCAATTATTTTATTGACTAAATTGAATTTACTATTTTATTTTATCTTGTTTAAATGACTTCTATTTCACTTATTAATGGATTTAAATTTGTATTCATTTCCTCCATTATAAAACTAATCTAAAGAATGTTTATATTTTAATAATTGTCTGGGAAATACTTTTTAGATGTAAAGAATTTTAATCATTTCTTTTTAATTATTTAAAGGCATTTTTAAAATTATTTTTATTTTGATGTGGAATTTTTTTAAAAACCGTATTTTAATTCTTTTTATTCATTTTTATATTTAAATAATTGTCTGGGAAATACTTTTTAGATGTAAAGAATTTTAATCATTTTTTCTTTTTAATTATTTAAAGGCATTTTTAAATTTATTTTTATTTTGATGTGGAATTTTTTTAAAAAACGTATTTTAATTCTTTTTATTCATTTTTATATTTAAATAATTGTTTGGTAAACTTGTGTAATGTGTAAAGAATTTTAATCAATTTTTAAAATCATTTAAAGACATTAAAATATTTTTTTAAATTTTTATGTGGAATTTATGGAAAACCGTATTTTAATTATCTTCATCTTTTACAGAATTAATTAAGAAAATTCATTACATTTGATTAAATAAATTAAATTCCGTTTAATTATATTCATTTAAAGTATTTTAATTATATTTCTTTTTTTTCAGAATTCTGTTAACTATAATTATTGTATTGTTTTCGTTTTTTTAATTAATAATTATCTTGTTTTTTTTTTCAATTATAAATTATCTTTTCTTATAAATTTAAAAAATTTATATGTAAATTATTTATTTTATAATTATTTATCGTTTATGATTTTATATATTATTTATAAATTATTATTATTGTTGTTGTTGTTATTGTTGCTGTTATTATTATTATTATTATTATTATTATTATTATTATTTTCTTTAATATAATTTTTCTTTAACATTTTTATTTCTTATAGATTAATTTTTATTAAAACTTATTTAACTAACTTTAATTATCCTAAAAGCGCTTTTAATTAGAGAAATGTGTGGTAAGAAACCTCTCACTCTTTCAGTACACTCTCCTTTATTTATACAGAACTATATATTCAGGGACTAGCCAGACCTAATAATATTATTGAAATAGATTAAGTAAAAATAGTTATTAAAACAATTGATACGTTTAAATTCATTTTAAAATGTCACAAAAAAATATATATATATACATATAATTCAAAGTTTATAATCTGTTCCCTAAAACACCAGCGCCATTTGACGCCGAACGTTTTCATATAATTATCTCCCTTGGAAAAAAAATAAAAATACGGACAAACAAACAAACAAACAAACAAACAACAAAGAAAGCGTCGTTTATATTATAAGTTAATTTTGTAGGCGTGTGTTCGTGTGTGTATATTATGTGTATATGTTTATGTGTCTTGTGTATGTGTGGATGTTTCTACGAAACTTTTGGCAATCCATCAACTTCACACTTAAAAGACGAGGTTAGTGCGATGTTACCCAGATCGCTTGTGAAAAAAATTCCCCTGCTACACGTCAGCCCCCACGCTTTCTTAAAACTATGTGAAATAAACTCTTTCTTACAACTATATGAAATAAACTCTTTCTTACAACTATATGAAATAAACTCTTTCTTACAACTATATGAAATAAACTCTTTCTTACAACTATATGAAATAAACTCTTTCTTACAACTATATGAAATAAACTCTTTCCTACAACTATATGAAATAAACTCTTTCCTACAACTATATGAAATAAAACACGCTGTTAGATCCAAGTCCTTCGTTGGAAAATTTTTTCTCTGTAGGTTAATTAATCTCTTGTAATCACCGCATTAATTTGCTTGCAAAAATTTACGCTAGCCATAATATGATTGTAGGGATCACCAGTTGTTTAAAACAGTACCTTATCGTATGGCTCCCCAACAGGGTTAATCTAACACCGCGTTCTTTATAAAAACAATAACAAAAACGTTCCAAATATAAAACCTAGTTTTTACTCCAAAATACTTTTTTTACGAACCTATTTATGTACACATGTTTTCCTTATCTGCGTTGTTCGTCTTTACCCAAGTAAAAAATGTTATTTACAAAACTACTGTATAATATATATTTGTTATGTATGATATATAATTGTTATATATGTCAAATTGTTATAGATGTATATATTAATGTATATCATATATTTGTGATATATGTCTATATTTCTTATGTATAATATATTTGTTATATATGTTACGAACAATATATATTTGTTATAGATGTTATTTGTTATACATGTATATGTTTGTTATGTATAATATATATTTGTTATGGATGTCTATATTTCTTATGTATAATATATTTGTTATATATGTTATGAATAATATATATTTGTTATAGATATTATTTGTTATAAATATATATGTTTGTTATGTATATTATATAGTTGTTATGTATGTATATATTTGTTATATATGTTATTGTTATAAATGTATATGTTTGTTATGTATGTTTCATATTTATGATGTATAATATATATTTGTTATATATGTTATTTGTTATACATGTATATGTTTGTTATGTATGTATATATATATGTTATGTATAATATATATTTGTTATTGTATATATGTTATTTACAAAACTACTATATAATTTACTATATATATATATGTATATACATATATATAAGACTATATTTGTTATGTATACTGTATTATGTATGACCTACCGACTAAATAGTTTTCGAACGAATGATATACTTTTTTCTATAGTTTTAAAGGTTAAAAACTTCCAAGATTATATATATATATATATATATATATATATATATATATATATATATATATATATATAAGAATGTTTTACTCTTGGTTAAGGAGTAGATTAAAAATATGTAAAATCAAAGAAAGGTAGACGCTTTGTAGTTATTATTAGTTTAGTTATTTATTATTATTATTTTTTTATAAATAATAATTGTTGGTCGTCAGAGTTTTAGAACTATATACTTATATTATAATCATTAGTAAAACTGTTTGAAATTATATTTATAATAATAAAAATATTATTATCATTATTATCATTATTATTATTATTATTATTATTATTATTTATGGAT
>NC_136516.1:39050514-39073014 GCF_053919585.1 Euprymna scolopes
CTTATCATCACCTAACGCTGTTTAGTTTTTAGTTTTCACTTTTAATTCTTATTTTTGCTCCTTCGCAGTTTTACTTCAACACCTGAAGATGATTCGTGGACGAACCGAAAGCGCTTGTGACAACAATTATGGAACTTTTATTAATATTTTTGATTTCGATATACTTTTCGATTTCGATTATACGGAAAAAAAAAAAAAAAAAGAAAGAATTATAAAGCAAAGTGTCTCCGTCGCATTTAATAATATTTGCTTGAATATATAGATGTTGTTTTGTTTTGGTTTTAGCGATATGTTTTGAATGAATTCAATTATTTACGAAAGTGCATTTTTACCTAAATGCGAGTTGGGAATAATTTTCCCTCTTAACCAACTTGGTACCCCCCACATGGGGAGCGGTAAAATATGATTATCCACTATGCTTGAATATATATATGTTTTTAAAAAATAATAAATAAAAAAAATATACGTCCAAATAAAAAATGGGCGATTTTCTAAGAACACACCGGATCTCCAAGGTGGAGACGTTAACCTTAATATCGTTTAAAAACTCAACAAGAAAAACTACGTAAATAGATAAACGATAAAAACTAAACAGTAAATTATGGCATCAGTGCGTAATGGATTAAGACGCTGGACTGAAATACATAAGGTCCGGGGTTCGAATCCTAACAACAGTCAAGCTACGCTGAAGAGGGGTAGGGCCCCGAAACACGCGTGTACGTAGATTGCTGTTTTTTTAAAATACGTCCAAATAAAAAATGGGTGACTTTCTCAGAAAACACCGGATCTCCAAGGTGGAGACGTTAATATATATATATATATATATATATATATACATAAAGTGCACAAGTGCAGTATATATATATATATATATATATATATATATATATATATATATATATAGTCATCCACATACAGTACTGTTTCGCTGTTTCACAGCTCATCAGTGCGGCTAGACAGGCAACTACCTATATATATATATATAGCCGCCCGGCATTGCCTGGTCGTAAAATACGCTTAAATATGATATTTGGTTAATTCAGATTTTTTTTATTTATTATTATATTATACTGGACCCAATATATCGATGCCTCCGTTCAGTCTCGAAAGACAAAGGATACTCTCTGTAGGGGCAGCTGCGCGTGTAATTGTGGGGCAACGGTTCCGCAATTGCAACCGCACCTCTCCTGAATAGGCACTGTTTGAGAAGTCCAGGACGCCTGGAAACAATGCCGAGATAAGCGGAGAGCACATACAGCACCTGGAAGTCCCGAATGGTCACCCATCTGGTACTTGCTAAGTTCATCGCTGCTTAGCTTGTGTGACATGGCGGGAACCGGTGTGTCAAACGTGATCATGTCGTATGGACCCAATATATAGTAATGATAAATATATATAGTAATATCTAATAAATATATAGTAATGATAAATATATATAGTAATATCTAATAAATATATAGTAATGATAAATATATATAGTAATATCTAATAAATATATAGTAATGATAAATATATATAGTAATATCTAATAAATATATAGTAATGATAAATATATATAGTAATATCTAATAAGTATATAGTAATGATAAATATATATAGTAATATCTAATAAATATATAGTAATGATAAATATATATAGTAATATCTAATAAATATATAGTAATGATAAATATATATAGTAATATCTAATAAATATATAGTAATGATAAATATATATAGTAATATCTAATAAATATATAGTAATGATAAATATATATAGTAATATCTAATAAATATATAGTAATGATAAATATATATAGTAATATCTAATAAATATATAGTAATGATAAATATATATAGTAATATCTAATAAGTATATAGTAATGATAAATATATATAGTAATATCTAATAAATATATAGTAATGATAAATATATATAGTAATATCTAATAAATATATAGTAATGATAAATATATATATAGTAATATCTAATAAATATATAGTAATGATAAATATATATAGTAATATCTAATAAATATATAGTAATGATAAATATATATAGTAATATCTAATAAGTATATAGTAATGATAAATATATATAGTAATATCTAATAAATATATAGTAATGATAAATATATATAGTAATATCTAATAAATATATAGTAATGATAAATATATATAGTAATATCTAATAAATATATAGTAATGATAAATATATATAGTAATATCTAATAAGTATATAGTAATGATAAATATATATAGTAATATCTAATAAATATATAGTAATGATAAATATATATAGTAATATCTAATAAATATATAGTAATGATAAATATATATAGTAATATCTAATAAATATATAGTAATGATAAATATATATAGTAATATCTAATAAATATATAGTAATGATAAATATATATAGTAATATCTAATAAATATATAGTAATGATAAATATATATAGTAATATCTAATAAATATATAGTAATGATAAATATATATAGTAATATCTAATAAGTATATAGTAATGATAAATATATATAGTAATATCTAATAAATATATAGTAATGATAAATATATATAGTAATATCTAATAAATATATAGTAATGATAAATATATATATAGTAATATCTAATAAATATATAGTAATGATAAATATATATAGTAATATCTAATAAATATATAGTAATGATAAATATATATAGTAATATCTAATAAATATATAGTAATGATAAATATATATAGTAATATCTAATAAATATATAGTAATGATAAATATATATAGTAATATCTAATAAATATATAGTAATGATAAATATATATAGTAATATCTAATAAATATATAGTAATGATAAATATATATAGTAATATCTAATAAATATATAGTAATGATAAATATATATAGTAATATCTAATAAATATATAGTAATGATAAATATATATAGTAATATCTAATAAATATATAGTAATGATAAATATATATAGTAATATCTAATAAATATATAGTAATGATAAATATATATAGTAATATCTAATAAATATATAGTAATGATAAATATATATAGTAATATCTAATAAATATATAGTAATGATAAATATATATAGTAATATCTAATAAATATATAGTAATGATTAAAAAAAAAAAACAATGACTCGAAACCATTACCTTACGATTCACTTTTTCCTTTGACGTTAATGCCTGACCTATGAAGGCGTGTTTGCTTCAAGGCTAAAAGTTAAAACATGAATTAATAGCTATTACGTTACGCATGCATATTCATAATGCCGGCGTTCGACCTTCACCTGGCAAATTTCATTTTTTTAATTTTCACACTTTTGCACGGATTTTCTCCGGTTAAAACCGAAATATAAAGTTTCGCATGGGTTCGAATACCCTATATATTAAGTTTCATGTCTGCAAAACAAAAACTGGCAGAAGAGTTTCGTAAGCAAATTTTTTTAAAACAAATGTGTATATATCTGCATAGATAAATATATATAGAAAGAGGTTTGTGTTGACTAAAAGTTTTTTACGCAAATATTTTGCAAGTATAAATCATGTAGAATATCTGCATGAATATAATTACACGTAATAGTTAACTAAAGATGATCACAATATAAGAAAACCGAAAAAAAAAAAAACTAATAAGGTATTAATTAAACTGAATGTTTAAAAGAATATGCAAAGTTGAATGCAGTTCCACGACCCATATATAACAAAGTTGGATTTTCTTTTCAAATAAATAGAAAAAAGGGTGTTTTAATATGAATATCAATACACACAAAAAAATTATATATTTATTATTGTTATTTCAATAACCACTCTATGTTATTATGAACTTCCATCGATACCTTCAGTTTACTAATCTCCAGTATTAATTGAAATAAATATCGAAAATACGCTCTTGAACGAGTAATTGAACACTCTGTTTTGTTTTCATATGACACAAAATCACATGTACATACACTATATATATATATATATATATATATATATATATATATATATATATATATATGATGATTGCAACGTCTTTTCAGGCGAGTGCCACTCCCTCAGACACTTAAAGTCCATGAGCCCAAAAATGACTTTTTTTTAGTCCTACCGGTGAATTCACACGCTCAAGCAGGCATGACACTGAAGACGGCCATTGAGATCAATTATTACATGCTTCCAGCATTTCAAGCCTCCGCGCGTCACAACTTTTCCATCGCCACAGGATCATTTTTATAGAGGGAGTATCTATACACAGATGATGTTACAGAGTCTTAGCTTTGTACGACAGCTAAGTCTCTCTCTCAGTCCAAAATGTTGAGATCCAGCAACAAGTAAGAGCAAGATAGCCAGCAACAAGTTAAACTGCAGACCAGCTTAATGCGGGTAGGGGGTCTCCCACTTTATGTTTTTTTTTTAATCAGAGATTTGCTTCTCCTAGAAAGGTTGCCTTCACCACAGCTCACAGGAGTCCTCTCCACCCTAACACACACATACATACATACATACAAACACTCACGGTTCTAGTTGGCCGTTGACCCTGAAAAGGGTTCATTCGCACTTTGGAAGGTCTTGTTTTTAATCCTTCAAGGAGACTAGCCACCTTCCTCACCAAACAAGTCTGATGGGGGAACCATTTTAGTCGCCGGTGACCCGAATATGAGGCAGGTAGTACTGGGTTACATGGTACCAGTAACATGTGACATGACCTATATATATACATTGCTAAAAGAGTCAGAGGGTGCCAAGCGTAATAGCAGCTACGACATGGCTAGCCCGAACGTAAAAATCAGATTGGCTACACAAGGTTTAGTGATATACCCACATCCCCGTCCCCAAGAAAAAGAACTCCCACCACTGCTACCTTGCTGCCATGATCAGTTTTTGTCGATAGAGACACTGCGTCGCTGGTTGATCTGGACGATAGTGCTGATGGGGATGAGGATGCTGATGTTGATCGAGATGGAGAATTATTGTGTAAAGCTTTTATCGTTGGACTCTTCGCAGCCTCCGAACCCCGCTTCCTCATACGTTCCCCAGTCCCTACTTCATCCTCCGACCTCTTCTCAATGGATGGTGGCTGGATCAATAAATATACACAAAACAATCATTGTGTTATTGGTATTTCCTTTTATTGAGTCGCCGTCGGCTTTTATCGGTTCAGTTAAGGAGTCCTTTAACTCGATATTGCAAGAAACATAGCAGGAATAAAGTTTTAATCTAGCTGGTAGAAAAGAAACAACCTTATTTTATACATACACATACATACACACACATGCAGACACACACACACACACACACACACACACATATATAACTATTTCATTTCATCACATAAATAAGTATAAAAAGATATAATTTTATGCGTAAATTTTCAGGATTTACTTCAACAGTGCTCGATACATACATAGAGCTAGGTAGCAAGTTATGAAAATATATATGGCAATTAAGCTACACAGAATGTTCCGTTTAGGCATAAGCCTGATGAATTCTCACGAGAATGAAACTCGGAATATTCTGTGTAGCTTAATTGCCATATATATTTTCATAACGTGCTCTATATATGTATATATACGTATATATACACATATACATATATATACACACATATATATATACACACAATATATATATATATGTATATATGTACATATATGCATATATATGCATATATATACATATATATGTATTTATATATACATATATATACACATATTCCCATCTATTTAATATATCAATCTACCCACACATTCATATCCTGTATGTATATTTACTTATATTTTACTATATGCATTTACTTAGATACTTACTTGCTTTATCCGGAATTTTCAGATACTGACCATCCTCTCCCCTTAAAAAATTTTTAATTTTTTATTTTATATTTTATTTATTTATTTATTAATTTATTTATTTATTTATTCCATTTAGTGTCTTTTAACAACTCTTGCTGACATTTTCTTAAGTAATAGCCTGTACGTTTCAGTTGACCTCTTTTTGCCCTATATTTTACGCGCCTTTTAACCTCATTCTGTCTGGGTCATTTTGACATTTGCTTTTCTATTTTCTATTTAATTCTATCACGATTTAATTTTTTTCTCTTCTTCTTCACTGATTTTTCTTAATTACATTTTGTCTCAGCAGCCGCGTCAAACGCATATCTTATTTTTCTTTTATTAATATTATCTACTTATTAAGTGTTTCCTTTTCAGATTAAATATGTTTTTAACTCTTTTTTCAAAGTGTTTTTTTAGCATGGTTTATTAACTATTTGCTCTTATATATATATATATATATATATATATATATATATATATATATATATATATATATATATAATACAAGGTTAATATTTTCTAGAGATAAACTAACCAATGAAGTTTAACGAGGTTAATACAAGAGTTCTCAATACCGAAGTAGGGAAAGATATACTTTCTATCTGTTTTTACATATGCAGTAATATATTGCTACACATTCACGAGCATGTTTCGGTCCGCTAGTTACTAGCAATTAGAAACCTATTCTTACCCCCCCATCTTTTCCTCTTTATTCCTATATTTCAACACAGACCATAATCTACGCCCCTATTCTGTCTTCTTTACTTACAACTTTATTTTATTTCTTATTTTTACCTTTAACCTCCTGATATTAATTGCCTATCACACAAAGGACCTGATATTTTCATTGCAAACTTTGCTTTATCGCCTGATGAGGTCTCTAGCTGCTAGTAACTAGATGACTGAAACATGTTCATGAATGTGTAGCAACATATTACTGCTGATGTAAAAAAAAATAGAAAGCATATATACACACACACACACACACACACACGTATATTAGGCTGGTGCAAAAATAATGTCGTTTTTTGACGGTCAAGTGAAAAAGCGACATTAGATTTGCACCAACCTAATATATATATATATATATATATATATATATGTTCAGGTTTGAGATGCTCAAAAGCCAGGACTAATGAAAATAGCGAGGTTGTTAGATAGTGTTCAATAAAAAGAGCAAAATATTTTTTTTTTAGTTGAGGGTAAACAATTACATATGGTCGCTACAAATAGCCATCTGTTTCAGTCAATTAGACTTCCTCAGGCAACCCGGAACATCTCAACGCCACACACAAAAAAAAAAAAAAAAATGGAAAAAAATTGAAAACAATTGAAAAAGAAAAAAAATTGCTTACCCTCAAACAATATATATATACATTAGAAAGCTGCCCGATCGTAAAATACGCATAAATATCATATTTTAATTAATGCAGACTTCTTATTTACTATAAACAGAAATACTACAGGTATTTTTTTTTTTTTTACATGGGGGTCACCACTTATCAAGGCCCGGAGGCCACTCAGGGATAAGGGTTATTGCGTGTACAGTAATCAATGAGATAGTATTGTAGTAATCATTAGTATTGAGGGTTTTGATAGAGTGTCTTATTTAAGGGGGCGGTTTGTCTGGAGTTTGTTTATGTTGGACTTGAAGAGATCCAAGTTGTAGTCAGGTGGGAAGCAGGCAAACGGAAGAGAGTTCCACAATCGTGCACTTCTAAGAAAGGAGCTCTGCTCATGGAATCTACGTTTGGATTAAGGCACAGATAAAGAGTGGGGAAAATTATTGACAGTAGTTTCAGCCAGACGGGTGTTTCTCGTGAAAGATTGGCGAGGGGGGACGAGAGATTGGAGCTCAGACGAGCAATTGCCATGGAAATAACAATAAAACAAAGACAGGCTCACAACGTCTCTTCTGTGGGAGAGAGGCTGCAGGGAAGAGAAAAGGGCATCCCCCACCAAACCACAAAGTCTATTCTATACTCTGTCAAGGCAGGATAGGCTGTTTTTATGAGCTCCTGCCCAGATGTGGCAGCAATACTCCATTCTTGGACGTACTTGGCTTTTATACAGATAGAGAATTGCATCAGTAGTGAGATATCTTCTGGAGCGATAGAAGGATCCCACCATTTTCCAAGCGTCCCTGGCAACAGATTTGATGTACGTGGTCCATTTCAGATCAGGAGTAAAGGTCAAACCCAGAAGCTTGTCAAAACATGGAGCCTCCCCAAGACGAGAGCCATCAATTTCAATTGATGCCAGAGGGGGATCATAGCGTTGATCATGTAAAGATAGAAGCTTGGTTTTAGATGCATTAAAAGTGACCAACCACCTCTTCCTCCATTGTACCACGCGCTCAAGATCAGAGGAGAGAGAATTAGAGAGAACTTTGTCATTTACGGCCTTTGATGTGTTGCCATAGATGGTCGTGTCATCAGCATAGATGTCAACGAATGATTTAAGTATGTGCTTTGGGAGATCATTGATGTAGATCAGGAAGAGAGTTGAGCCCAGGATTTAATGTAACGTAAAATTCCTTGAAAAAAAAAATGAAGTAAAAGGAAAGGAAAGAAACTGAAATATTTGCATGCAAGCATTATGGTTTTTCTAAATAGTTCACTTCCTGTAAGTAAAAAAATACTCGAGCTGAGATCAAAACCACACCTAATCAAGTCAAGTACGATAACCATTAGGCTACTTTGACACGACTTTAAAAAATGTTTTCAAACCTACTTTTTCGTAACATAAATAATCTGTCATGTGAACGATAAACTCATGCGCAGTTGACAAACAGATAAAAGTCCAATAACTCCCATGCACCAATTTTTCAATTTGGTCCCCTTAGCCACCTTTTTTTTCCAGGTGTCTGAATACTCTATATACCAAATTTCAAATCTGTAAATCAACAATTCTTTGAGTATATAAGTTGAGAATGTCCTCACACGCAAACATTCTAACTTTTATATATATATATATATATATATATATATATATATATATATATATATATATATATATATATATATATATAAATGTGTGTGTGTGTGCGTGCATACATACATACTATACCAGTCATTATAGGAACACCGGGCTAATGGAATAGAATTTCAAAAACTATCTGGCGAATATACCCGGTGAACCAAGTGCATAAGAAATACAAACAATAGCACTGAAAGGGACGGTTCGAATCTTAAAATGATCTCTCGGTTGGAGTAACTAAACTGATGGGAGAATGTTTGGCATCTGGTAGAATGCCCTATCCCCAGGAAAAACACAATGATAAGAAAATTAAAACAAAAAGAGAATATATACACGCACACACACATATACGTGCATACATGCACATATATACATGCATATACACGCACACACATATATTTCCCCAAAACCTCTGACTTTGATGGAGGGTAGACTAAAACTTGCTGCTATCGTTTCAAATGATCTGAAATAACAGCAAGGGGAGACTTGATTCCAAATATTTCTCCTGTGTTATATCTCCCCTCTTTTGAAAATAGGGTACGATTTTTGAATATCTTCAGTATCAAATAATCCTTATAAACTGTGAATCTTACTTTATGTATGAAAACCAAAGAGAGGAGATATAATATATGAGGAATATTTGGAATCAAGTCTCCCCTTTCTGTTATTTTAGATCCTTTGTAAATATAACAGCAAGTTTTAGTCTTATCTCTATCAAGGCCAGAGGTTTTGGTTGGTTGGTTGGTTGGTTTTGTTTTACAGCATATCAACCTTTTTCAGGTTATTTAATGCCGAATCTAGTTATTTTGAGGAATGATTTTTAATGGAGTATATTTTTTTTTAAGTCAGATTCTATTTAACCCATAGTTGGGACCCTAACAGGTACTACCACTCCGGGTCAGAGTGGACCTGGGAGCAATGGCAATTAAAGGGTGGCTCCACACTCCTCAAAGCCCGTAAGGAGGGGCCTCACAATCGGGTATAGTTTTAGGTCATATCCAGGACCCAGAGGTTTTGGGGAAATATCAGATATTTTGTAATTTATATGCAAAACTAGGAAAACAAATGACTATGATTGAAACTTTGCTAAAGGTGCAGTATCTTTCCATCCACAAAAAAGTCCCTTAAAATTACCATATCATAGGTTTTCGAGGGTGCTGAAAACGAAAATAACATTAGTAGTTTCCAAGATATGGAGAAATTATAGTTTCAAAAACTAGGTGATCATTTTTCTATATTAATTTAACGCAAAATGTGCGCCCACTTTATGGCCACCTATTTTTTGGGGGTGGAGTGGGGGTCTGTTATTTTTTTTTAGGTGTGGTTTTTATTGTGGCTTGGTAGACCAATACAAAACCTACCTTAAAAAACTGGTTTTCGTTAGGTTTTCGGGTGTGCTGAAAGCTAATATCGCATTTAAATTTTCCACAAATAAGTATTTTTCCGGGTATTAAACAATGTGATTCTTTATGTTGTAAGTGGTGTCCATTGCTGTAAGCGCACATATTTTTGCTTAATATCTAGAAAGGTACTTATTTGCATAAAAAATTTAAATGCGGTATTCGTTTTCAGCACAACCGAAAACCTAAAGGAAACAAGCTTTTTTAAAGGGAGGTTTTGTGCTGGTTTACCAGGTCACAATAAACACCAAAAGTCAAATATGAACAGGGAAAATTATACAGGAATAAAAGGCAAATCAAATGAGGTATAGGTTGTGTAAACAGTTGCATTCAATTTAGCTTAAATTTGCAGTTTTTGAAAAAAAAATGATAAATGTAACTGTTTACTCTCGAATAAATAAATTATGTATATATATATATATATATATATATATATATATATATATATATATATATATATATGTGTGTGTGTGTGTGTGTGTGTGTGTGTGAATAATTGAGCACTTTCATTAGTTATCATTTAACCTGATATTTCAAGTAAACTATCAGAAATAAAGTTTTCATTTATTCAGGAGAAAAGCATAAACTCACATACGCCAAAAATGATATATATATATATATATATATATATATATATATATATATATATATATATATATATATATATATATATATATATATATATATATATATATATACTAGCGGAGGTATCTGGTGTTACCCGGGTGTGAAGAGGTAAGGGGTTAAAACAACAGTAGACAGACCGGGTGGAGAGAGGGGTAAAAAAAAGGTAGTAGCAGCGGGGTACCCGGCGTTGCTCGGGTGTGTGTAGGGGGTGAATTAAAGAACCCCAGGTGGAGAGAGCTGTTAAAAAAAAACTGGCATTAGGCAAGCGGGCCTATAACCCGTGACGCGAAGGCAGAAAAAAAAGTGAAAAAAAATCTGACGTCTTACCGATGCGCCATGATGCGACAGGAAGCCGAAAATGTTCAAATTAAACGCGGTCAATCGAAAAGAAAAAAATGACTTGCAGAAATGGTTCGGAAAATCCGACCCTTCTCCGCAGAAAATTGCCCAGTTGAGGGTGAAGGAATTAATGTTTTTAGCCAATTTTTCGATATTTGTCGTCCGAAGGGTCAAGCTTCAACATGATACCGATCTCTTCATGATCCGTCGCCTCTGTTGAAAGATTTTGCAAGGTATACAGTGGCTGATTCGTTCACTCTGACTCACTAGATCCATTCACTCGAATGAGTTGTACACGACGAAACACGTGTCAGTGGATATATATATATATATATATATATATATATATATATATATATATATATATATATATATATTCATTTTACTTCAGTTTTCACAAATGATGAGAACCTCTTACTTTGGCAAACATTTGATCTCTATTGTGATATAAGTTGATTTACCTTATTCGCAAATAAATGGCCTTATCCAGACACAATAGAGCTTCAAAACGATATTGATCTTGTGAAAATCCGTCACCTCTGTCAAAAGTTTTAGCAAGACATGCAAGCAAACACACACCCATCCATGGATACATACATACATACATACATACATACATACATACATACATACAGACATACAGACATACAGACATACATGCAAACACATAGGTGAGATTTATATTATAGATAAAGTTCATTTTTACTATAAATCGAATCGTTTTTCTTCCTTTCCTCCTCTTAATTGTAATTTATAAGTAAATAATGAACGTATTTTAGTCTTTAAAATCCGTGAAACAACGAAATGTTGAATTACGTTTAACGCATAAATAACTTTTTTTTTAATTCTTCTTTTTTTTTTTTAAATTAATATTGAATCTATTTGTATACAAATCATCGTGTTCCTTATTTTTCTCTTTTTAATTTTTAAGTTTTCTAGTGCGTTTTGTAAACATTTTTTTTATTCATTATCGATAGTCTGACTGTTCGACAGATCTTGGTTGCTAAGAGCTCAGCGTCAGCGATGTCGTCATTTTTCACGTCATCGACCTTAATAACATATATTATGAAGGCCACGACAGCATTCACAGTAGGCAGGTTGAACCGACTACCCTCGAAGGAAAAAGTTTCAATGGGATAACTTCATAAGCGGTTTCCAGTCGCAGATATATCCCGGTCAAAGAAGATGGTGACGTTAGGATTTTATAGTTCTTACTGGGGGTGTTGATGTCCTACTGCATACAGTACCTGGTATTCTCAAATGGTCATCATCTAGTATTGCTTAACTTTCGTGATTAGATGTTTTATGGACTGGAAGTGTTTTACATGCGAAAGACAATAACTTTTCGTTTGTTCTAAAAATCGTTAACTAAAGTAAAAACAAGTGAAGCATGCGTGAGTGCACAGTGAATGAGGCATAAAAAATGACTAAGTTCAGCATTTGCCCCTCCCCCACATTTATCCCCCAAAGTTCCCAGGGGAAAATGAACAAACAGTGCAGTTTTAGGCCTTAACATATGTAAATTTGATTTCTGCACCATGCAAAAAAAAAAAAAAAAAAAAGAAATGACTAAGTTCATCGTTTGGCCCTACCCCCATTTAACACCAAAAGTCCCCAAGGCCTTAACATATTTAAATTTGAGTTCAGCACCATGCAAAACTGCTAAATAGACATACACAGAAAATTTTGGACAAACATAGTAAAATAGTCTAAAAAAAATGGAGTGTTTTTATTAGCCCTAAAAGAGCCCCCCGGGGCACACCCAAGAGTTATCACGAAGTATAGACAAACAAAATTATATAGAAATTAATTAGTTACAGCTTTTCAGAAAGTTTTATCAAAATCCAAGGCATCAGGTTTTTTTAGTAAGCACTAAAGTATCAATTCTAGTCATTTTAACCCAAAAGGCAACCAGAGATCTCCTGAAAAATCCGTTCTGTTACTTTTTACTCATATCATGTTTAATGTTTGTGCAAAATTTCAAAAAAATCCGAAGGCGGAGTTATTGAGAAAAGTGCTGACAGGGACAAGGGTGAATTTACAGGTCCACCTTCCTATTGTCGGGGAACAAAAAAAAAATACATAACAAAGACGAAATTTCTTATTATAAAGATGTTGTAAGCTGAAAAAGAATTCTAATTTATTTAAATGTATGTAAATATATTGGAAAACTTCTCTTGCGGGCGACGAAATGGGGTGGATGGAAGCTAAACTGATAGCAAAATTCCCAACCTCCTTCTAAGGATGACGCAAAGAAACAACGATGAAACTTCAACCATGGAAACTGAATAAAGATCCAATCGTCCAGATAAATAAAACTGTTACTATGCATGAGAGAGCTTTTCTCCCAGGTGCGCTAAATGTTGGGGATACAAGCCACTCGATGGCATAGCCAAGAGGTACGAAAGAGGGTATAAAAGGTATGTTTCGTTTTATAAACCCCTCAAAAGGGATTGTAGAGATACATTTGTTTAAAAACTAGTCTGTCAAATAGTTTCGCGCACAACGAATACAGAGACACAATTTGTAAAAAGAAAAGACTAAACAATTATCGCCATTTTGACCTCATCTCTGACAAGCCGGCGTCGACATTAACTTCGGTTCAATATCTGTTCCCTTTTCCTCTTCCGTCTCTCTCTCTCTCTCTCTCTCTCTCTCTCTCTCTCTCTCTCTCTACTTTTCGCTTTCTATTTCGCCGTGGCACGCGATAGTAATGAACGATGTGCGACATGTTCCAAATCTTGACACACGCGCAAGCAAGATTCTGTAATGAAACGAACTTTTGCGTACTATTCCAGGCTTAGCGAGGTAAGCTAAACATCATCAACAAATTCCACCATCAATGAACTACTGCAGTAACAACATTAAAATGAACAATTAATATCAATCCACACATGATCGCCAGAGGTCAACAAACACACATGTACACAAAACACAGATGCTCATACGTTTTCTACTCAAAAGTATTGTCTGTATAAAAAATGTATAAATCTTTTCAGCTGTTTCTAATAAATTCTACAGATTGTACATAATCGCATTTATCGGCATTTATTTTCATTATTTGACAAGAGGTCACGAGACAGGTCAGTACATGTTGAGTGCAAGTTGTATTGACACGATTGGCCACCGCACACGACACCTCAATATGTAAGCAAGAGAACACGTTAGAGTAGTAGTCAGTCAGTCAGTCAGTCAGAACAGGAGATTCATGTAGATTTTGGAAGAGTCTATTTCCCATCCTCCTTCTAAGGATGACGCAGAGAAACAGGGATGAGAAAATTGAATAAAGAAAAATTAGAAAATTGAATAAAGATCCAATTTTCCAGAGAAATGTGACTTGCGTCTCTTGCTATGCATGAAGGAGCTTTTGTTCCAGGTGCGCTGAACGTCGGGATACAAACCACTCGAGGACATGCCCAAGAGGTAGAAAAGGGGATACAAAATGTACGTTCTGCTTCGTTTTTATAAAGCCCTCAAAAGGGCTGACGTGGTGTAAAAATAAACATTGTCACGCAATTTAAACAGATTCTCCCTCCCCACAGTACAGTATCATACCATTTAAAAAAAAATGTGTATTCTTTGAATTATCTAAAATGTGTCAGAACGTTATTTAAATAGTAGAATCATAATTTAGCCAAAATGTATTCTGTTTACCGATAAGAAATACTTCTTTTTATTTGAAACTAGAATATTACCACTTATCAGAACCGAAAAGCCACTCAAGGATAAAGGTTAATATTATAAGAACTTACCCATTCGCTCGTAATGGACTCTTCTAACCATTATAAAACCCCGGAGATTTAATACTCTTTATGGGGGAAATATCGCAAACTCGACATTGAAAAGGTTCGACAATCACTCCGACAAAAACTGTGCCATTTTGACCCCTTAACATTTATTCTGACCACGGCGAACGTGATTGTAATTCTTGACATCTCTCCGTTAGCGAGCCACACACCAACCAACCCACACAACAAACATTCTCTCTTTTTCTCTTTGTCAATGTACTAGAAGCTCAATTGTAAATAAACCTTATATTTTGAAATTCGTCTTTGCGTTGATTTTGAGAATAGCGACGAAAAAAATTGTCAGTGTATATATATATATATATATATATATATATATATATATATATAAAATTTTAGTGATTCAATAAATTTAAACATTTATGACGTGAAATGGTTAAATTTCAAAGAAAAAGATTTTTATTATTTTATGTAAGACAAAGAATACATTTGAAATATTATAACTCCTTATCCTATAGAATTTCTATGTCTACCATCTCTTCAGAGGAGAAAATATTAGCAAATAATATAGGATAAGAAGTTATAATTTGTCTTACATAGAATAATAAAAATCTTTTGATTTGAAATTTAACATTTCACGTCATAAATTTTTACATTTATTGAATGACTAAAATTTGATTTATTTGCTATAGATTGTATATCGAGCAGTTTATATATATATATATATATATATATATATATATATATATATATAGTTAGTTAGTTATGAAATATATATGGCGATTAAGCTACACTGAATATTCCGCGTTTCATCCACTCTAGAATTCTTCAGGCTTATGCGCATAAGCCTGAAGAATCCTAGAGTGGATGAAACGCGGAATATTCAGTGTAGTTTAATCGCCATATGTATTTTATAACTAACTAAAAAGCTCTACCTACGTATTGAGCACTTTTGAAGTAAATACTTAAAGTTTATGCATAAATTTATACTTTCGTATATTAATTTTATGTGAATAAATGAAGTAGTTATATATATATATATATATATATATATATATATATATATAAAACAACAAACATACAAGCACCTTTAAACATGCACACGGGCTGTCTAGATTGATACTAAAATCTTTCACATATTTGAGGACACGGTAATTGTCTCTCTAAAAATGGAAATTGTAGGTAAATATGTGTTTTGTACAACATACAGTGTTCGCGTGTGACAAGAAGAATAAAGAGAAAAAAATGGCCGCTGCGTTTACATATAGGCTGGCGATCTCGTGAGGTAACGAGACTTCAGTGCAGCTACTATGCAAATGAAAGGCAGATGAAAGTTTCAATAAAAAGCCTGTTGACCACAGAAAGGGATTCTTTTCTTTTTTTTGGTAGAAGTGAGTTTTGTCAGACGTCTATTGAATTTTGAGAAAGGGAAGAATAGTTAACATAAATTGTTGGAAGACTGCAGAATATTTTACGTAAGATAAATTCCAGTGAAAGAAGAAGAAATACTGGATTTAGGCGGTAGTATTCCAACAGACATTTTGATAAAATGTAGAATATTCTTGCGCCTAATTTATTTTTCAAACATGATCCAGAACGTTTCTGATTCTAACTTCCGTGTATATATATATTCACCTGTCATCCGTTTTTTTAAAAGATGGCATCGCTCGATCGTCGAAGACAAGATTCAGGCAAGTAAGCAAGCACACACACACACACACACACACACACACACACACACATATATATATATATATATATATATATATATATATATATATATATATATATATAATGAGATTAATGGAAATAGTACTCCGATAAAATAGAGAAGTAAAAAGGAACAAACCGAGTTATGTGTTCGTCAACGTTCCGTCTTTATTTCCAGAAGAATCTCGAAATAAAGACTAAACGTTGATAAACACATAATTCGGTTTGTTTCTTTTTATTTCTCTCTCTCTCTATCTCTCTCTCTCTCTCTCTCCACACACACACACACACACACACACTTGTTATCCGTTTTTTTAATAATATGGAATCGTGTATCGTTGAAGACAAGATGTAACCAAGGACGGCCGGGCGGAGAGTTTTATAATTATATAGTCTTATGGGTCGAAGTATAGTATGTCTACAAATACGTCGAACAAATTTTTGAGACGAGAATAATCGCGCTAAATTATAACTACAAGATGTGGCATCTCCTATCTTAAAAGATTATTCATACAAACAAACTGTCTAGACTAACTCCGAAATTTGTTAAACCCTTTGATGATACGGTGATTGAATATGTAGAAACGGAAATTGAGGTAAAAAAGCGCGTTGTGTACTATCGTAGGAAAACTCCCAGGACCACTCGGAGAAATAAAGACAAAGGCGATGAGCGATGATTTTATGAAAAATATTAAATAAGAGAATAATAATAATTAAAAAAAAAAAAAAGAGCCAGAAAATTCCGGAAACATATCTCATTTGTAGTAATATACGGGTGGTCGTTTCGTCGACATTATAAAAACGTATTCTAAAAACGTTTAACGTTGAGTATCCAGGTATATTACGAATGAAGTCTTATGTGAAGTTACGTTTACTGGGCGGACATTTTTTTTTAATGGAAATCGCCTGAGACAAGGCATGAAGCCACTTGATGTAAGGAACTAACAAGGACGAAAGCTGATTATTGCAAAGACAGGAGATGCCAATTAACTTTAATTTTGAAAAAAGACCGAGGCTGTGAGTAGAAAGAAAACAATGAGCAGGAAGAGAGTTCCACAATCTTGGAAAGAAGTGACTGGAATAGGAAGCTGTATTCCAATGAGGTATTAAAGCAACAAATTGATTGAGATCTCTAGACCAATGAGTCACGTGAGCTGGAAAAAAGCACGGAATAGGTCAGACAATTCTGAGGAACACAAGGTATAATAGTATCTGTAGAAAAGACTGAGACTAGCAACATCACGTCTGAGAGAGAGAGAGAGAGAGAGAGAGAGAGAGAGAGAGAGAGAGAGGTTGCAGTGAAGAAAAAGGTGTGGGTCCAATCAAATTACAAACACATTTCTGCAATTTATCAAGAATCTTCAAATGGGACACAGATTTATCAGCCCAAATATGGCAACAGTACTCAACACATGGTCTGATAGTAAATTTGTAGAGATAGAGAATAGTATCAGATGTGAGAAAGTGTTTCAGACGATAAAGATTTTTCGAGAAAGAGAAACAGATTTAATATATGCACTCCAAGAAAGATTTTATGAAAAAGAAAGAAAAACCAACAAGTTTTAGACTTGATTTCTCATCGAAAGCACCCATAAGAATCTCACGTAGAAAAAGGATTAAAGAACAATAGCGAGTTTTAACAGGATTAAGCGAAACAATTTCTTTCTTTTTTTTTAAAAATTGGAATTCATTATTGAGATGAGTATTATTTATTGATTTTATTTATTGCAGACTATTATCCTCGTCTTTCACGACGTTTCGGCCAACTATTCCGCTAGCCTTTGTTAGGTGGTAAACGCGACGGAATAAGAACTCCGAATCTCCTGACTGCATTCTAAGCAATTACTGCTTTCCATAGTTGTTGTCGTCTAACCTGTTTTCGTGGCCTGTGGCACAGTGGATAGAAACGTTGAATCTCTACGGTTCCAGGTGAGAATTGTCTGAAGATAGCAGTTTCAATTCTACCCAAAACCAGCCAGAGGCTTACTTGGCCAAAAACGTGGTAAGATGACAATAGCTACAAAAGGTAGTAATTGCTGAGAATGCAGTTAAGAGATTTGGAGTTCCTATCCCGTCGCGGTTACCAGCTGACGAAAACCAGAGGAATAGTTGGCCGAAACGTCGTAAAACAACAACTAAGAAAGTTGTTGTTTCCAATTCATAATAGAACCCAAATAAACTTCTAGATCAGTTGCATATTTCAACTGATCCGATAAAGATGAGTGAGAAGCAATACCAGAATAGAATGTGGTGTCATCAGCATAAATGTTAACTTACTAAATAATATTCTCTGGAAGGTCATTCATATAGAGAAGAAACGGCGTTGGACCTAGAATAGAACCTTAAGGAATATCGGTATTGATAGAAAAAGAAAATGAAAGTTCTTCATCAAGAGTTACTCAGAAGCTTTGGTTAGAATGTCAAGAACTTTACCACGAATATCGTAACCTCAAAGTTTATGTAAAAGACCAGGATGCCACACTTTGTTGAATGCCTTAGAAATGAAACGACTCTACCCTCACCTGAATTTTCCATAAACCAACAGATCTGTTCAGTTACAAAAATTAATAGATCAGCTGTTGAATGAAAACTACAAAAGCCATACTGAACATCACTCAAGAGGCTCAGACTTTCCAGAAAAATGAACGTCCTTGCTGTTGATCAATCTCTCAAAAACTTTGCTAATAACAGAGAGAAGACTAACAGAGTGATATTTAGTTGGATCAAATCAATCACCAACATTTTTAAAGATATGGACGACAGAGGACTCCTTTCAACAAGAAGGGAAACAGGACTGAATCAAATAGAGAAGAACGCTCTGGTGCACAACGTTTGAGAACAATTGTAAGAACAAACTATGGAATGAATAACTAGAATATTATAAAAATTGTTATTAAAACAAAAATATGGGAATCAATTCAGGACCGAAAGCTTTTAATTGGTCAAGACCAGCAATAATTCTAGCAACCATCTTTGGATAATTACGGAATCAAGAGTCTAATCAGTTTTTTAAGGAAAATCAGGAAAAACAGTATCAGAATCATCGACAGAAAAATTGTCAGCAAAAAGACATGACAAAAGATCAGTCTTATCGTTAGAAGATTAAATGACCGGGAAACCACTAAAAAGAGTAGGAATAGCAGACTGGCCCCTGTTAACCACGCTATTATAGATTCTCTAAAAATCACGAGAGCCGACCTTTTGAGATGAGGCAGTCACGAATCCTTTGAGAATAGCTACATTTAGACTTAGAAATTTCTTCTGTATGATTGTTTAGAAACCTCAGCACCATCCCGACGATACTGATTGCAGTAAGGATTACGATGGGCAATGGCAAAAAAAAAAAACCCAAAAAACAAAAAAAGAAAGCACAAATAGACGAAACCATGCAGGAGAATGAGGTTTGGTTTGAAACTGACGATCAGAAATCAAGGTGTCGATTTCAACAAAAACCCGGCCTTCTTGGCCTGGGTGACAAGATCAAAGTGTAGTATCTATTCTGGCAGATACTGCAAGCAAAGACCATATGTGGGGGAAACCCCACATATAAGACCTTGGTCAATGTAGGGGCAACCCTTCATACCAATTGTCACTATCCAGCTCCCCTACTCCCTGGGGAGTTGGTCCCCATTTCCCCTTCACTCCTCATTTTAAAAATCGGCCTTGTACCTAATTTGCTCGGTGGGGGAGCAAATAAATACCTCAAAGTGTAGTTTTAAAATTGGGTTTAAGTAGGAACACTCCACCTCATACACACACACAAACACACACACACTCACACACATACACACACACACAAACGCACACACACAAACGCACTCACACACACTCACACACACACTCGCACACGCATACACACACATCCACTCACACACATACACACACACTCACACACACACACACACACACACACACTCACACACATACACACACACACACACACACAAAAAGGGTAATTATGATTAAAAATGCTGAAAGAAAGATCCTTTTAAGTTCCTAACAGAGAAGAGATGGACCAACCTACCCCACCTTGTTTTTGAGTTGGCCTTGTGCTTAAATTTTTTTTTCATTTTTCCTTTTGTATTTTTCTTTTTCTAGTGAATAAAAAATTTTATATCTCAAAGTGTAGTATCTGTTCCACCAGATGCTGCAGTGAAATACCATTGCCCTCGTGGCAATCAGCTTCTGGTCCATGTAGGCGCAACCCTATATACCAAGAGGCATCACTACCAGCTCCCCCTTCCTTCCTCTCGGGGAAGCTGGTTCACCTTTCCCCTCCCCTTCTCCACATTAAAAAACGGCCTTGTGCCTAATTTGTTCAGTGGGGAAGCAAATAAATACCCAGTAACCGCCGTAGCAGCAGAAATCGAATACATATCAAAAATAGGACCCCCCCCCCCATAGAACGTCACATAGGAAGCCATGAAGCTCATTCCATTCAGCCCTCCTCCGGTTAAACGTCTTCCTATGGAAGGGACGATCAATTGAAGACTTAACAGAAAAATCAATCGTGATTTGATGATCAAAAGAACACGGCGAGAGAGAAGAGGAAACAGAACATGATTCAGGAAGAGAAGAGAGAAAAAGATGAAGATGGTTGATGAAGATAATTATCAGGAAGATGTGTAAAGACAAGTCATGAGACAGGAAAACGTTAAGATAGATTTAACCAGAAGGATCTGTGCGATTAGAGTGCGAAAACCAATCAGCATTAAAGTCACCGAAGATAAAGAGCAAGATGAAGTTGTAATACTGTTGGATATATTAGCATCAACAACAGAGCAGTCACTGTCAGAAGGAGAACGGTATAAAAAGAGCAAATAGAAAATGGAATGCACCAAAGATAACAAAGACCTACATGGAGATATGGAGAATACACTGATATTATATGAATCGTACATGTTAGCAGCAAAAAATGCTTCCTATAAAATTCAAACGGACTGACTGCGCTCAAGAATCCATATTGATTTTTTGGGGCTATTGGACGGGTTGACACACCGGTTCTCGTCAGATCACTGAAGTTAAGCAAAGTTGAGCCAGGTCAATATTAGATGGGTGGCCATTTGAGAATTCTAGGCGCTGTATGTGCTCTCCACTTATCTCGGCATTTGTTTCCAGTCGTCCTGTACTTCACTTGCCACTGATATTTAACAATGTCGACCCAGGAGAGGTGTGGTTGGAGATTGTGCACCTCCTGCTACAAAGATTTAACGTGCAGGCAACCCTTCGTGGGTATCCTTAGTCTGTCCAAAACTGAAGGAGCCTGTTTTTGTTTTTTTTTACAGGACGGGTTTTATTATTTGGTTGAAGTGGATAACTTTACTAAGTAGTCAGAGACAAGTGTAAAAAACAATAAGAGAAACAATAATTGAGTTTCTAACGCGATGAACGATGATTTTATGAAAAATATAAAAAGGGAGAGAAAAAAAACAAATCAATTCAGGAGTATATTCCATTTTTTTTTACTTGGGGGGGGGGGAGGGTAATCATTTATCAGGGTCAAAAGGCCACTCGAGTATAAGAGTTAAGTGTTAGGTAGATGGTGAGATATTATTAAACAAGCAAATATTTAGTCCGCGAGGTTGGAAATAAGCAAAGAATATCACAAAGTAAAAAAAAAAAAAAAAAATGAATCATGCAGGTTCTGAACCACTTCACTTATGAGACATTCGTCCAGAGAAAAAAAACCCAAAGGTTCGAATCTTGTTTCAGTACCATTTTTCACAGGATATTATTTATTTATTATTTATTATTATTTATAATTACTAGGACTTCTCTTACAGATGGTTATTTGATTATTATTGGCTCATATGGAGCTTTCACACACATCATCATAGGTCTGATTGAAAACCTGTGGTATTTCCTGGAAGCTGAGTGACAACAAGTCTCCCA
>NC_136516.1:39078014-39143014 GCF_053919585.1 Euprymna scolopes
CACAGATAAAGAGTGGGGGAAATTTTTCACAGTGGATTCAGCTAGACGGGTGTTTTTCGTGAAAGATTGGCGAGGGGGGACCAGTGATTGGAGTTCAGACGAACACCTGCCATGGAAATAACGATAAAACAAGGATAGGCTAGCAACGTCTCTTCTGTGGTAGAGAGGTTGCAGGGTAGAGAAAAGGGCATCCCCCACTAAGTCACGAAGTTTTATTTTCTTTTAAATAGGGTAATTTTGTAGAGAAATGTACTCACACAGACATTTTCACTTTATATAAATATCTCGTACGCATTCTTTCACATACACATGCATGCATACACACACGCATATATATCTGACCAACATGCTATGCAAATATGTATATAAGGATTTTCCCAGACTTTCGAGTTGTTTCTAACTATTGGTAAAAATGTTATCTTAGCTATAAAGTGTACATCGCGATCTATGGGTTACAAAATAGACGGGATATGTACAAAGAGATGCAGATACAAGATTTTTTAATGTTTTCTTGTATACATTGAATTTGGATGCGCATATGCGAGTATTTATAAGCCGTGCTCGCCGTACCTGTGCATTTGCGTATATATATATATATATATATAGTGAATAATGGAATTTGGATATCGTGTACACACACAAATTCCAGGTAAGCAGAGAACAAAGAAAATACTTGATACGCGTAGTTTGTACGGACTTTGACACACGTATTGACATCAGATAACAAAGAAAATGCCCTTTCAAGCTTGTATGCATATATTGACCTTTGATGGAACAAAGAAAGAATTTTTTAATAAAAGCAAGAGGTTTGACGAAGAGAGAGAGAGAGAGAGAGAGAGAGAGAGAGAGAGAGAGAGAGAGAGAGAGAGAGAGAGACGCACGGTCATTACATCATTAGCTCGTCAACCCCCAACCTTATCTTTCACCAGTCTTGATTGATACGTTCGACAACCACTGCTGGCAAAATAATGATCAAATAAAAACAGTTTTTTTATGGAACCGTATCTGTGTTTGATTGTCAAATAACTGAAACAAACTAGAGTGTTTATATTTATTTAGCATCTAACATGAAGTGCAACAAACATGATTATACATCCATGATCGATAATCAGATAAATCGTTACAGAGAGAGCAGATTATACAACATTATATATATATATATATATATATATATATATATATATATATATATATAGATAGATAGAGAGAGAGAGAGAGAGAGAGAGGGAGGGAGATATATATGTATGATTGCAACGTCTTGTCAGACGAGTGCCACTCCCTCAGACACTTAAAGTCCATGAGCCCAAAAAATGACTTTTTTTGTTAGTCCTACCGGTGAATCCATACACTCAAGCAGGCATGACACCGAAGACGGTCGTTAAGATCAATTATTACATGCTTCCAGCATTTCAAGCCTCCACGCGTCACAACTTTTCCATCGCCACAGGACCATTTTTATAGACAAATGACTGAAGGAGTCAGATGATGATACAGAGTCTTAGCTTTGTACGACAGCTAAGTCCCTCTCTGTCTCTCTCGGTTCAAAATGTTGAGAACAAGCAAGAGCAAGATAGCCAGCAACAAGTTAAACTGCAGACCAGCTTAATGCGGGTACTGGTCTTCCGCTATATGTTTTTTTTTAATCAGAGATTTGCTTCTCTTAGAAAGGTTCCCTTCACCACGGCTTACGGGAGCCCTCTCCACCCCAGCACACACATACATACACACAGACACACACATGGTGCTAGTTGTCCGTTGACCCCCAAAGATGGGTTCATTCGCCCTTTACATACATACATGCATACATACATATATATATATATATATATACACGCACAAATGCACACGGGAGAGAACGTCTATAAACAATCGTATATACGTATCAAAATACAATAAATATGTGTGTGTGTGTGTGTGTGTGTATAAAAAGCTAGGTTTATTTTTGGTCCCTTTAATAAAACCACACCCAATATTTTTGTTGATGAGGAGTCTTCGTTTCAAAAAACTATATGTTAAAATTATTGTCCATGACTTAATGTCTATCTCAATAAAAACATCGTTTCCGAAACGATCGTACAATTTATTGGCTTTGTTGTGTTCCTTCTTATGAAACCGATTTTTAATTATTAATTTTTAATTTTAAATTTTAATTATAAATTATACATAATCTTACTGCATATAGATTTCAAAACCCGATACTATGACCACAAAAGTACATTCAACAATAAAACACACCGTTTAAAAACAACACTAGCGAATAAATACTGGGAACTCAAAGAAAGCGGACATTCGCCGGTAGTCGAATGGAAAATAATAAGACAAGCTACCACGTGTAGGCATTTAGACGACCCATGTAAATTATGCCTTCATGAAAAATGTGCTATCCTGTACTTTAAAGAACCCCAAAATCTATTAAACTGTAGAAGAGAAATAGCAAATAACTGTGTTCACAAAATAAAATTTACTCTAGAATAGCGATGCAAAATAGTTTGGACACTATATATATATATATATATATATATATATATATATATATATATATATATAGTGTCCAAAAAGTCACTCACGTGTTTAAACTTTTTGTCATTTTACCATTAATGATTTTTTTTTCTCTATTTCGGATATTTTATAAATAATATTTAGGAAAATAATTAGGAATAAGTATAGCATTGAACAAATCTTGAAATTATTTTACCAAAGAGCTTATTGACGCATTTTCATGAATATACCAAGGGAGTTAAATCGCAATCCAGAGATTCTGCAATCCATCATGAATAATGTTTTCGAAAGAGCACAAACAGGCGAAGCTGAAAATAGGCAGCATTTAAAAGACATTATTTTTCATAAATAAAGACTGTTTGCATTTTTCATATTTATTTAAATTTCTCAGTGTCGTATTCAGAGTCTGTTAAACGAACAGAAAGATATAAAAATAAAGAATCTAATTAAGTTTAAAATCTTTCAGTGACTTTTTGAACATATATGTATATATGTATACATATATACATATATACATATATGTGTATATATATATATATATATATATATGCATATATATATGTATGTGTTTATTTTTTTACATGGGCATTACCATTTATCACGGCCGAGAGGCGACTCGAGGATAGGGGTTAAAAATTGTACAGTAGTCAATTGAACAATATAGTAATCGTTAGTAATGGAAATTCGGTAAATTTTTTTACTTAAGCGGAACGGTTCATCAAGAACTTGTTTATGTTGGACTTGGAGACATATATTGTAGTCAGCTGGAAAGCAAGCAAACATAAGACAGTTCCACAGGCGTGCAGTTCTAAGAAAGAAATTTTGCTTACGGAATCTATGCTGTGGTTTAAGTACAGATAAAGAGTGAGGGAAATTGTTGATAGGGGTTTAAACTAGACGAGTGGTTCTGGTGAAAGTTTGACGAGGGGGGGCATAAATTGGAGCTCAGACGAGCACTTTCCATGAAAATAACGATAAAGCAGAGACAGACTCCCAACATCTCTTCTGTGAGAAAGAGGTTGCAGGGAAGAGGAAAGGGCATCCACCACTGAGTTACAAAGTCTATTTTGAACTCGATGAAGGCAGGATAAGTTCTTTCTAACAGCCCCAGCCCAGATGTGGCAACAGTACTCAATCCTTGGACGTACCTGGCTCTTATATAGGTAGAGAATTGCATCAGCAATGAGATAGCTACTGGATCGATAGAAGGATCCCACCATTTTTCCAGTGGCCTTGACAACGGATTTGATGTATGTGTTCCATTTCAGATCAGGAGTAAAGGTCAAGCCTAGAAGCTTGTCAAAACATGAAGCCTCCCCAAGACGAGAGCCATTCATTTAAATTGATGCCAGATGGGGATCAGAGCGTTGATGATGTAAAGATAGGGTGTGTGAGTGCAGGTGTGTACAGATATAGATGTATGTGTGTATGTGTAGATGTATGTGTATGTATGTGTACATGGGAAAAAAGGAGACCCTAGAGAAGAATAGAAAGCATCTTAAGAGGGCTCTGACTACCCAAAAGTTGTTCTTTTATGGGCCACCATATTGTGTACATTTGTTTCGACTCACCAGTATTGGCATCTAAGGATATAAATGTTCATCAAATTATAACTTGCACAAGTCTGGACTTCATCAGCGCGGTAAAAATAACAACACCATTTACATAGATATTTCCAATGCTTGAAAGTTTCCTGTACCTCTATGTACAAGACCACCATTTTCCCATGTATGGAGTATTGTTGCTACATTTGAGCTGGTGCATCTACTACTAATCTCTCACTCTTAGACAAGGTTCAAAAGAGAGTCGCCAACCTAATAGCTCCTGCACTGTCAGCTCGGTTTCAACCTGTGTCCCATCGACGAAATGTTGCATCCCTCTGTCTGTTTTACAATTATATTAATAGTAGGTTCTCTGACGAACTACAAGCCCTTGTACCCCCTCTACTTGCTATTTGATTTCTCATTTCTCTTCACCATTTGAAGTAGTTTCGTCCGGAGGCTAGAATTTTGCACTTTTTTTTTTTTGCTTACTAACTTTAATGTGACTCAGTAGATATATATATATATATATATATATATATATATATATATATATATATATATATATATATATATTATGTAGATAACTTAATACTATTCATCTGATAAGGTATCTTTACGAGCAATGTGCGCAACAATGGTACATCGTCACGTGTTAATTTTCTCTTTGTCGCGCGCGTCAATACCAATAATTGGCATCATTATCTTCGACAATTATCCGAAATGTGTTGATCAATGAAACGTAATTAGAAACATTTGCAGCTCGTGGTCATACACGTATCATGCTAGGTCGTATTAATTCCACAATACTTAGAACATGGAGAGAAAAGAAATTTAATGAGACGAAGGAATCGATTTTTGGTTTGTTTTTCTTTGTGCGTGTTATTTGGATTCTTCGGAATACTGTTTGCATCTTGCACGATGTTTTGGCAGATATAACCTCCGACCTTCTTCACGTGTATCATGTCGAACTCGGGAATCTGCACGGAATGACTGACTGATACATGAGAGAATGGAAAAGGATGTGTTCGACACACAAGTGTTTGGAGAAGTGGAATAGCAACAAGCGTGCGCCAGACAAACTGCTGCAAAGGCAAAACATGAAATATTACATGGAACCAAGAACACTGAAACCGAATGTCTATAAGTTTTCTAATCAAATCCTACCCCCATTGCCACATCAGTAAACCCCCCGCCAAAAAAAAAAAAAAAAAAAAAAAGAACGAGACCAAATAACCAAGTAGTCAAGGAGGAAAGAAAGACCGATGAACTGATCAGACCTCAGCCGAATAAATGCAAAGAGAACTGGGACCTTGGGGAGGCTTATTACCACTCAAATCCCAGCAAAGACCAATAGCTGCTGCCAACGATAAATCAATGGCAAGCAGCTGTTGCAATAATGCAAATTTATTTGCAAATATTATCAAAAAAGGTGGAGAATACTGGAAACCTGGGAAGACTTGTTGTCACTCAGCTTCCAGGGAACACCACAAGCTGTTTTCAGGGAAATATCTCTGAAGACCTGTGTGAAAGCTCCTTGTGAGCCAATAATACTAATAGCGATAATAGTAATGATAATAATAATAAGAAGAATACCAAAGGAAAGGAATACTTTGGGGGAACAAGGAAACTCCTAGAAACTAAATCATATAGCAGTAACCTAATAAAAGGTATAGATTCATGGGCAGTATCACTAGTAAGATACTATGGACCATTCATAGGGTGGACTAAAGAAGCGAGATAGCTCGATCAGAAGACCAGTAAACTCATGACACTGCACAATGCACTACGCCCAAAGGATGATGTTAACTGACTCTACATGAAAGGGAAAGAAGGCGGGAGAGGACTAGTTTGTATAGGAGACTGCGTGAATGACACACAAAAAAAAAAAAAAACGGGAAAAACACATAAAGCAACAATAGAACTGAAACAATTGTTTCTGACACATTTCCTTAACATGTTTAGCATTACTTAATCCTGCCTGAATTCTACTAAGAAACAGTCACTTATCAATAATCACCTAAATAAAGAAAACATCAATGTCATTAATAAAAAAAAATCACTCATCTAGCTGAAACCACTATCAACAGGTCGTGCTTCAAGTCCAACGTAAACAAGTTCTTGATGAGCCGTCTCCTTTAGAAATCCAATTTTCTAAATTTCCACCACTAACGACTACTATGATATTGTCTATCATACACACATTATCCCTTATCCTCGAGTGGCCTCAGGGCCTTAAAAAGTGGTGACTCGTTGTAAAAAAAAAAATAATTAAAATAGAACTTTTCTTGTGGCTCAATTTATTTAAGCTATCAGAAAGCAATTTACGTGTTTTCCATTAAATATTAGACTATTTATTTTTTTAAGTTAATTTTTCTTTCATTAGTTTTAATATGAATAATTGAAATAAAATATTTTTCATATGGGCATATTTTAAGATGGCGAATGTTTTCTTTTGGTTACACAAGAACTACATTTTCAGAAACCCCACAAAACATAATGACTTTTTTTTTTACAAATCCAATATTTTAAGTTTTCTTTATTTTTTTTATTTTCAAATTGCTCACACACTATATCAAATATAGAATCTTTAATAAATCCAATATTTGAAGCTAGTAAATAAATCTCAGTTGCCAATAACACATTTTAACAAACTGTTTCTGTCACATATTGACTCACTGAAACATTTCCAGCGCAATTAGTTACGCTTATAATTAAAAAAAAAAATACTAATTCCGGTCTGGAAGATTAGTAAGAATGAAGTAATTTGTCAATCACCCCAAAATAAGACTAGTAAGAATGAAGTAATTTGTCAATCACCCCAAAATAAAACTAGGTTTATAGCATTAATAAAAATCGCTTCAAAATTGTTCGATCTCGATTCATTTCATCTATCAGCTATCCAATT
Organism: Euprymna scolopes; assembly: GCF_053919585.1. NCBI lineage: Eukaryota > Metazoa > Mollusca > Cephalopoda > Sepiida > Sepiolidae > Euprymna > Euprymna scolopes. Next base: position 39,084,963 of record NC_136516.1, read on the forward strand.
ACATGTTTTGCATTAAATATTAGACTATTTATTTCTTTCAAATGTTTTTTCTTATATTACATTTAAACTAAGCTGTATCAACTCTGTGTTTCCCTTGGGTCCTCTGGCTTCGCGGGGAAGAGTGACTGCTACATGGGCAACAACTATCCTTCAATATCACCCTGCTCATGCTATGTAGCTCCACTACAACAACAACAATATGTAAACATAAACAGTTTTTTTAACGAAGATATTTTTTATTTTTCATTCACATAAGAGTTTGATTTTCAAACACCTCACGAATCATAATGACTTCTTTTACAAAGCCAATATTTTAGTTCTCCGTTACAGATCGGTCACAAATCACAGATAATATTTAAAATCGTTAATAAATCGACATTATTAATTATATCGCCTACAGATTCTATTGTCAATAATAAAACTCAAACAATTGTTTCCGTCACATGTATTGATTTCCTGAAACATTTCCCTCGGAGTCAATAACACAACTAACTTGTTTTGCATTATTTATCCTGGTCTGATAGACTAGTAAGATAGGAGACATTTGCTAATAATCACCTAAAAATAAAAATCACCATTAATGCCATTAATAAAAAAAAAACTTTCTTAATTGCTCGATCTATTTCAACGATCAGAGAGAAAATTGCATATTATTTCATTAAATATGAGACTGTTACTCTCTTTTAGATTGATTTTTGTTATTACGTTTTTATTCTTTTCTGAAAACGGCGAGCTTCCTTTTTCCTCAAATAAGAACATGGTGGAGTTTTCTTCAACAAATTGACCGGACACGTAGTGTAGGCATATCAAAATAATGTTTATTTGAATATAAATAATGATAAAATTACTTTTTCTTATTGAGCCTCATTATAAACCTCGTTAGATTCATTTGGTTTTAAATTTTGAATATTCTAAACCTGAAGATTCGCAATTTTGTGGATTAATAAATTTATATAAATAGTAAATTATATATATATATATATATATATATATATATATATATATATATATATATATATATACACGTATACAGTATATATACGTGTGTATGTGTGTATATATACGTATATATATTTACGTGTATATATATATACTTATGTGTATATATATATATTTTTATGTAAATACAGTCATATCTTGCTACGATGTGCAGACCGTTTCAATCATGCTAGATATCATCAGGCAAGAAAAATTAAGGTACAAAAATTTAAAAGGTTCCAGACCTTTTCGAATTTTGAGGAGAGAAAAATTGCCATCACTGGCAATGGTAAAGATTGAAGTTCTTATGGGTTTAAAATGATTCCGAGAACCTAGTTTCTGTTAGAAGAAGGGGGAAGGGTTTATATATATATATGACACCGAAAATACCCTTTCAACTCTGTTCCTCTGTCCTTCTTAAACCCTTCCCCCTTCTTCTAACAGAAACTAGGTTCTTGGAATCATTTTAAACCCATAAGAACTTCAATCTTTACCATTGCCAGTGATGGCAATTTTTCTCTCCTCAAAATTCGAAAAGGTCTGGAACCTTTTAAATTTTTGTACCTTAATTTTTCTTGCCTGATGATATCTAGCATGATTGAAACGGTCTGCACATCGTAGCAAGATATGACTGTATTTACATAAATATATATATATATATATATATATATATATATATATATATATATATATAAGTAAATTCTTGGTACAGCAAAATGGAAGGAGAAATTTCAGAGGAAACATAATTTAATTTAAATCAAAAAGATCAAAGAAACAAAAAAAACAAAAAAAACGGGCAGGTGGAATTATTAAAATTTCCTTAAGGCCTTAACGTCTGACCCTCTAAGAGGAAACGTCAGAATGATAAATTAAAAACTAAGAAAACGAATGAGGAAAGAGGGAAATTGGTTTCAGTTGGAAAACCAGTGAGAGAAAAAAAAAAAAAAACATATATATATATATATATATATATATATATATAATTCTCACTGTTCAGGTGGTTTTAAATCATTAAATCACAGACGGTAAGGCCTTAAGGAAATTTTAACAATTCCACCTGCCCGTTTTTTTATTTGTTTCTTTTATCTTTTTGATTTAAATTAGATTATGTTTCCTCTGATATATATATATATATATATATATATATATATATATATATATATATATATATATATATATATATATTAAAATGGGAATTTGAAAACTTTGAAGTGTCGAATATAATGATAAAATCAGTTTTATCTACTCATTGTTTTTGTAAGTCCAATATTTCGCTAATACATAGCCTCATCAGGGTCTAAAGTGCGGTTCGTGAATTTTTTTTTTCTTTTTCTTCATTTTGGTGTTATGGCGAAGAAAAGAGAATTTACGTGTTGTCCCGGTGATTTCAATGTATAATGCTTCAGTTTCGGGCGAGATTTAAAGTAAAAGATGGTCGTACACTTTTTGAAGACACTTATTTTTAAAGTAAAATTAAAATGGGAATTTGAAAACTTTGACGTGTCGAATTTGATGATGAAATCATTTTTATTTACAAAAAAAATCAGTAAATTAAAATGATTTTATCATTATATTCGACACTTCAAAGTTTTTAAATTCCCATTTTAATTTTAATTTAAAAATATGTGTCTTCAAAAAGTGTACGACCATCTTTTACTTTATATATATATACATATATATATATATATATATATATATATATATATATATATATATATATATATATATATACATATATATATGACTTGTCTGTCTGTGTGAGGAAAGGTCCCTAGAAAAAAAAATATATATATGACTTGTCTGTCTGTCTGTGTGAGGAAAGGTCCCTAGAATATATATATATATATATATATATATATATAATATTCATTTGCGGAAGGTAAATCATCCCCACTAAAATTTGGTAGTATGAATTTCTGAATAAAAATTGGATTTGTTTAAATGTATATCAAACAAAATAATAATTTGATTCTTTCTTTTTGATTCTCGCACGCTCTCTCCTCTCTCTCTCTCTCTCTCTCTATATATATATATATATATATATATATATATATAGTCTTTGAAGTTTTTAACCTTTAAAACTACACAAAAAAATATTTTTTATCCTTCGTTAGAAAACCTTCTAGTCAATAAGTCATTTAATCACCTGCAATCACTGCATCAACTCGCTCTCGAATTTACTATAGTACTAATAATTTATTTTTCAAGGGATCATCAGTTGTTTACCATGAAAACCAATCAAAACAATAGATATACATTTTTTCCTGGATTCTTTTGTCTAATATTCAGGCATCTCAGAAATTATAATGACTTTTTTTTACAAACGAAATATTTTAGTTTTCTCTTCATTTTTTTTATTTCCAAATTATTTGCAAATCACAAATAACATCGAGAATCGTTTAATAAGTCTAATATTTGATGCGCATGCGTACATCAATCACAGATCGAGAGAAACATTTCAGTTGCTAATGAAATAGTTCAAACAACTTTTTCTGTAGCATATATTTATTTATTGACACATTTCCATTTCATTGTCAGGAAAGCCTATAATTTTTTTTTTAGCATACGCAAAGGTTTTTCCTTGAAGATTAGTAAGAATGAAGTCATTTGTCAATAATCACACACACGTACAAATCAGCGCATGTCATTAATAAAATACTTTTATAATTGCTCGATTTGTTTCAGCTATCAGATAGCTAATTACTTGTTTTGCATTAAATATTAGACCATTTATTTCTTTTAAATTAATTTTCCTTCATTGAATTTAAATATAAATAATTAAATAAAACATTTTTGTGCTGGTGTTTTATTTCAAGATGATGAAATTTCTTTTTTAATCCAATCTGAAATTATGGTAAAAAAAATTCTTGGGTACATTTCAAGTCCTCATATTTGTTTTACTATGAGTCGTAGTAAGATGAAAGTGGTTCCATTTTGAAGCTAAACGCATTGTCTTTTTTTGGGTTTTTTTTTTTGTAAGGCTATTGATTTTTTTAAAATTTCTTTGCAGATCAAGTAATGGCGTTCACTCAACCAGAAAAAGCATTTTTTGTGCTTGAATTTTCAAAAACTGAATCATGGACACTTGTTCAGCGTGCATTCCACAAAAAAATTGGAAAAACAGCCGCCAGAAAGGAAGTGAGATGGCATGGTAAATTCATGGCGAATAGGTGTTTATGCCCAGCGACGCCCATGAACTTCAGACGATGTGGTTGAACAAGTTTGAGTTGCCTTCCAGTGGAGCCCCCCCCGCCTTAAATCGATCAGAAGAGCCAGCAGTGGTGCTCACACTGAACATCTTTGAGCATTCCATGAAAAACTTGACACTACAAGCTTTCCGAATATACCAGATGCGTTTTTATATCCTTAATACTGCTCGAGATATTCAATGTCAAAATGTGTCCAAGACTTTTAGAACAACCTCATATTCTTCTGTTTTCTTTTTATTCTAAATTTTGTAGCTGCGTCACAAATCATAATGACGATTTTTTTTTTTACAAATGAAATATTCTAGTTTTTTTCCTTTAATCCTTTTTTTTACTTTCAAATTGTTCACAAACAATATAGAGAATCGTTTAATAATCCCATATTTGAAGCCGATAATTATATCAACCACAGATTGAGAGAAATATTTCAGTTGCTAATGAAACGTTTTGAACAACTGTTCCTGTCATACATATTGATTTATTAAAACATTTTCACGCTCATTGTCAGGGAAGCCTGTAATTCTTTTTACCGTACACAAAGATGCTGGCATTACTTAAACGCTAAAGAGAAAAACGGAAAGTTATTATCAATCTGCCTCTAATTGGCCTTTCCTCTGACAACGTCGGCTAAAATCGATAATCATCGTCAACATATGGAAACTAATGTAGCATCGACACATTCAATAGAGTGGTTACCAAACCATTTTATGGAAAAATGGTGGGATCCTTCTACGGCTCCATTAGATATCTCACTGCTGATGCAATTCTCTACCTATATAAAAGCCAGGTACGTCCAAGGATGGAGTACTGCTGCCACATCTGGGCTGGAGCTGCTAGAAAGACCTTATCCTGCCTTGACAGAGTTTAAAATAGACTTCGTAACCTAGTGGGGGCTGCTCTTTTCTCTCCCCTGCAACCTCTTTTCCACAGAAGAGATGCTGCGAGTCTATCTCTGCTTTATCGTTATTTTCATGGCAAGTGTAACCACTTATCAAGGCCCGGAGGCCACTCGAGGATAAGGATAATTGAGTGTATAGTAGTCAATGGGATAATATCGTATTAATCGTTAGGAGTGGAAGTTTGGTAAATTGGATTACTTAAGGAGACGGTTCATCAGGAATTTGTTTATGTTGGACTTGAAGACAGCCAAATTGTAGTCAGCTGGAAAACAGTTAAACGGAAAATAGTTCCACAGGCGTGCAGTTCTAAGAAAGAAACTTTGTTCATGGAATCAACGTTTAGGTTTAGGCACAGAAAATGAGTGGGGGAAACTATTGACAGTGGTTTCAGCTATACGAGTGTTTTTCGTGAAAGTTTGGCGAGGGGGAGGGAATATAGTTTGGAGCTCAGATAAGCACTTGCCATGAAAAGAATGATAAAGTAGAGATAGGCTCACACAGTCTCTTCTGTGAGAGAGAGGTCGCAGGATAGAGAAAAGCCCCCCCCCACACTAGGCTACGAAGTCTGTTTTGAACTCTATCAAGGCAGGATAAGTCCTTTCTAGCAGCTCCCGCCCAGATGTGGCAACAGTATTCCATCTGTGGACGTACCTGGCTCTTATATAGGTAGAGAATTGCATCATGTTTTAAACATACGCAACAGCTTATATCTTTTATATATAAATGAAAGTGCGTTTTCCCCTACTTAATTGACCGGTATAGCTTCATAAATTTAATTGATAGAATCGTGCATGTTTACTATTGCATGTTTTGCAATTGGATGTGCATACAGGTGTGAGGAATTATTTTTTAAAATTTTATTTACCCAAAATAGACAAACCTCATTTTTAGTTTTAGATATTATGCCATATTAGACACATTTACGTATGGGACCCAACACGTTGTATGCAGTTTATATCGCAAAGGAGACCAAGACAAATAATAACTCGAATTTTAACTCCTCTTTTTTTTCATAACAAGGACCTTTATATCCTTGACCTGCTGCCATGCATGACTTCTTATTGCAACTCTGACGTCACCCATCTCTCTAACGTGATCGTCCTCTCTAATGTGATCTCTCACCTTTTTGGTACGTTGCAGGAAGAAACAAATAAAAAAGAAAATAAATAATTGAACTCTGAATTTTTTTTAGAGTGCAAAGGAAATGCATTTATTCACGGTTCTTCCAAAAGAACGAATTTCATTATCTTGCAAAAGTTCTATTTGCACACACATGTGCTTTTTAAAAGTCTTTCTCCTCGCCACCTTGCACCGGAGAGCAGCAAGTGTTTCCTTGCCCTCGATTTTACACGTCCATCTTGCCGAGCACACAACTTGCTTCTGTTATCAACCCAGAGGTGTATTTTTTTCTCTTTTCTTGTGATGCAAGCTTGTGCCCACTTGCTAATTTGCATACGTGCTTTAATGGCTGCTGCTAATATTTTCTGTAACCAGCTGTCCTTTGGCTGCTACTGATTTTCTCACACGTGCCCATGCGAACTCTGTTACATTTTTATTTTTTTATTTTTTCTTAGCATCGTGTCAGTTCGATTATGGCTCAGTTTTGCATATAGCCATCATACAATTATACATGTATTGAATGTTTCTGTTGAATTCATGAATCTGTATAGAATTTCAATGCACCATAACAGGTAAATTACTAAGCAAAATTCAGTTCTATGCAACAATCTTCTGGAGGTTGAAGGTTCAGTCCTCAGTATACTAAAAATACAGTTAAAAATGTAAATCCATCTCAACAAGGCGTGAAGCCACTTTATGTAAGCAGCTAAAAAAAAAACATTTAAAAAAAACAATACCCAACGATAAGAGTTATATGGGTAGATTCCAACCCAGAAAACAGCAATTCTTCCCCTTTTGTCAGAAACATCGTTCGTGGAATATGTGGTTTAAAAGACAAAATAAAGGATTTGTAAGAACTTAAGTGCTGACAGTAAACCTAATGTCAACTTTCTACTTTCATTTGGATTTCCACTGGTTCATGGCTGACGGAACAAGAGCATGCTACTCCTGTTGTAGAAATGCTTCAGCCTGCTTTTGAACAATCTTGCATGAATCAAGCATCAGTTTTTGAGTGACATAAAAAATTCAAGGAAGGCAGGGAGTCTGTGAAGAATGATGAGAGGTGTGGGAGGAGTAATGGAGTCATAAAAATAGAGTTGATTGGCCAAATAAAGAATTTCATGCATAAGAACTGTCATGTGTCTATAGAGACAATAAGTATACAGTCTGATGTCAGTGTGGGAACTGTACACACAATTATTTGTGAGGAACTAAAGATGTGGAAGATTTGCCCCAAGGGTGCGCCATCCTTGTCACAGACTATTTAACCAAGATGGACATCAAGACGGTTCCTCACCCTCCCTATAGTCCGGACCTTGCTCCCTGTGACTTTTGGTTATTCCCTAAGCTCAAGGAAAACCATAGAAGCTGTCGTTATGAGACAATTGAGGAGATGAAAAAGACTGTAACAAGAGTCATTGACGTACTCACACAAGAGGACCTCCATGAGGCTTTCCAGAGGCTGTTGGAACGGCTTTGTAGCCGGAGGAGATTACTTCAATGGGGATTAAAGTTTCATATGTGTACTATCAATGAAAGTGCTCATATGAAAAATGTCTGGAAACTTGTTGAAGGCATATCGTACATCTGAAGAAGGGTGAAGGATACATTGGCCGAAACTTTGTAAAAATAATACTCCAGATGAGAATTGTAGTTGGAAATGATATAAATGATATAAAAATGAGCACGAGAATGGTGTTAGTTGGCAACCACCCTAATACCATAATTGAACCCATTCATTTCAAATGATATCAATAAAAACTGTTTGCTCTACAGCACAGCGCAAACAATGCACTAAGAAAGTTACAAAATAAAGATGTAAATTCTTGCATGCAAACAACCAACTAATTCCGACAAATAAATCTATTTGCCTAAATGATGTACGGTCGTTGTTGCTCATCAGCCCCACGATAGCAATTTAATTCGATCCGTTCTCGGGGTTCAAGTTCCCCCAAATCAATTTTCATCTTCAGACTTGGAAAATATTCAAATGCTGAAAATCTAAGAAATATAAATTACTAGCAGGGAAACCAGACGTTTCCCGGGATTGAATGATGATCAACATATGTTTCAACAAACACATTTTTATTGTCATCGAAATCAGTGAAATCGTCCAAATTTTCAATCAAATCGATTGATTGCCTGCTCTAGTTGGGGACCCACCACGGTGCACTGGGAGGAAGCTTCACATGCCTCCCTGTAGAGATTTCGTCCAAAATACATTGTAGTCTACATTGCACTGTAGAGAACCTACTTTTGATTTTATAAAATAAAAAAAAAAATACCCAAAGAAATCTGAGGTTATAAAAGTTGTGAGAATATCACCGAAGATGAGAACAATAATAATCCAAATAATACGAATTTTTAATCCTGATCTTATAAACTCAGAAACACCATGTCCAAATCTTTTTGTTTGAGTTGATTTGCTTCTATCATATTTTATTTTTTACTGGTGTGGGGGCATTCAGTTTTGCCCGGGCGTAAAATACGGTATTTAAATTTGTCCACATTTTGTATATATTATTATAGTCATGATTTCAAAAGAAAAATAGTATTTAGGTTCCCTCAGCTAGAATCGAAACCAAAACATTCAAAGCTGGTGATGTTACCGCTGTACCAGCATGACACGCATATGAACCGATTAAAAATTAAAAATAAACTAAGATGAATGCACAAAATGCGTTACAATTTTTTTTCAATTTAACCCATTTTTGACCCCTTAAAAACAATTTTAACCCATTTTTGACCTCTTAAAAACAATTTTAACCCATTTTTGACCCCTTAAACTCAATTTTAACCCATTTTTGACCCCTTAAACACAATTTTAACCGGTTTAAGACCCATAAAAGAACGTTTTGGTAGAGATAGAGTTTGAAAATATGGAGACAGACAGACAGACCGACATATAGCCGTTTATATATTAGATTTTCTTCTGAATTTTTGAGACGAGGATTGGCAATTTGTATTATTTGGATTGCCATTCTCATCTTGAGTGCCATTTTGAGAACGTTTCGGCCAATATAACCTCTAACATTATTCAGTTATTTTTTTTTAAATTTTTTTTTTGTACACAGGAATCACCACATTTTCAAGGCCAAGAGGCCACTCGAGGATAAGGGTTAAAGAGGGTACAGTAGAAATTGGACAATATAGTAATCATTAGTAATGAAAATTCGGTAAATTTGATAACTTATATGGAACGGCTCATCAAGAACTTGCTTACCTTAGACTTGAACACAACCATATTGTAGTCAGCCGGAAAGCAGGAAAACGGAAGACAATTCCACAGGCGTGTAGTTCTAAGAAAGAAACTTTGTTCATGGAATCTACGTTTAGGTTTAGGCACAAATAAAGAGTGGGGGGAATTATTGATAATGTTTTCAGCTAGACGAGTGTTTCTTGTGAAAGTTTGGCAAGGGGGGGGCCATAGACTGAAGCTCAGTCGAACACTTTCCATGAAAATAATGATAAAGGAGAGACAAACTCGCAACATCTCTTCTGTGAGATAGAGGTTGCAGGGAAGAGAAAAGGACATCTCCTACGAGGCTACGAAGTCTATTTTGAACTCTATCAAGGCAGGACAAGTCCTTTCTAGCATAAAATTATAATAATAATTATAAAATAAAACACATTCAATCATTTTAAAACTTTATTTTTCATTATTTCTTTTTTTTTATTTGTTAAAGAATGTGGTTCGTATCAATCGCCATATACCGGTGCCGACCCAACGTGTCCCTCCCCGCGAGAACAGGCTTCGAGGCCATTTGCACAACTAAACGGCAAATCTGCCAACATTTTTAAGTAAAACTTCTTTCCGTGGATTCAAACGTTTCAATTTGCGAGATCAGAGGTACGCTGTTGTACAAATCATGCTCTCTACCAATCCAAGTTATGACAACAGGACTATTGCCAGCACCCTCAAAATACAAATTTGGATGGTTCAATGCTTGAGGGCAGCTCAATGCATTGGACGACCCACGGTTATAGTCTTTGGTGTGGTTTCAAGTGAGGGCCACATCATGCCACCTAACATCTTCGAAGTTGGCTTGAAAGTCAACATCAAAGTGTACCTAGATATGTTGAAGAGTGTGGTGATTCCCTGGTGAAATCAGGTGGCTCCTAGCAAACCTTGGGTGTGGCAACAGAACTCGGTGCTGAACCAAAAGTTCAAAGAGACCCAGGCTTGACTTCAGAAGGAGTGCTACAACTTGTACCCTTCTCCGACCTGAACCTACTGGACTACTATGTTTGTTCATGCATCGAGAACATCACCAACATGACCTCCTACAACACGAAGGCCAGCCTAATCGCCACCATACACCACGTATTTGGCAAGCTCCTGCTGGCGCTTGTGGAAAAGGCATGTTCCCAGTTCCAGACTTGTATCAAGATGGTGATTGAGGCTGAAGGCAGCCACATTGAAATGTCAGCTCTACTACATAATCAAGTTATCTGAATTGAATTTTTCAGTAAAAGTTTTAAAATAAAGCTGTAGTCTTGTTTTCTTTAGGTCGACCAATTTATCGTTCCACCTTTATATATATATATATATATATATATATATATATATATATATATATATATATATATATATATAGTGAAAAACTTTGTTGAAATTCAAAGACTTACATTTTTTCTTTTTTGTAACTTTTGTTAATTTCATCCTGGATTTCTTCATTACAGCCGTTTCGTTAATGGGATGGCAATTTTATGATTTGGGATGCTATGAATTTTTTGTATTTTGTGGAATATGTCTTCAGAGTTTTTTTTTTCTGTGCTGGACTAAAACAAGGTTTAATAATTTAATAGAAAAATGTGATCTTCTAATTAGGGACCATATGTCCTAGGCTCTGGACACCGACATTAGCGCTATCCATACATGCATGCAAAATAATTTTTAAAAATGTAATTTCAAAAATATGCTATGCATAAATATAAACAGCATAATTCTCGTTTTCGTTTACCTGAAATCCAGGTTGATGTCTTTGAATTTGGTAAACGTCCTCAATCCAAAGTTTCCATAAAAACAAGATGGTATCGCAACTTTCAAAAAAAAAAAAAAAAAAAAAAACTTACCTGAAAAAAAAAAAAGAAAAAGAAAATTTAGATTATTGGGAAAAAAATTTTTTTTGATAGCATAAATAGGTAATTTTCCAGAATAGCTAAAAAAAGGGGGGGGGTTAAACAATAAATAAATACACAACAAATAAATGTTACCAAAGGCAAGATATGTTATACACTTCTACTTACCTGAATAAATTGTTTTGTGCTTTAACTTATTTTAAAATGTTTTATTTTTTAATAGATATAGAGAAAAACCTGTTGATTTAGAGCGAAAAAAAAATGTTGGTCTCGCTAGGGGTATAGTTGAGCCTCAATAATCGTTCGAAAATCGAAATTAAACAAAAAACGCATGCAAAAAAAAAAAGAAAAAATGTAACCAGTTGTGGGAAAATGTAATTTTCTACCAATATTTATTTGTTGTATATTTATTTCCCCCCCCCCATTTATTTTGTTAACTATTCTGCAAAATAACACGTTTTATTTTTAAAAATAATAAAAACAACATAAAAGATAATAGTCAAATGTCTATCTCCCCCACTCTCTCTCTCTCATATATATATATATATATATATATATATATATATATATATATATATATATATATATATATATATATATATATATATAAAGATTGACAACAAGGTTCTTGCGGGATATTTAATTTTGATTTCAAATTATGTATTTTCAAATAAGTTTTCCTTATAATATCTTTACTTTATATATCATTTTAAAGAGTGTTTACTGTTTGTCGCATTATCTAATCGTTTAAATTACGATCGTTTTCAAACAATTATTTCTTCTTTTCAGAACGTTGAATTGTCACGACCCGGTTAATTGATGACCGAATAGATTGGCAGTCTGATCGCGACATAAGAATTTATTTTATTTTGTATCCAACATCTCATAATTATCTTCGGTTAATGGTCGGATGTCGGATTAACCAGCGAAACATCAATAAGGAGAACGGAACAACAGAGCAAAAATGCCGAAACGAACACTCAATAACAGTTTAGAATTCAAGAAAGATTTTTATATACAAAGGAAGAAGAAAAAGTTCCGATACAAAGAACGAGTGAGACAGACGTATTTTTGGGGGGTCTTTGCCAGATGTATGTGACATGCAAAATACAGTACAATATGTATAAAAGCTTGTGGAAAGGAAAAGGTATTGGCATGAAATAGGCCAAACTTATCTGTTTTTATCCGTTAGGGTAAACACGGATTAAAAGTTCGCAAACACAATATCCAAGAAAAAAGTTGAGATGGCGAAAGTTTGTCTCTTCCTCGAATCTTAGTCCCAAAGAAGAATTCAATCGACAATACGATTGTATTTGGAATGATAATCCACAATTTAATTAATTCAAATCTCAGCCAGATTAAATGTTGAGGTTAATCGACAATACGATTATATTTGATTAATAGTTCGCAGTTTAACTGATCCGAATCTCAATATTCGATGGGGTCCGATTCTCGGAGCTACCGTTTTTATATACCGTGCTGTCTCACTTCTTTTCGCCAACTGTTTTTCTTATTTTCAAATCCCTCGTGCTTCTCGTTTCCCGCCACGAATGTTCACAGTCTGATTGCCATGACGACGTATTTCCGCTCACTAGATTTTTAAGAAAGAGTGAGAGCTAGCGAGATATATATAGAGAGTAAGTAGAGAGATTGACTGTTCGCTTTGCTCTGACGTCACAGAATACAAGATGGAAAAAAAGCAAATTCGCACTATTTTCTTAATTCAATTCAAGCTAGGCTGAAAAGCTGCTGAAAATGCTTGCAATATCACCGAAGCGTTTGGCGCAGGAACAACTACTAAACGCACAGCACAATGGTGGTTTAAGAAATTTTATGGCGGCAACGAGTCTTGAAGATGATGAACGTAGTGGTCAGCCATCGAATGTTAACAATGATCAATCAGGAACCTTAGTCGAAGCAAAACCACGCACAACTGTTCGAGAACTTGCTTCTGAATTAGATGCAACGTATACGACGATTTCCAAACAATTGAGAGAGATTGGAAAGACAAAAAATAAAAAACTTGATAAATGGGTGGCTCACGAATTGAACGACAAACGTTTTATTGTTTTATAAAAATATTTCTTCAATTCTCCCTTTTGAAGACAAGACTCCTTCAATGGAACACAAACTTTATTACGTCGGCTGACGAAGACTTGTGGTTCTGACCGACCACGTTTCTGAAACATTAGCATATTCAGTGTATGGAATATTTGTCTATATAAATAAAAATAATATATTTTGCTCTTATTTATTGAGCACTCTTAAGAACCTCGTTTTGATTCACAAGTTTTTCCTTCTGAATACCTTTAACTTTCATTTTGACCACCTCCTTTTTGAACTTTTTTGCTATGACGTCACATATGACATTATCATATATAACGTTATCTGCTATAACTGCACAAATGTATGTATCATCTACTATGACGTCATAAATGACGTATCCTGCAAAAATGACGTATCCTGTAAAAAAAAACAGAAAGGAATACGGTTTTATTTTATCATCATCATCATCATCATGACGGGCTCCTTGCACGGACCAATGTGACTCTTCCTCTCCAGTGTTTCCTGTCTTCCATCAGCTGCCTCAGATCTTCAGGTTCACAGTTGGTGTCGTGTGCTATTTGCTGGATGTACGTGGATCCAGGTTGCCCTTTGCTTGCGTGTCCGTGTTGTGGAGTCCATAGCAATACATCACTGACCAATTCATGCTTGCTCCTCAGACAATGACCGGCAAATCGTAGGCGTCTTTCTCTGATGGTATTAAATATGGTAGGTAGGTTGCCATAAAGTTGTTGCTTCGTGGGATGATTTTGCCAAGATATATTTAATACTGTTCTTAGCATACGGGTGCATGTGCTGTCTAGTTTTCTTTCCAATCTTTCGGTGAGCGTCCAGGTTGTAGCACCATAAACAAGAACAGACTCTACCACTGCCCTGAAGTACTGCCTTTTCAGTTTGTTAGATAGCCCCGAAGTTCATTCTGAATACAGCCCATCCAATGCAGCGCATGCTTTTGAAATGCAAATTTCGATATCTCTCCCTTATATATATATATACTAGCATTTCAGCCCAGCGTTGCCCGGGTGTTTGGAGGTGTATGTTGAACAACAAAAAAAAAAATAAGCGGTCAATTTTTTTTAACTTGGACCCCTATTATGACTCCTTAACATTTATTGTTTTGGACTCAAATCAAGTTATTAAGTTAGATCCATGTCCAAAGAACCCATATCTAAAATTTCCAGTGTTTAGACCCAAAATTGTCAGAGGAGTTTGGTAGAGCTCTCAAAGGTCAAATCGTTGAACTTTGACCCCTTAACAGCCAAATTACTGGCCGAAAACGGGTCACAAAGATTTTTCCAAATCTCAATACCCTGTATGTCAAATTTCGAGCCTGTAGACTGAAAATTGACAGTTATTGCGTAGGGAAATGTGTACACACACACACACACACAGACACGTTCACTTTTATATATATAAATATATATATATATATATATATATATATATTTAGCTGTTTGACGGTACAAAACTTATAGATTCCTTTGAAGAAAATAGGCGGCAAAACCTAAGGGGCCTCTTTCATCAACAGACTCATCAGGAGTTAATCGTTGATCATAGAAAAATAAATAAATAAAATATCTCGCAAGAACAGACTTAATGGAGTGTTCATGTAAATTTTACCGAGGGAGAGAGGGAAGAAAATGGGAGGCCGGATGGGAATACGAATAAAATAAAATATTTACAATTATATAAAATATATGTACAAGTGGGGGCAAAGGGGAGAGTTAAAATATATCCCCAAATAAGTCTAATGACCTAACAAATTCTTTCTGTCGAAAGAGAGAAGGTCTGCATAAAAGAATGGAGACCGACTCAAAAATCTGCAAGTAATTTTGTGAATCAGCCCGGTGCAAAATCCTAAAACACTCAATTTTATACGCATTGGCACACGCTGGATTTTCATGGAAGTGTTGGCCAATGGCAGATTCCAAGGTGGAAGAAAGGGGGTAAAAGTGACAAGGCTTGGCCAATCTTATTTTTGTTGGAACATGTTGGTTGATTCGAGTCTGCAAATTTAAAGAGGTTTAACCCACATAGTCAGCAGCACACTGATAATTAAATTCATAAACTGCATTACTTTTCGTGATGTAAAGCAAACCATCCTTAACAAATGCAGACTTTATACCAAAAACCAAACGTAGAGCAACGGACATGAAGCAATTTGACAGAGATTTAATGATTCGTCTATCCAAACATTGACCGGTTTCCCCAATCCAAAGAACCTTTAAAAAAACTGTTTAGACGTTGTCTTAAGGAGAATAGCGTCCCATCACCCTGGAAAATCTCATCAGTATGCCCTGTATTTAAGAATTCAGGTGATCGCTCATCCACCTCTCAGTACAGGCCAATAAGTCTCCTGTGCGTCATGTGTAAGTTGCTGGAATCTGTGTTAAATACAGAAATAATCAACCATCTCAACAAAAATAACCTTTTTAGTGACACTCAATATGGTTTCCATTCTGCTAGATCTACAGCAGATGTGCTTACAGTTATATCTCATAGGATTAGCAAATCTCTCGATGGAGGCAACCTTTCTAGGGCAATTGCTCTTGACATATCTAAGGCCTTTGATAGGGTATGGCATAAAGGTTTACTTCACAAGATCTCTAGCTATGGTATAGCTGGAAATGTCTTCTAAATTATTAAATCATTTCTTTCTGATAGGTTCATAAGAGTAGTAGTTGAGGGGCAAAAATAAGAAGCTCACAGTATTAATGCTGGAGTTCCTCAGGGGTCCACATCCTAGGCCCAACTCTATACCTGATCTACATTAATGGTCTTCCAAATCCCATCCTTACATCATTTGCAGACATTTATGCTGATGACACTACCATTTATGGTAGCACATCTAAGACATTAAACGACCAAGTCCTCTTATTCTCTCTCCTCTGATCTTGAGCACGTGGTATAATGGAGAAAGGAGTGGCTGGTTACTTTTAATGCATCTAAAACCAAGCTTTTACATCATCAACATTCTGATCCACATCTGGCATCAATTGAAATGAATGGCTCTCGTCTTCAGGAGGCCCCAAGTTTTGACAAACTTCTGGGCTTGACCGTTACTCCTGATCTTAAATGGAACACATACATCAAATCTTTTGCCAAGGCAGCTGGAAAAATGGTGGGATCTTTCTATCGATCCAGTAGATATCTCACTGCTGATGCAATTCTCTAAGAGCCAGGTACACCCAAGGATGGAATACTGTTGCCACATCTGGGCAGGAGCTGCTAGAAAGGACTTATCCTGCCTTGATAGAGTTCAAAATAGACTTCGTAGCCTCGTAGGAGATGTCTTTTTCTCTTCCCTGCAACCTCTATCTCACAGAAGAGATGTTGCGAGTTTATCTCTGATGTATCGTTATTTTCATGGAAAGTGTTCGACTGAGCTTCAGTCTATGGTCCCCCCTCGCCAAACTTTCACAAGAAACACTCGTCTAGCTTAAAACACTATCAATAATTCCCCCCCACTCTTTATCTGTGCCTAAACCTAAACGTAGATTCCATGAACAAAGTTTCTTTCTTAGAACTGCACGCCTGTGGAATTGTCTTCCGTTTTCCTGCTTTCCGGCTGACTACAATCTGATTGTCTTCAAGTCCAACGTAAATAAGTTCTTGATGAGCCGTTCCATATAAGTTAACAAATTTACCGAATTTTCATTACTAATTATTACTATATTGTCCAATTTCTACTGTACCCTCTTTAACCCTTATCCTCGAGTGGCCTCTTGGCCTTGATAATGTGGTGATGCCTGTGTAAAAAAAAAAATGTAGAAAGGACACCTGAAAGAAAAGAAAGAACGCAGGAGAATTGTATTTTTTAACTTTCTTTTTTTATAATATAATCAATTAAATTCTCCGGATAACCGTTTTGAATGAAGATATCCTTGACGGTCTTCAATTCGCGTTCTAGTTTTACCAGAAGAACAAATTCTAAGGGCTCTATACACTAACGTCTGAATAAGTTCAATCTTCCTGGAACAAGGCACAAATGAACGCCAGTTCATATATAGGCCGGTAAATGTCGGCTTACGGTAGACTGTTGTAAAAACTCTTACTGCGTTCAACTAAAACGCTCAAGAAAGACAAGCAACCGTCATTCTGGTTCTCCATAGTAAATAATAACGTTGTATGGAGAGAATTAAGTTTGTTGATAAATGTTTCCGCCTCATTTATATGATAAAATTATTGCCCAATACTCAATGTCTATCACAATAAAAACATCGTTTCCGAAACGATCGTACAATTTATTGATTTTGTTTGTTCTTCCTTATGAAACCGATTTTGAATTTTGAATTTTAATTATAAATTATCAATTATCTTACTTAATACTGTATATACATACATATATATACACGTATGTATATATATATATATACGTATATACATATATATATACACGTACGTGTGTATATATACGTATATACATATTTATATGTACATATACGTTTTTATATATATATACGTATATATATACATATACGTAGTAAGTTATATATATATATATATATATATATATATATATATATATATATATATATATATATATATAGTAAGTTATAGAATATATATAGCGATTAAGCTACACTGAATATTCCGCATTTCATCCACTCTAGGACTCTTCAGGCTTATGCGCGAATTTTGTGGTTGTTTGTCGTTTTTATATACGCATCACAAAATTCGTGCATAAGCCTGAAGAGTCCTAGAGTGGATGAAATGCTGAATATTCAGTATAGTTTAATCGCCATATATATTTTATAACTTACTATATATATATATATATATATATATATATATATATATATATATATATATATATATATATATATAACTTACTAACTAGCTCTACCTACGTATTGAGCACTTTTGAATAAATACTTTAATAAGTTTACGCATAAATTTATACTTTCGTATATTAATTTTATGTGAGTAAATTAAGTAGTTAGACATATACGTATATACTTATTTATATGTACATATACTTTTATATATATATATATATATATATATACATATACGTACATATATGTACATATACGTACATATATATACACATACGTACATATATATATATACATATACGTACATATATACACACATATATATACATATATGTATGTATGTAAATACATATACATATACGTATATACATATATACACATGCATATACGTACATATATGTACGTACATACATATACATTTACGTATATACATATATACACATACATATACGTATATACATATATACACATGCATATACATACATATATACATATACATACACATATACATATATATATATATATATATATATATGTATATATATATAGCTTGTATGTACCTTTTATTTCCTTTCTCAAAGGCATACATCATTTTGGTTCTCTTGCCCTCTCTGCTCTACATGTTAAAGAAACAAAAAAAAACGGAGAATGAATAAGGGAGATAACTAGTATTCTTATGACAAAAGGTTCATAAATAATGCATTTCACTTTTCATAATAATTTGCAACCGCTGCTCAGTTGCATTTCTAAAGCTGCATTCTTATCCATCGTGCAGCAATTGGAAATATCGTTGAAAATCTTGCAATACATCATCTCGCCATATTGGTAGCAACCTTTCTAGAATGAGTGATTTTTCAAATTATGAAGTTGAGGTTTTCAAAGCCTATTCTTCCTAGTAGTATTTATTTACGCCCACACGAAAGCAAAATGTGACACAAGGTCGTTTTTAATGTGGGGTTAAGCCAGCTCCCCCAAAAGAGGCATTCTGGCAGTAAGCAAAAATAAAAATTGCCCCTAATATAGAAGGGTTTCCCCTCCATTGACTAAGGACTAATTAACTTAGCATAAGAACAGATACTACACTGTGATCATAACAGATACTGCACTGTGAGCTTGGCTTGGACGCCGGATGTACTTTTTCTTTTTATAAATCATGAAAAGAAACTTTTAATATACTCAGTCAAAGATATGTGAGCTATTAAAAGGTAAACTAATTTGCATATTCTTTGAAAAACTAACTTTCCTTAATTAATAATTCATGTTTCATCATTTCTTCTTGAGCAATTAGTTTCATTTAACTATGGCACTTAATTTTATTTATGCATATTTTCTACATTGTGCATTAATCTGTAGGATTTAGGACAGAAAAGTTCGAGCACATAGTAATGTATTTTTAGCCATCTATCTATCTATCTCTCTCTCTCTCTCTCTCTATATATATATATATATATATGATGAAAATAATGGAAATAGTATTCCGACAAAATAGAGAAATAAAAAGGAACAAACCGTATTATGTGTTCATCAACGTTTTGTCTTTATTTCGAGGAAGTCTTGAAATAAAGACGAAACGTTGATGAACACATAATACGGTTTGTTCCTTTTTATTTCTCTCTCTCTCTCTCTCTCTCTCTATATATATATATATATATATATATATATACATATATATATATATATATATATATATATATATAGAGAGAGAGAGAGAGAGGGATAGATAGATAGATAGATATGTTGGTTGCATGAACCATGTAAGTTGTCCATAATAGTGTTTTTTCTAAGTTTTTTAAGATGAACATCTGATGAGTACGTGACTAAATATGCAGTTTAATGTTGCAGACTTGTTAGTCGCAATTTAAAACAATATTGTAATGGGTACGTTTGGAAACGTCATAAATGACCAACTGAGAAAACTTGGTATTTAGAACTTGGAAAATTATTATACTTAATAGTGACCTAATCTGTGTGCATGTGGTAAGTCTCTACCAAACTCCTCTTTAATTTTAGTCTACAGACTTGAAACTTGATATAGAGGGGATTTGGACATGCGGAACCATTTCGATTTTATTTTTAGCCTGTGAAAATAGCTAAGCGATAAAAATTGGAAAAAAAACCCAGTTGACCTTGTACTCTTGTTACTTTTGCGCATGCATCAAATTAAACATTCATGGCTCAAAGTCGCTTATTTTTTAAATCTTTCGTATCTATCTTTGGGTAGCTCAGATGGTACCGATGATGTAGCGATAAATAATGACTAAGGCTGGAGCATTAACCGTTTTGGTTTTGATTCTAGCGGATGTGCTCTATCTATGCTAAAAACAGCCTATCCTGCCCCGACAGAATACAAATAGACTTCGTGGCTTGGTGGGGGATGCCCTTTTCTTTTTCCTGCAACCTCTCTCCCACAGAAGAGACGTTACAAGCCTGTCTTTGTTTTATCGTTATTTCCATGGCAAGTGCTCGTCTGAGCTCCAATCTCTGGTCCGCCCCCTCGCCAATCTTTCATGATAAACACCCGTCTAGCTGAAACCACAGTCAATAATTTTCCCCACTCTTTTTCTGTGCATAAATCAAAACGTAGATTCCATGAACTGCACGCCTGTGAAATTCTCTTCTGCTTACCTGTTTCCCACCTGACTACAACCTGGATGTCTTCAAGGCCAACATAAACAAATTCCTGATGAACCGCCCCCTTAAGTAAGACACTTTATCAAATCTCCAATACTGACGATTACTACGACACTATCACATTGATTACTGTACACCCAATAACCCTTATCCCCGAGTGGCTTCCGGGCCTTGATAAGTGGTAACCTCCATGTAAAAAAAAAAAAAATTGCTCTCATCTCTGCATTGTTTCCAGTCATTCTGGACCTCTCCTTGCCATTGGACACGAGCAATGCCGATTAAGGAAAGGTGCATTTGACGATTGTGCAACCCTTGCCTCATAATTACACATGCAGCTCCCCTTACGAGGGATATCCATTGTCTCTTGAGACTGAAGGGAATCATCGATTGTTTAAAAATCATAGAGAGATAAAAAGAAATATAAAATGGTAATATGGAGGTACAGGACTAGGAGCAGAGTTTCTTAGAACTGCACGCCTGTGAAACTCTGTTCCGTCTGCCTGCTTTCCACCTGACTACAACCTGCATGTCTTCAAGTCCAATGTAAACAAATTCCTGATGAACCGCCCTCTTAAGTAGACACTTTATTAAATCTCCACACTAACGTACTGTACATGCAATAACTCTTATCCCTGAGTGACTTCTGGGCCTTGATAAGTGGTGACCACATTGTAAAAAAAAAAAGAGTGATTCTCATTTTTTGCTGTGTAACACAGAATACGTCTGTTGTTTTTTTTTATATTTACAGAAATAATCATAAAGATTGTGTAGAATCTCTATTGATAAATTATTTGTACATCAAATCCTTCAACTCTATTTTATACGGTCAATCAATAGTCTAACTTTGAAGCATGGAATTGAGCCAACCCTTGGCACGTTTTTTTTTTTCTGAATGTCATCAGAAATTAATAACAGCTTTGTACTTTATTGATCTGAGTGTACTTTTAAATACCTTTATTCGATGAAAGAATCACTTTTAGTAATGCCTTCTCAACCTGTATAACAGCCAAGTACCTCCTTGGATGGAGTACTGTTGCCACGTTTGAACAGGAGCTGCTAGTGAGCATTCTATCCTGCCTTGACAGAGTTCAAAACCGACTTCGTAATCTAGTAGGCGATGCCCGTTTATCTTCCCTGCAACCTCTTTCTCACAGAAGAGACATGGCAAGCCTGCCTCTTCTGTATCATTATTTTCATGGCACGTATTCGACAACTCCAATCAATGCCCACCCCCCTCGCCAATTTTTCATAAAAAAAAACTCACTCGTCTAGCCAAAATCACTATCAATAAATTCCCCCACTTTCTATCGGTACCTAAACCTAAACGTGGATTCCATGAACAAAGCTTCTTTCCATGAACTGCCCGCCTGTGTAACTCTCTTCCTCTGGTCTGCTTTCCAGCTGACTACAATATCATCATCTTCAAATCCAACATAAACAAATTCTTATTGAACCATCCTCGTAAATAATCTGACTATACCAAATTTTCACCACAAACAATTATTATGCTACTGCCCTAATAACTACAATACACACATTAACCGTTATCCTCGAGTGGCCTCCAGGCCTTGATATATGGTAACCCCCTTTGTAAAAAGAAAGATAACTAGAGCTCAATAAGCAGTAGATATTTCATCCTAGTTATATTTTGTAACGAAAACCACTTGAGACAAGTCATGAAGCCACTTGATGCTAACAAAGCTGATTATTACAATGATCAAGGCTGTAGGTAGAAGGAAAACAGTGAGTAGGAAGAGAGTTCCACAACCTTTTAATCCTTGGAAAGAAGCTACTGGAATGGGAGCTGTATTACAATGAGGTATTAAAACAACAAATTGATGGAGACCACTAGACCAACAAGTCAAACGAGCTGGAACAAAGGAAGCAGGAAATAGATCAGGCAAATCTTAAGAACACATGCCATAATAGTATTTGTAAAAAAGACTGAGACTAGCAACATCACGTCTGTGAGAGAGAGAGAATTTACAGTGAAGAAGAAAGTGTAGGGCCAATCAAATTACAGAAACGTTTCTACAATTTATCAAGAACCTTCAAATGGGACACAGTTTCACCAACCTAAATGGCAACAGTACTCCACACATGTGTAACAGAGCGCATATAAGGATGTGTGAGAAAATCAGCAGCAGCTGTAGGATAGCTGGCTAGTAAAAAATATTAGCAGCAACAGCCGTTAAAGCATGTATGCAAATTAACAAGTGTGCGCGAGCTTGCGTCACAAGGAAAAAGAAAAGGAATACAGACCAGCATGTGGTCGAAAAAGAGAAGCAAGTCGCATGCAGGCAAGATGGAGGTTTGAGTCAAGGGCACGAAAGTGCTGGCTGGGGCTGCGCAAAGTGGCGAGAAAAGACTGATATGGCAGCAGCACTCAATCCTAGGACGTACTTGGCTCTGATACAGGTAGGGAATTGCTTCAGCAGTAATGAGATATCTACTGGAGTGGTAGAATCTTCCCGCCACTTATCAAGGCCCGGAAGTCACTCAGGGATAAGGGTTATTGCAAGTACAGTACGTTAGTGTGGAGGTTTGATGAAGTGTTTACTCAAGGGGGCGGTTCATTAGGAATTTGTAACATTGGACTTGAAGACATCCAAGTTGTAGTCCGGTGGGAAGCAGGCAGACGGAACAGAGTTCCACAGGCGTGCAGTTCTAAGAAAGAAGCTTTGTTCATGGAATCCGCGTTTTGATTTAGGCACATATGTGGGGGAAATTTTTCACAGTGGATTCAGCTAGACGAGTGTTTTTCATGAAAGATTGTCTAAACATAGGGCGTCCTAAAGGTGAGATCCATTTATTTCAATAGGGGAGTATTTTACGATTAGGTAGCTGCTAGAATAATAATACTATTATAATACAGGTAATAGTGCACGTATGGGTGCATGTGAGAAAATCAGCAGCAGCAGAAGGATAGCTGGCTAGTGAAAATATTAGCAAGTGTGCCCGTGCTTGCATCACAGGAAAAGGAGAGAAAAATACACCACATGATCAAAGGGAGAAGCAAGTTGCACACTGAGCAAGATGGACATGTGAAAGTCAAAGGTGAGATAACGCTGGCTAGCCCCAGCATAAAGTGGTGGGGGTGGGGACAGAGACTTTTAAAAAGCACGCGTGTATAAAAAAACTTTTGAAATATAATGAAATGCGTTGTTTTGGAAGAACCACGAATAAATACACTTCATTTGAACTTTAAAAAAAAAATGCTGGGTTTAACTTTTGTTTCTTTCCTTATTTTTATTTGTTTGTTCCTTTGCTACGGTGCCGGACAGTGTGTGGGTCGAAGAAGTTTGAACTGTAAAGACACAGTTAAAAATTAACGGCCACGGTACATTTTTATTGATTTAAAATCAATACAACACATGTACCGTGGCGGTTACTTTGCTATCCTACAGATGCTGCTGATTTTCTCACACGCGCTCATATGTGCTCTGGTAGACATGTACGCAGTTTCTTCATTGTTACAGTTTAAAACTGGTAGAGATTCCCACGGACACTAAAAAGCAAATGGCGTTAACTGCTACCCTTTTTATTTTCGGTCGCAGAAGAACTTTTTGGGTTTCAGCTAGGAGAGCTCACATTAGGGGGAGACAATGCTATTTCATTACTGACAAACAACAAGCGTCAACAATAATGCAATAATATGAAATAAAACATTAATTATCTGAACAATTTAAATGTTTATTCTTCTAATCATAATAACTAATCCAGCGACCATCCGTCACTCAAATCAATTAATAAGAATACAATAACAATAATAATAATGTTTTGACCATTGACTCCGCTTGCCACAGTTAACAGATACTATGCTATGATCACAGCCTAAAGGGTCATAACATTACTTTTGCCTTTTAAATATATATATATAGATGTTTTCTCCTTACGGAACAACATACATCCTACGTTAAATTATACTTATGAAATCTGTTAGCTTTCCTTGACGTACTGGTTACAAAAATCTAATCAAATCACCTTAAATCAATACATCGTAAACCCAGGTTTACATAATTATATAAATGCTGGGATTCATTTTGCTCTATCAAACGAAACGTTGATTCAGTTTGAGCCCTAAAACATCGTGTCCTTCTGGTCAATTTAAAAACAAAATTGGATGAAGAATCGAGAATGATCACTGATAATTTATCCAATAATGGGTACCCTCTCGATGTGATTTGGTCAGTCATCGAGAGGAAAATAACTGAATTTTCTCAAATAAAAGTCAATACGGTGACTAAATGTCGAATTTATATTCCTTTACGGTGGTTAGGGTCAGTAAGAGAGAAATTCGCCAAGCAAATCAGCTCAAGAGTAGAAAATCTTATTTTGCTTCCAATGTATGCGTTGGGTTCTTTACGAATCCGTTAATAGCATCCCTTCGAAAAGACGTTCTACCCTCCCCAATATAATAATAATTAGGGCTAGGACAACAGCATATTCTTTTCCTTGTTTGTGTGAATGTACGTATGTATGTTTTTGCCAAAAACTTTTGATAGACGCGACGGATCCTGGTGAGATTAGTATCGTTTTGAAGCTTGGCGTCTTAGACGACAAATATCGAAAAATTGGCGAAAAACATTGATTCCTTCACCCTCAACTGGGCAGTTTTCTACAAGGAGGGGTTTTTGCATCGCCATTTTTTTTTTTTTTTTTGCAAGTTATGTTTTCTTTTTGATTGACTATGCTAACTTTTAAAGCGCTTGACTTCCGGTCACGTGATAGAGACATCAACTAAGATGTCAGTTTTTTTTTGTTTTCCTCCTTCGCATTACGGATTCGAGCATGCCTTCCTTCTAAAACTTTAATCGTGTATCTGTTGATATCTTATATGCTTTTAAATAGAGTGATGTGGTTATCGGTTGATTAACTGTGTCTGATATATACTAGAAAGTCAAAACAATGATAAGAATATTCTGTTGTCATAGGCCTAATAATAATGTAATTTATCAATTTAAATGTAGTTACAGTGCTGACTACGTGGGTCAAATGATGTTAAGATTGGATAGTATAGTCCAAAAACACATACTTTGCAAAATCAGAAATGAGACCAACCTACCAGGGAATGAACTTACTAACACATAAGGATCTTCAATAGCTATTCATTGGCTTAAAAAACCCGTCAAGCACAACAAATTTCAGCAGTAACTCATTCACCATTTTGAGTCGTGCTCATTCCGATTTTAATCTAAAGATCTTGAAGACTATTCACGTTCGTTTAAAGGGACTTTCTTTTTGTAAACAGAAGGAACGTTTCTTAGGTTTGAACGTGATTAGCCTCTACGAGATTCCAGTAATGTACATGAATCATAACCAATCTTTTTGTTAAATATATAATGTCTTCTGTGTTCTTTTTTCCCCTATTAAGAGATCATAATGTGGTTTTTATTATTTAGTACGTATTGTTTCCATCGAGTCTCGTTCCCTTTTAATTTTTAATAAAATCTCTCGATTAAACTCTGGAAGAATGAGGGCAAAACCAATAAGCTGGCCACCTTTTTCTTCTTCTTTCTTCTCTTTTAATCATGAATATCAAAACAAAACTCTTCCCTTCATAATTGTACTACACACACGCGTATGTATGTACGTCGTGACCACTGCCATGCAGACAGGACTCTGATGAACAGCGAGTGTCCTGCGCCATATA
Source organism: Euprymna scolopes (assembly GCF_053919585.1). NCBI lineage: Eukaryota > Metazoa > Mollusca > Cephalopoda > Sepiida > Sepiolidae > Euprymna > Euprymna scolopes. Next base: position 39,111,373 of record NC_136516.1, read on the forward strand.
ACTGGACCTCCACTGCCTTGTGGGCCAAGGTACTTTTAACCAAAGGCTAAGGGTGAGGTAACCCTGACAGAAACCTCCAGAGGAGCATAGGCCCTGTAAGCTGTGACCTACTGGCATGTAAAATATGCTCTGGTGCCCAGTAACCTAAGTCCCAGTCATGGATCAAATGGCGTGATGGGTCGAGAGAGCTGCGTAAGCCGTGGTGAAGGCAAGCTCTCTAGGAGAAGGAAACCCCTGATATAAAACCTGCGGCGACTGCTGCATCCAATTATATTGACTTGGCGTTAATGGAAATAAAGGCTCTGGAACATCCAAGGTCTGCACCGGCAGGTGCTCAGGGCACCACAGCCTGGACCCAGTCATCAGCAGATGTGCAGGACTGTAAAAGGTTCATAGAAGTGACCGTTCGGCACATGCTGCTAGTGGCGCTCATGTCTGCCTCATTTGAGCCAGAGATGTATATAATGTAAAGGCAATACTCGAGAATAAGTTTGCTGCTATCATGTATGTATGCATGTATGTATGTTTTTAATCCTTCAGGGAGACTAGCCACCCTCCTCACCAAACAAGTCTGGTGGGGGAACCAGTTTAGTCACCGGTGACCCGACCATGAGGCAGGTAGTACTGGGTTGCATGGTACCAGTAGCATATGACATGACCCTGAAGGATTAAAAACAAGACCTTCCAAAGGGCGAATGAACTCTTTTTCTGGGTCAACGGCCAACTAGCACCGTGTATATTTGTGTGTGTGTATATGTGTATTGGGGTAGAGAGGGCTCCCGTAGGCCGTGGTGAAGGCAACCTTTCTAGGAGAAGCAAATCTCTGATTTAAAAAACCATAAAGCGGAAGACCAGTACCCGCATTAAGCTGGTCTGCAGTTTAATTTGTTGCTGGCTATCTTGCTCTTGCTTGTTGTTGGATCTCAACATTTTGAACCGAGGGAGAGACTTAGCTGTCGTACAAAGCTAAGACTCTGTAACATCATCTTTGTATAGATACTCCCTCAGACATTTTGGCTCATGGATTTTAAATGTCGGAGGGAGTGGCACTCGTCTGACAAGACGTTGCAATCATAACATAATATGTATGTATGTATATTATATTACCAAACGGATGATTATTTGGGAATTCTAGGTGCTATATGTGCTTTCCGCTTATCTCGGCATTGTTTCCAGTCGTCCTGAACCTCCACTTGCCACTGATATTCAACAATGTCGACTCAGGAGAGGTGTGGTTGAGAATTGCGCAACTCTTGTCACAAAAATTTCATGTGCAGGTAACCTTAGAGTGGGTATCCATAGTCTGTCAAGACTGCAGGAAGCCTTTTGCATATCATCATCATGTATGTATATATAAACTCTCAATGAAGTTAGTAAAAACAGCAGTTCTAAATTACTAAAACTGCCACTTAACTATATATTCAAACGCTACTCTGTTTGATATATATATATATATATATATATATATATATATATATATATATCAAACACAGTAGTGCTTGAATATATAGTTAAGTGGCAGTTTTAGTAATTTAGAACTGCTTCATTTTCCGACCAAATTTCAAACAATTATTGCAGTTTATAGATCACCTTCTCAGCTATATTGTAAAAAAAAAAAAAAAAGTTCCATTCTTGTTCAGTAAAACAAAAGTTATAATGAATTTATCGGTGTTCAAAATCGTAAAAAAACATAAGGAGGTGAACAACGTTTTTTATGACTGGTTTCCATAGCAACTACGTCGCTTCAGCGACTACTGTTGCTATCAATTCACCACTTTCGCGAAAAGAGAAGTAACAAGTGAAACAGAGAATAAAAGAATGAAAGGGAGATAATTGGGGGGGATTTTATTGAAAGCAGACGAGTGCCGTACATTGTTATTACATATGTCTATGTTATGTTTATGGGGGTAAAAAATTAAACAAAGAACAGGTGAATTGATTATATAATGTTATAAATTGAATTTTAAAAAAAAATCTTAATGCTGCAAGTTATAAATTTATTATATCATTTACTAGAATACCTTGTCCTTTTCTTTTTCAGTTTTAACAACTAGTCCTTTACTTTTCCATGATTAAGCTCAACCATATTACTTTTCATGCTCGCATTTTTCTATTGTAATCCATGATTTTTCCAGGTTTCCAATAAATTCACTTGTTCATTGTTTAATTTCGGTCTTATATATTATACTTTTCATGCTCCTGTTTTTCTATTGTAATATATATATATATATATATATATATATATATATATATATATATATATATTGTTATCTCTATAATTGGAGAGTGACTCAATTACCACAAAACCTTTGAAATATGTGCATATATTTTTCCAAACGTACTACAAATACACTTGTGGAGATGATCTAAAGATGTTATTTTTACTGATATTTTAAAATCAATGAATATTTATCATTTCATCATTTATATGAACCATAGAAAATTAAGTCTTAAACAAAAAGAAACAAATAAAAGAATCGTTTTAAACATCGGAAAATAGGCACAATTTTTTTTCGATTTCGATATCGATTCTGATAGCCTAAAAAGTGAAGATTTTTTTTTCGATTCCCAATTCCTATTAATAGTTCCAACACACACACACACACACACACACACACACACACACACACACACACACACACACATTATTAAAAAGGTGATAATCCACTATAAACTATATGTGAATAAAATTGCAACAACAAAAAGATTTTCTCTTCTACAGAAAATCATTTCCAAGTCAAAATGTCGGATAATTGTAAGTATTGATTTTATCAAGTAGGGGCTTCCATAGTATTCGGCTGATATCAAGAGTAGGTCAATCTTGCTTTGAATTCATACAGCTTCATACTACTCAACTTTTCAAAGTGATTCATGTCTGGATGAATAAACAAGTAGGAGATCACTTCAAATTTTTGCGTCTTTGTAGAAATATCTCAGATGTTTTGAAATGTTACCTATACTTCTATAATTTTTTTTTTTTTTTTTTAGATGGGGGTATTGATATTCATATTAAAACCCCTCTTTTTCTATTTATTTAAGTATTTATTTGTTTTTGTTTTTTTATTATTACATTTTCACCCCAAACAAGGCATATTGCCACTTTGATGTAAGGGGCTACTATCAGGGACCAAAGATCCAGGGATACTATGTAGGGAGTTTAGCAAAAAGATGCCTGTTCACATAACATTTGAACTTCTGCATGTCAATACAGTTGGGGAAGCAGGAAACCGGAAGAGAATTCCAAAGTCCTGCCGTTCTGGGGAAGAAGCTATTAGAGTAAAAGGCTTTCTTACATCTAGGGATCTTAACTGTATAGGGGTGGGACTTTGCTGCTTGTCGGGTTTATCGGAGGTATTTTCATCGAGGGGGTACAAGTGCTTGTAGTTCGTCAGAGCATCCACCATTAAAATACTTGTAAAACAAGCATGCAATATTTCGTCGATGGGACAGAGGCTGAAGTTTAGATGACAATTCAGGACCTATTAGGTTGGCGACCCCTATAAAAGCAAATGTGACACTTTGATCCCAGCCCGAAGGCCAAGAAAGAAAAAAGGCAAACCCTTTTTCTTTTTATTTAGGTATTTATTTACTTTCCCACGAAAGCAAATGTGACACAAGGTCGTTTTTAATGTGTGTGTTGGGGGGGGGGGAGCTCCCATAAAACAAGGGGAAAAAGGGGACACTATGGCAGTATCCACAAAAACAGTATGTATTTATTTGTTTCCCCACGAGGTCGTTTTTAATGTGGGTGAAAACTAGCGCCCCCCCCCCCGCCAAAAAAAAACGGAACACTCTAGCAGTTTCCAAATAAATAGTAATTGTATCAGTATGAAAGGGTTTCCCTACATTGACCAAGAACAAATTAACTTAAGTGAAGCATCAGAACAGATACTACACCTTGATCTTCGGCCGTTTTTTTTTTTATTTAAAAAGAAAATATAACTTTGTTATACATGGTTCGTGGAATTGCATTCATTTGCAAAAGATGTAGCTAATTTGCATATTCTTTTAAACATTCATTTTAATTAATTCCCTATTAGTTTTTTCGGTTTTCTTACGGGATGATCATCTTTAATTAACTATTACATGTAATTATATTCATGCAGATATTCTACATGATTTATACTTGCATAATATTTGCGTAAAAAGTTTAGAGTATACTCTTTCTATATATGTTTATGTATGCATATATAATTTGTTTAAAAAACTTGCCTACCAAACTCCTCCGTCAGTTTTTGGTTTACAGATATGAAACTTCATATATAGGGTATTCGAACCCATGCAAAACTTCATATTTGAGGTTTTAGCGGGGGAAAATCGATGTAAAAGTGTGAAAATTAAAAAAAAAAAAAATGAAAATTGCCAGGTGAAGGTCGAATGACGACATTACGAATATGCATGCATAACGTAATACCTCCTGGTTCATGTTTTAATTTTAAGCTTTGCAGTAAATATGTCTTCATTGTACAGTCATAAACGTCAAAGGAAAAAGTAAATCATAAGCTATGCGTTTTGGTTTCGATTCTCAGTGGTGGTGCACAAGTCACTTTTTTTTTTTACTTTTTAAATCATTACTATATATTGGGTCGAATATACTATAATATAATAATAAATACGAGATTAATTACAATATCATATTTAAGCATATTTTACGAGCGGGTAATGGCGGGTGGTCTGCTAGTGTATATATATATATATATATATATATATACTGGCAGTAGAGTTTAGTTTCCTAGAGGTACATCCAATAAAACAACATGTGTCTTCCCAAAAGTGCTCGATTAATAAACAGAGCAGGTATATTAAATTTATTTATACAGACATTGGTGGCTACATATGTGCATACATGTTTCTGTAATCACCCGTTACTGGGGAGATTACGTCTTCAGGCCAAGAATTACCCTTGAAAACTGAAATTTCAAGACACAAAAACATTTTCTTATTTTGTTTACAAAATTAGAATCTTGTCATCTAATATGGGTGGTGCTAGGTGTGGGGGAGGATAACAATCTATTCCTCACAGGTTTTTATCTCTTCATATCTTAACTTCGGTAAGAGATAATTTTTATTTTTTATTTCTTTTTAAGTATCTCACTATTTAGTTGTGCGTTATAAATTACTTGAGAAATCCGACATTATGTCTCCTATAGCCAACGGTCAAGGACTTTAGGTACTTCGTATATTCCCGACGGCCACCTAGGGTGGAGAATACTGTATTCTCGATTTACATACACGCATATTTCATCAGAAGTAAACACACACACACACACACACACACACACATACACACACACATATATATATATATATATATATATATATATATATATATATACTCAGAGTTGATACACACCGTTCCGTATATTTCCTTACACATATGCACAGAAAAATAAAATATAAATAAATATAAAATGTAAGAAAACTACCAACTTCTACATGTATAAATATACATAAATATATGCATAAACATCTTTACTCTGATACACTGGCGTACATATATACATAGACATACACGCACACATATACAGAATGTACATATACAGTTCCATATATTTACACTAAACGTAAACGCACATCCATATAATATACATAAATACCCATACACGTAGTTACACCTACACACATATATCTACATATATAGCCATATACACACCCGCATATAATAGACTAACGCTGTTATTACACCAAATAAAACTATCAATTAGGAATTTTTAAATATCCAAAAGACAAAATTAAAAACCTGTAGATCATAATCTGATTCACCTTTCGATATATATATATATATATATATATATATATATATATACACATACAAGCAAACGTTCGCAAGTATGTCAAATTTCCTTTTACACTCGAACAGAATGTTTGAACATTGGCACATCAAATGGGAAAAACGGATCGCAAGAGAAACAAACAGGAATTATCCCTGCCGTTCAATGAAACATGCATAAGAGAAAAATGCTGGCCAAATATATTTATATATATATACTAGCAAAAGTACCCGTCGTTGACTGGGTTCAAAAACAGCCTACAGAAAATGGACTCTGATTTATGAAAGTATGATAGGTTATGAAAACGAACAGTTGTAAAGAGATAGCTTCGAATTCGGGGGAATCAAAACCAAAGCAAAATATGATGAAAGTAAAAATAAAATAGATAAACCCCATAATTTATTATACCATACCTGTTCACACTGAAACACTTATCACAATATTCTGTGGATCTATATTAAAAAAAACTTGTTAAACTTTGTGACATATTTCCATTCTATGGAGGTCAGGTGCGAACGAACACCCCATAATTTTATTATACCATATTTCTTCAAACTGAAACATAATTATCAAACTATACTTACGCAGATAGATATGAAAAGTCTTTATTAAAGTTTGTGCCTATTTCCATTCTATGGAGACCAGGCGCGAGCACAGACCCCACAATTTTATTATACCATCCCTATTTAAGTTAAAACATACTTATCAAAGTATTATTATGTACATCTATATCAAAAAAACTTGTAAACGTTTTTTTTTTAATTTTTTTTTTCAAAACTTTGTGGACCAGGTGCAAACGCAGACTCGACAATTTTAATGAACCACTGTTCTGCCAGATCAAACATACCCATTCCTGTGTCTCAATAAATCTTCTATCATTATATGTAATCAGTTTTTTAAAATAGTCAACCATATAGAAGCCTATTCGTGACCACACACACACATTCAGCTTTATATTATAGAAGATATATATATATATATATAAGAATATTTCTACAGGAATATATATATATATATATATATATATATATATATATATATATATATATATATATATTCCTGTAGAAATAGTCTTTATTCACTTAAATTTCCTTTTTACATATACCAATCCTTATTTAAGAAGCTCAGTGTAATTGCAGAGCATATAATGAATAAATGACAAAAGTCTATATACCAAATTTCATAATGTTGAGCATCTTACAAGTTATTCCTTTAATTCAGTTGACACTTACAATTCTTGACAGTATCTGTTTCGTAGCAAAATACAGTATATATATATATATATATATATATATATATATGTATATATATATATATATATACATATATGTATATATATGTATATATATGTACATATACATATATATACACATATAGATATATATATATGTACATATATATATATATACACACACATATACATACACATATACACATACACACATATATATGTACATATATATGCATATATATACATATACATATATATATACATACACATATATATATATGTACATATATATATACATATATATACATATATATATACATACACATATATATGTACATATATATATACATATATATGCATATATATATATACATATACATATATATACATATACATATATACATACACATATATATATATATATATACATACACATATACATATACATACACATATACATATACACATATACATATATATACATATATATATACATATACATATATATACATGCACATATATATACATATACATATATATATACATATACATATATATATACACATATATATATACATATACATATATATACATATACGTATATATATACATATACATCTATATACATATATACATATACGTATATATATACATATACATCTATATATATACATACATATATATATATACATATACATCTATATATATACATACATATATATATATATATACATACATATATATATATATACATATACATACATATATATATATACATACATATATATATATACATACATATATATATATACATACATATATATATACATACATATATATATATACATACATATATATACATACATATATATACATACATACATATATATATACATACATATATATATATACATACATATATATACATACATACATATATATACATACATATATATATATATATAATCTATGCCGTTTTTTGATTTCTCACTGATTCATGCATTGATTTTTTTTCTTTATGTTTGGATGCTCTGATTTGCCTCTTAACCGGAAGCGGAACAGATATTTAAATCAGATAAAACAAACGCATATGAACCCCAAGAGAGAGCAGTGATCTAAAAATCAATCTCTAGAGTTCTTATTCAGAAACAGGTGCAAAAATATGGCTGAAAAATGTCTGGAATTGTTTAGAATGGAGGAAATTTATCTACTTATAATATAAGCGGCAGTTTTCCATTTGTTTGTTTCTCTGCCAGTATTTTGAATTGTTTTTTTTTTTTTTTTCAAGGGGGATAATTATATGAAAACTTCTGGCATCAATGGCGCCTGTGGTGCAGAGAACTGATATTACACTTTGAATTATTTATTTGCAAAAAATAATTTAAACTTTAAGCATTTTAAACAAATTAGACAGACGGCCATTCGAAAGTGTGGGGAAATGGGTGTCGTTGGTCATTCTTTGTTACCATAATTAAAAAATGTCTACTCTACTTCACTAGAATCATCAATCACTGTAATACCACATTTACTCCAGGGACTGCCTTAATCAAATTTTCCAAATCATTAAAAAAAAAATAAATAAATAAATAAAATATCTACTACACTTTAACCTTAACCCAAAGACCAAGGAGCCATGAAAAATGTTTGTGACTACGCATTTTTAAATGAATGTAAAAAAAAACAACATATATATATATATATATATATATATATATATTTAATTTTCTTCCTTTTATTAAAACCAACCGAAAGCTCTTTTTAGCATCCTCGTTGTTCCCTTAAGTGCAATTGTTTGGATCTCTTTTGCACTTGGTTCACCAGGAATATTAGTTAGGTAGGACTTCAGGTTCTTTTTTATAAGCCCTGTTGCACCTATGATAACTTAGTCTGTTAAGTCTAGTTTGAAAGTCAGTTTTAATAAATTTTCGATCTTTTCCGCCCACAGTTTTTCTAATTAACTTAAACAGTGTGTCGCACGTGTCCGTCTCTGTAACATGCCTTCTTCCAACTCAATCTCCCGTTCTCTCCACGGTTCGTTTCATGCATCTCGTATAATCTCGTTTGCTTAGAGACGGCGAGAGTTTGCGTAACTCATGCGTGATCGCTATCCAGGTAAGTTATGATTTTCCCTACATTAGGTAAATAATTTTACTTTTAATATATTCATACAAGTAACGGTGTGAAAACATGGCTTGTGAGAACAACCTAGCTGACAGATGCACAGCCAGGAAGAGTCGGCATCAGGATCCGTCGTCCTTTGGTCGTTTCTTCCTCTCTGCATGTGGCAAGCAAAGGAGTATCAGGCACAGAACCACAAATTGATAGAGTGAAAGTCAAAACTTTGCTTCTGCGGCATTCCTTTGTGTGTTCTCGGCTAAACCTTCCCTGACTTCGCATGCAATCCCTGAACCTTGTTGTTCACTTGGTTGAGGATGAAATCTGCAATTTTTCTGGTTTAATGATAGACCAGAGAATCATGAGGCACAATCTTTGTGAACGCTTTTGCAAAAGTTTAACTCACTCTATCCCACCCCCAAAATGGAAAAGCTAAAACAAGAGTACCTTGGCTGAAATACTTTTAACTCTTGAGATAGTAAGTTACTAGTGATAAAATAGTCTAAGTAGCCGTAATTTGCAATTAACTCACCAAGACACTCATTTTTCTTAGAATGTTTATTTTTTTACTCACATAACCTCTTTTTTTCTGTTTCTCTTTCTTTCGCTCCCTCTTTTTCTCTCGCTCCTTCTTTTTCTCTCGCCCCTTCTTTTTCTCTCGCTCCTTCTCTTGATTGTCACTGTGTACGCTTTCATGGCGGTTTTATACAGTTTTTTTTAACAAACTATCATATAGCTATGCTTTAAAAGTTAAATAAAAAGACATTCCATTCTTATAAATCATATTCAAAAGCTATAAGAGTTATTTCTACGTGATTTATTTTCATATATCAAGATGCGTTTTATGCTGACTGCTACAACAACAAAAATAAGCTTTAATCTTAAAGTAACGTCTGATGCGCTTTGCATAAACAATGTAAAGAAAGACTTAAAGTCGTGTTAGAATTAATAGCACAACCCATGATTCTGAACATGTAATCAAATTGTCTAAATGAAAGACAGTAGTAATAAGAGAAAGATAATAAAACGAAACAGCTAAATGAGAATCATTTAAAAAAGTAGATTCAATGAAGTAAAATTTTCGGTGTATGATGGGGGTGTATTAGCATATTTTTATGCCTGAGTGAAATATAATGCTTAAAGTCGTGTTAGAATTAATAGCACAACCAATGATTCTGAACATGTGATCAAATCGTTCAAGTGAAAGAAAGTAGAATTACACTGTGGAACGATAAAATTGTCGCCCTAGAAAAAACAGCATGCTTCCATTTCTGTTTAATGAAAACCGGTTTTATCTTTTTGGTGCAGGACATCTACTAGTTGGCCAGTTGTGTACAAAGCCCAAGAGTGATAGGAGCCTTCTATCATGTCTGAAAGTGACGTAATGTTAAACGAGCGAGATCGGATATGTGCCACTGTATAACTCATGCTCTCTACCGATCCAAGTTATGACAACAGGACCATTGCCAGCACCCTCAAAATGAATCATTGAATTGCCACGAATAACAGGTACGTGCCCAGGGTGATGGAAACAAAGTTTTCAGCCACGGTTATTGTTTTGGTGGGGTTTCACGTGAGGCCCACAACATGCCTCCTAACTTCTTCAAAATCGGCTGGAAAGTCAACACCAAAATGTACCTGGACGTTCTGTAGATTGCGATGACTCCCTCGTGCAATTAGATGGACGCTAGCAGACCCTTGATGTGGCAGCAAGACTCGGCACCAGCCAAGTCCAAAGACACTCAGGCTTGGCTTCAAAAGGATTGCTACAACTTTGCACTCTTCTTTCACTGGCCTGCTCCTCCCTCAACCTAAATCCGCTGGACTACTTTGTTTGGTCATACGTCAACAACATCACCAACAGGACCTCCCATAACACCAAAGCCAACCTGATCGTTGTCACCCACCGAGTGTTCGTTGAGCTCCTGCCAGCGCTTATGGAAAAAGTTTGCTCCCAGTTCCAAATCCATATCAAGGTGGTGATTGAGTCTGAAGGCGGCTACATTGAATAAATGTCAGCTCTACTATTAAATCAAGTTACATGAATTGATTTTTCAATAAAAAGTTTTCAAATAAAGCTGTAGTGTGGTTTCTTTAGGGCGACGCTTTTATCGTTCCATCTCGTGGGAAAAAGATAATGAAATGAAACGCTTAAATGACGGTCATGTTGAAAAGGAGATGCAATGAAGTTAATTTCCTGTGAATAATGGGAGTGTGTTAGTATATTTTTGTGACTGAGTGAAATATACTCCTACTTTTTTTATTTAAATATTGTCTGGTGAGCTTTGCATAGACTAGAGGCAAACGAATTGTTGGTGAATGTTATCTAAATAATATATAGAAACAAATGGTTGGTGAAGTTTGCTCAATGCTTAAAGTCGTGTTAGAATTAACAGCACGAGAAGAGGTCGTGTGACAGCTAGATCAACCAAATAAGCTTTAATGTTAAAGTCGTGCCAAAAGATATTGATTGTCTGTTTAAGGAACAGCCGCAATGTTGTTGGATTAACGAACAGGTGCGATCAACCAGGAAGACTTCGTGCAGATCAAACAATCCTGATACATGACCTTCGTTAACTCTTTACATAAGTTTGATTCGCTTCTCCTTCTCTTCTTCCTCACCACTACAAAAAAAAAAAAGAAGAAAATCCACTCGTACCTTGGCTGACATACTATTAACTCTTGTGATTATAAGTCACTATTAAAGACTGGAAGGCAATTGTCTATAGTGAAACGAATTTAACACCTGCTTAACGAGTGACAATGTCTCGGAAGAGTCGATATCAGGCTCCGTTGTCTTCTGCTCAAATCTGCCTCTGCGCATAGCAGACAAAGGCGTGTCAGGTGTGGGACCACAAATCAGTGGAATGAAAGTAACAACGTCGCTTCCGTGTGTGTGTGTGTGTGTGTGTGTGTGTGTGTGTGTGTGTGTGTGTGTGTGTGTTCTGGACTAAACTTTCCCCGACTTCGTATGCAACCACTAAGTCGTGCTGCTCTCTGTATCGCACGGGGGGGGGGTGAGCAAATCTGCAGTGAGCTGGTTTAACAAATAGCTGCGACCAACGAGGATGACTTCATGCAATCCTGAGGCACGATCTTTGTGAACTCTTTCCTCCTCCTCCTCCTCCTCCTCCTCGCCACCACCAAAAAAAAAAAAAAAAAAAAATGAAATCCAGTCGTAACTTGGCTGAAATATTAATAACTCTTGTGATTATAAGTCACTATTATCAGTGAAAAAGAGTGCAATACAACGAATTTTACTCCTGATTAACGTGTGACAATATATATTAATACTAAGGCAATTTTATTTTTGCAAACTGCCAGAGTGCCCCCTTTCTGGGGAAGCTGATTTTCTCCCACATTAAAAACAACCTTGTGTCACATTTTTGTTTACGTGGAGAAGCAAATAGATATCAGTCGATGGATCAACCTAAGTCATTCGCCGGTTACGATGAACAAATCCACCTATTGTATGCTTTGCAATCCATGTTGTTACTTTATTTCGGCGTTCTATTTTTCTTTTCATCCCTTAACAAGGTTATAACACTTAGGTGCATTAGAAAGGAAACAGCAAATGACATCCAGTCGTACCTTGGTTGAGATACTATTAACTCTTGTGATTATAAGTCACTATTATCAGTGAAAAAGAATGGAATACAATTGCCTATGGTGAAACGAATTTAACTGCTGAGTAACGTGTGACAATGTCGCTATCTTTGTCTGCGACGAGACCAGATACGGAAAATGGTTCGTAGATGATTATATATAAAGAGAGAGAGAGAGAAACGTTAATCTCATCTGCGATATTTGACGAATCTCTGAACTTGTAGAAATTAAAAAAGAAACTAATTTGAAGGCAACAGCAGCTTTAACCTAGACGACTCAGAACTGTATCATCATCATCGTCATCGTCATCATCATCATCTTGTATGAATTCGAAGATACTATTGTTAGCATTGGTTTCCCCGATATTTTTTCTCGTCAGAATTCTTTCTAGAAAGAGATCGGTTATTCACGGGAAGGACCCCAAGAAGGTTTTCAACATCCAAAGCGAAAATCATTTTTTGTGGAACGAACTAGGTTCGAACTTGGAACACCCAGGTCGTCAGTTCATGTCGTTAATTTTGAGTGTTAGAAATGATAAAATGAGAAAGAAATAGAAAAGAAGGTTATGAAACGTAGTAATAGAAATGGGTGACTTAGTAAGTTAATTGCAAATTACGATTAATTAGAACTGTATCATCATCGTCATCATCATCATCATCATATGAATTCGAAGATACTATTGTTACCCATCCAAGTTATGACAACAGGACCATTGCCAGCACCATAAAAATGCAACATTGGATTGCCACGAATAAGAGGGACGTGCCCAGGGTGATGAAAACAAAATTTTCAGCCGTGGTTATGGTTTTTGGTGTGATTTCAAGTGAGGCTCACATCATACCACCTCACATCTTACAACTCGTCTTGAAAGTCAACACCAAAGTGTACTTGGATGTGCTGAAGAGTGGCGATCCACTGGTGGCAGCTGACAGACTCTGGGCGTGGCAGCAGAATTCAGTGCCAGTCAACAAGTCCAAAGATACAAAGGCTTGGCTTCAGAAAGAGTATTACAACTTTGTACCCTTCTCTTACTGCCCCCCCCCACTACCCCCGACCTGAATCCGCTGGACTACTTCGTTTTATCATACATCGAGAACATCACCAACATGACCTCCTACAACACCAAAGCCAGTTTACAAACGTGATCATTCTTTCCTTTCTTCATTATTATCAGTTACTATAAAGATTAAGTCTCCACTTCTTTGCTCATGAAATTAAATTTCCACACATGATTATTCTTTTCTTTCTTTATTATTATCAGTTACTATAAAGATTAAGCCTCCACTTCTTTGCTCATGAAATTAAATTTCCATGCATGATTATTCTTGTCTTTCTTCATTATTATCAGTTACTATAAAGATTAAGCCTCCACTTTTTTGCTCATGAAATTAAATTTCCACACATGATTATTCTTTTCTTTCTTCATTATTATCAGTTACTATAAAGATTAAGCCTCCACTTTTTTGCTCATGAAATTAAATTTCCATACATGATTATTCTTGTCTTTCTTCATTATTATCAGTTACTATAAAGATTAAGCCTCCACTTTTTTGCTCATGAAATTAAATTTCCATACATGATTATTCTTGTCTTTCTTCATTATTATCAGTTACTATAAAGATTAAGCCTCCACTTCTTTGCTCATGAAATTAAATTTCCATGCATGATTATTCTTGTCTTTCTTTATTATTATCAGTTACTATAAAGATTAAGCCTCCACTTCTTTGCTCATGAAATTAAATTTCCATGCATGATTATTCTTGTCTTTCTTCATTATTATCAGTTACTATAAAGATTAAGCCTCCACTTCTTTGCTCATGAAATTAAATTTCCATGCATGATTATTCTTGTCTTTCTTCATTATTATCAGTTACTATAAAGATTAAGCCTCCACTTCTTTGCTCATGAAATTAAATTTCCATGCATGATTATTCTTGTCTTTCTTCATTATTATCAGTTACTATAAAGATTAAGCTTCTTCTTCTCTCATACTAATTATATTTTCGTGAATATTCTTTACATGTACAAATTAAATTCGCATTCTTGATTTTTCTAAACTTTCTGTCTTATTATCAGTTATTATTAAGATTAAGCCTCCGCTTCTTTGCTCATACAAATTAAATTTGCACATGGGATTGTTCTTTACTTCTTCGTTCATAGCACCACATGTTCTAAGTCGAAGAAGAGAGAGAATCAGAACGATCTTGATCATCAATGCTCTTCAAAGTGATGCCATAGATAGTTGTGTCGTCAATGAATGATCTTGGAACATGTTTTAGAAGATCATTCATGAAGATCAGAAAGATGAGAACAAATAAAAAAAATCTTTCTCTTCCTCTCACTGCCTAAAGATGTATGTCTAACCCCAAATAAAGTACCCACTGTATCTCTTGGAGTTAGTTGTATTCATTTTGAAATACGGTCGAGGATATTTTAAAGCAGGAAAACCCATCATACTGCAGGATCAAAGCAACCAACTATCACTACCAAGACAATATATATATATATATAACGACTTTAAATGATAACAGCCACACATATGCACACTGAGCGAATGTTTGCATACATAACTCTAGCAATATTTTTGCTATAATAGAAGGGTATAATTACAGAAAAATGGAAGGTTCTATTTATAGACAGCATTGATAAGAACTGACTAACGAAACGGAACCAAACCCTGCTAACAACCAATCAGAAAATGAAATCACTCGGTAAAACATCACGGATATTTTAAAATTCCCACACATAATTTTCCGTGTGCACAAGAGAAGGGATTTTGCTCTTCGTTTGCAAAATTTTATAGTTCAAGACTTGTATGGATTGCCTATCCAATGGGAAACCCTAGTTTTCATTTTAGTTTTGATAATTCAAAGCTTCTCTGTATTGACGAGTGTCATTTTGTTTGGAATAAGATTTCCCTTTGCTTCCGAAACTAAACTGAAACATAAATGACTGACAACTCAAAAGTAATTATTCTTCTCTTTCTCTATTGCTAGCCTGGGTGCCCGGCGTTACCCGGCTGTTTGGAGGTGTGGGTTGAGCAAAAATAAAAAAAAAGTGGTAGTAGGCAGACTGGCTCGAACCCGTACCTTGAAGGAGAAAAAGAACGTGAAAAAAAAATTGACGTCTTTGCTCACCAAACCGGAAGTGACGTAGTTTTAAATTAAGGCTAGACAATCGAAAAGAGGGGATGACTTTCGAAAATATCAGTGAACAAAACGAACCCTCCCTGTAGAAAAGTGCCGAGTTGGGGGTGAAGGAATTAATGTTTTTGGCCAATTTTTTTATATTTGTCGTCTGTAGGGTCGACCTTCACAACGATACTAATCTCGTGAAAATCTGTCGTCTCTGTAGAAAGTTTTAGGCAGACATACATACAAACATACATACGTTTAAACAGACAGGTCAGATTTATATTATAGACTAGCCCGGGTGCCTGGCGTTACCCATGTTTGGAAGTGTGTGTTGAGCAGAAAAAAAACAAAAAAAAACAACAACAAAAATAATGGTAGTCGGCAGACAGGCTCGAACCCGTACTGCGAAGGAGAAAAAGAATGTGAAAAAAAAATGCGACGTCTTTGCTGTTGCGGTCATCGCCAAACCAGAAGTGACGGAGGTTTAAATTAACTAGTCTATGATCGTGTGAACGAAGTTATGTCGTTTTTTTTATATTCAAACTAATTCAAGAAAGAACGTTTTTTGCGCATGCGTTTTGGGCTAAATTGTTATGAAGGAACGATTTTTTGCTACCCTCTCTCATCGCGAACGTCAATTTCTATAGGAAATAATTGATCGTTTTTTCTAGTTTTCACATATTATTCAACCGAGACATCGTCCTTTCAGACAGTACCGGTGTTGATCCGGTCTGATGCTACTGAGAAAAGTTTTAGATATACATACATATATACATACATACATTTAAACAGACAGGGGAGTTTTGTATTATAAAAGATAATCAGTTATTATTAAGATTGGGTCGCCCTTTCTTTGGTCATAAAATTAAATCTGCGTATGTAATTACTGGAAGCAAGTGGGGCACATGTACACGCACTTTTCTTATATAGATTATGCTTCGCTATTTAAATTTTAAACGTTGACATGTTAAATAAGAACAAGTAACAGTGATCTCAGGTGTACTCGAAGATTTCAGGTTTGGTGAGGGCAGGACATGAAAGGCGAGCAACATCAATCGAAATAACGTAGGAAAAGAATTCCAGAAGAATCTGCCAGAGTGTCATTGAAGATTTTTGATGTCCTTTTTTCGCCGAAGGCAGGAACCGTTTTTCCATTTGGACATTCCAACAACAGAGGAATTCTTTCGTGTCGCATGTAAACATGAAAGGGAAAAGAGATTTCTATTTCACTTAGATAACGGGGGGGGGAAGGTTAAGTAAAGTATGTTGTAACAATATTGGATACTAGTTTCAGTATGTTCGTTTCTCAAAATTCTTGAAACGTTAATTTCCTTGTTATTGATAGAATAGGAACAATAATTCCCCTATGAGAAAAACATTATAGCTTGGCAAGCGCAGACGTCATATATATATTGTGATACATTTATTAAAATGTATAATAAATTATTTTATTGATTTTTAGCGGAGAAGAGGAGATATATTTTCAGTATATTTCATTCACTGTATCTAATTGAGCAGACGATTTCTTGTTTTATGTGAACATTGACTGTTAATATATTTTTCTCTCGGTAGAATTTGAATCATTAAATCTGGGAACCTGGGATACTTTATTTTTTTATATATTTCGTTACGTCACCCATCTCTACCGTCCCCAGTAGGACTGGGATACGTCGTAACAATATATATATATATATATATATATATATATATATATATATATATATGCTTACTTAATAAAAAATAATATATATAAAAAATATATATTTGCTCTGCCATAGTACTAAGTACTTTCGTCAGGTTTTTACTAATTAACAGTTTTGCTATATATATATTTAAAAAAAAACATAAAGCGGGAGACCAGTACCTGCATTAAGCTGGTCTGCAGTTTGACTTGTTGCTGGCTATCTTGCTGATGCTTGTTGCTGAATCTCAACATTTTGAACCGAGAGAAGACTTAGCTGTTATACAAAGCTAAAACTCTGTAACATCATCTTTGTATAGATACTTCTTCAGGCATTTGTCTATAAAAATTGTTCGTTGCGACGGAAAAATTGTCACGCGTGTAGCCCTGAAATGCTGGAAGCATGTAATAATTGACCTTCCATCATTCTATATATGCATATGCATTGTTATATGTATGTATGTATGTATATATGTATGTATGCATGTATGTTAATACAGGGTGGGCCAAAATAAGGGTCCTATTTTTAAAAATTCATAAATTCATGTAAGTTTTAAGAAGTGTTTTTCGGCCAAAATTTGTTTTGTTTATTTAAAAAAAATCTCGGAAGGGTCAGTCTACACACACATAAAGTTTGGTGAGTTTAACTTTTATTTTGTGGAAGTTATTCAAATTTAAAGATAGGACCCTCATTTTTGGCCCATCCTGTATATGTACTAGTGTATGTATGTGTATGTATATCTATTTGTATATGTATGTATATATGTATGTGTGTATATATGCTTATGTGTGTTTGTATGTATATACGTATATATATATATTTGTGTGTATGTATTTATATGTATATATGCATATATATATGTATGCGTATAAGTGCATATATATGTATGTGTAGGTATATGTAGGTAACTTTATGTGTATGTATGTATATGTGCATACATGTGTACGTATATGTATGTGAATATGTATGTATATGTGTGTATGTATTTGTATATGTTTGTATATATATATATATTGCATACTGGTTGTTATTTTTGAAGTACCAAATATGTGTATATATTTGCTGTTCTTATTTAGATGACGAGTTATATATTTGTTGTTGTTCATGTTAGTAAGAGTCTTAGAGTGATAGAGACAGTCTTAGGAGTGATCAGGTTGTTGAGTGTTCATATGTCTTAAGATGTTCATGTTGTAAGAGATAGCGTATTGGAGACATAAACAGGGTATATATAAAGAGAGAGGCAGTTCTGTATATATGTAATAGACAGTGTACATGTTACTATAAGATCACCAAGCCTGTAATTCAACTAGAAGAGATTTTTGAATATCTTGATAGATAGACCGAGAGATAGTTTAGCATTTACGTTTGACAGTTGTACATATAATATAAACACGTTACCTTTCTCGTTGTAATGATGAGCACAGAAAGACGCCAGTTATAAAAAACATGATGATCATTTATTCTTCGACCGGTCGGAAATGATTCTGTATTTCAGGGATTCAAAGTTGTTACATGGTTATTTTTAAATCTCCCTACTTCCCAGAGGGTGGTTTGACTCTAACCGAGAATCGGTCTGAACCTCTCTGCTTCTCTGATCTGACTCCTCTCGCTTCTTCTCTCTGACTGATCCTGATTCTCACTTATCTAACTAAACTCATAACTCATGACGTCATTGCATGACCGAGCACGTATATATGAGACGCATGTCATGAACCCTTCTCTGACCCATATTTTTATTATGCATTCTTTCTAAGAATGTAAATAGTTTCGAGCCAAATTTGTATTTATTAAATATTTTAACAGAATCAACAATTTACTGGACATTCCATTTATAATAACATTCTGTATTTATTTTAACTTATGATTGGAATACTCAATTCCAAATTTAGCTTCGCAAGTTCGAATCCTTGACTATCCTATTTCATATTTACTCACAAGAACAGGCTTTTGTTCTTGTAACATATGTGTATGCATATGTATGTATATGTGTGTATATGTGTGTGCATGTGTGTATGTATATGTTTGTATATGTTTTTATGTATGTGTTATATGTATTGTGTATGTATGTATGTGTGCATGTTTATGGGTATGTCTGTGTATGTATGTATGTATATATATATATATATATATATATATATATATATGTATGCCAAAGATCGTCTTCAATATCATGTCTGCTTGAGCATGTGAATTCGCTGGCAGGACTAAAAGAACAAAAAGGTTATCTTCAGGCTCATGCACTTTCAATGACTGAGTGAGTGGCACTCGTCTGACAAGACGTTGCAATAATCATATATATATATATATATATATATATATATATATATATATATATGATGAGAAAGAAGTGAACCATAATCGGATGTTATAAATAAGTCGATTAAAAAAAATCACGAAATGTAATACAACCCAACCATTTTTTTAATCGACTTATTTATTTTATAACATTCGATTGTGGTCACTTCTTTCTCATCGTTTTAAAATGTTGCTACATATATATATATATATATATATATATATATATATATATATATATATATATATATAGAGAGAGAGAGAGAGAGAGAGAGAGAGAGAAAGAAAGAGAGAGAGAGAGAGAGAGAAAGAAAGAGAGAGAGAGAGAGAGAGAGAGAGAGAGAGAGAGAGAGGGGGGAGAGAATAGAATAGGAACAATTATTCCCCCTATGGAAAAACATTATAGCTTGGCAAACGCAGACGCCACATAGAAATTCATTAAGATAAGACTACTAACTATTATCTAATGTAGGTCTTTATTTTAGCTGAGGATGTGGAATTCTACACACACACACACACACACACACACACACATATATATATATATATGATTAGTTTTTTTTGGAAAAAGAATTCCAGCAGAGTGCTCAATTAAAAGGAAAATCCAAATTTTAAGAGCGTACTTATATTTTGTGTACAGAAAGTTGTTAGTTGAGACAGGTCATTGGTACCGTCGGTTTCAAGCCCGATAATAAGGCCCGTTTAAGGTATCCTTATCAAGCTCTCTTCAGCCAATATTCGTCTCGTATATATATATATATATATATATATATATATATATATATATATATATATATAATAGGAACAATTATTCCCCTATGGAAAAACATAGCTTGGCAAACGCAGACGCAACATAGGTCTTACACATATTCGAAGTTGCATTCATCCGCTATAATAAAATTGTATATACTTTCCTATAAAATATCACAATCCAAACTACGTCTTAATTACTGGTGGTAGCACAATTTTTACTCCCTAACTATTTTCTCCTCTCCCTTACCCAATCATAACCGGGAAGTTGTGTGTTTTTTTTTTAAATTTTCTTATCATCTTGTTCTTGGGGATGGGGCATCCTACCAGATGTTATACATGCCTTTGCTATCTCAGAAATTCCAAATAAGAGTTTTTGTTAAGATTATAACTTTAAGTGTAATTCTCTAACAAAAAAAGTTAGGGAAAATATAAATTGAAACAATATTGGATACGAGCTTTTTAAAACATTAATCTTCTCTGCTAGCTATATTAATAAACTGGGAACAATAATTCCCCTAAAGAAAACAAAAAACAAAACAAAGCATTATAGCTTAGCAAACAAAGACGCCACATATAAATTCACTATTATCAAACTACTACACACAAACTTGCGAAGGTTTACCGCATTGTTGTACCTATTTACTATGCCTCCCCACGGGACAGAGTTAGACACCAGGGTCGTTTTTTAACGTGGAGAAAGGGCACAAAAATAAAAAAAAATTGTCTCAGTCGTGAAGGATTTCTCCTATACTGAAAGAGAACGAGAAATGGAAGTACCGCATCTGAAGAACAGATACTACGCTTTGATCATGGTCAAAAGGCCAAGTAGTCGCATTAATCCATTAAAATAAAATACAGTAGAACGCCGGAATACGTCATTAAAATTAGTATCAAAATACAGTACAGTACAGTATATATATATTTTTTAATTCAATTTTCACCCCAAACAAGGCACAGTGCCATTTTTAAGTAGAGGACTACTATCGGGAACATAAGTTGCAAGGATATTATGAACGGAGATGAGTAGCAAGATGTCTGTTCACATTACACTTAAACTTCTGCGTGTCAGTACAGTAGGGAGAGCAGAATCCCGGAAGGGAGTTCCAAAGTCTAACAGTTCTGGGGAAGGAACTATTGGAGTAGAAGGCTTTCTTACACCTGGGGATTTCTACTGTGGGATTTAGCTGCTCGTCAGGTTTATCCGTGTTATTTAAGTCGAGGGGATACAAGTGCTAGTAGTTCGTCAGAGCATCCACCATTAAAATACTTGTAGAACCGGCAGAGGGATGCCACATTTCATCGATGGATACAATATATAATATACACGTATAATCAAATCTATATAATTATAAAACTTAAATGACCTTTTAACGGGTGTTCTAACCCAACATCCGGTTTACGACTTCCGGTTGTGCATGCGTAAACGAATAAACACAAATCGTTGGGCCGGTTCGTTCGAGCAAACGGACGTCCTTAGAAAAGCGAATATCTTAAATATATTGAATAAAAAACTTAAAGATATGGGAAGCAAACGCAAAACGTGATTACAAATAATACGTATAATCATCGACCTGTTTCATATATACAATATATATTATACTAAATAATCAACGCGACAATAAAACGTATTGTTTTACTGTGTACGTTTACAGCGTCCCATTTTTTTTCACGTTTAAATTATCAAAATAAACAATTGTTAAACTTTCTGCTTTTTTTACATCGTTCATTTCCGTATTATGTTTAAGTTATTTTAACGCAATTTTCTTACAAATAAATCTACTTTAACCCGTTGACAACCATAAGAGCATTTTACAACGGCGATTTACTCACCGCCTTCCTTTTATTTTAATTTATTCTCCATTTTTTAATACACCTTTCTTAAAAACATTCATACATTTTCTTCTACACTACCAACATAAATAAATAACCCCGAAAATATGTTTCTTTTTAAATTGCGTTACAAATAAACAATCAATGCGACAATAAAACGTATTGTTTTACTGTGTACGTCCTAATTTTTTTTTTTTTTCGTTTAAATTGAAAGATATATCAAAATTTGAATTTAACTATAATAAGTATTATGGTATCTGTTCAGTGCACATTTACCTATAAGTACGGCAAACTACTTATAATTCAATGGCTGTAGGCGTTTTTTTTTAAATAAACAATTATAAACAGAACAACTCATAGAAATCTATCTATATTCTTCTTTCATTCTAATATACTTTCATAGAAATGTTTCTGTTATGTCACAAAAAACCTATTTTCTTTACGTCACCAGTGTCATGCTCATACATTAATTCCATAGCTAATATAACATACTGACCCAACGGGTCATGGGTAGTCTAGTAACATTATAAATATTATGTAGATAGATAGATAGATAGATAGATAGATAGATGGTGTAGTGGATAAGCATGGAAACACACTTCAGCAGAACTCCGGGATACGGCATTAATCCATTTCAGAGTTGGTATCGTAAGGTGTAATCACTGTACGGCGGGTCTACGCAAAATTTTATACAGTGCATATTAAAAATTAACACAATACAGTAGAGTATATAATACATAGGTATATAATCAAATAATATTATAAATAAAACCGTAAGGCGGGGAAATACCGTAACCAGGGGCCGGAAAAAAAAACATTGTATTCCACATTGTAACCTGAAAAAACGTATCCTACGGCCACCGTATCCCGGGTTCTACTGTATTATATTTATTTCTCCGAGCACCACAATACAAACTTTTCTTTTTTAACCATGGGAGTCACCACTTATCAAGGCCCGAATGCCACTCAAGGATAAGGGTCAATGAACGTAAGATGATGGTGTAGTAATCGTTGATGGTGGAGATTGGGTAGAATTTGATTATTTATGGGAACGGTTCAACAAGAATTTGTTTACATTGGATTTGAAGGCTACCATGTTGTATTTAAACGGGAAGCAGACCAGAGGAACAGTCTTCCACAGGCGGCAGTTCTGGGAAAGAAGTTTTGTTCATGGAATTTGTGTTTAGATTTAGAAACAGACAGGGAGTGGGGAAAATCGTTTGTAGTGGTTGTAGCTAGTCGGGTGTTTTTTGTGAATTTTGCAAGACGAGGCCATAGATTGGAGTTTAGACGAGCACTTGCCATGAAAATAGTAATAGAGCAGAGACAGGCTCGCAATGTCTTTTCTGTAGGAAAGAGAAAAGGGCATCACTCGCTAGGTTTCGAAGCCAGTTTTGAACTCTGTCATTATTTCTATCATTACCATGTTAGCAAATGTCTGCGTAAGTATTGCACAAGGACCGTTGATAAAAATCGAAAACTAAACCAAATACTGGTAAAACATCACATTTTCACAAAATTGTCAAAATTTGTAGAATACGTTTCAATTTCTTTGGAAATATTTTCGATGTTTGTATGGGCAGAAAATTTAAATATTTCAGATTGGCATTAAATTTGATCAATAATCAATAGACACCAGTTAAGCAAGATTCCTTGAATTTTAATTCCTTTCTTAAGACCTTTTGAGCTTGAGCCTTGAATTTTAGACATTTTCTAGAATCGAAATCGTGTAATAGACTTTGATGAAAATTGGTGTAAGGATTCTAGACATGAGGTTTAGTTTCATTATGTCTTGAATTTAATCTTTGTAAGCAAACATAAAAGTGGTGTCAAAATGTCATGTTCAGAAAACTAATTTTACTTGTCTTATAAGTAGTGTGTGTGTGTGTGTGTGTGTACACATTTGGTCATTAAAAACGGGCAAAAGTTATATGCTGTTGATTTAAAATGAGTGCTTTATGTCAAATGAATAAATTTGTGCTCAGTTTTGCATTAAATACTAATCTCTGTTCATCTCTATATATCTGAATGGGGTTTTTTTCACGGAGGATGCCTCCAGGGTAAATGTTTTTTCACATGCTTTATTTCCGTTAAGGGAATTTTCATTAAACAATGTTCTATTGTCGAGAGTGTTTTTATTCAAGAAGTCTGAAGAAATGCTGGTTGTAAAAATTTTCAAATGCCATAATGCTTGAAATTGTCGAACTGGTATGGAAACAATTGTAACTTAAAATGAAATACACTTTCTGTTGCTATCAACACCTTTTTTGAAGTCTTGGTTTTGTTTATATTATATATATATATAATATATAAAATATATTTTAGTCATCGACATACAGTCCTGTTTCGTTGTATCACAACTCATCAGTGCCACTAGACTATCACCTATCTCAAGTCGAGGATCGAACCTAGAACCGTCGTGATGACAGTCGGCAGTTCTACCTCTCGACCACGGAAGCGGTTCCCGCAACTAATCTGTCCGAATGTCTATTCAAATAAACATCCGTCCGCCACTCGTAAAGTGCTCAAATGTTTGTTTGTAAACAAACCGCGAGCTTCGCATTTTTCAGCCAAATTAAGTAGCGAGTGAGATTATTTATGATAGTGCTCTACCCAAGGAGGGGGGCTATATAATATATAAAATATATTTTAGTCATCGACTTAAGTGTATTTAATTTTCCATTCGCAACAGTAAAATCCAAGGGAATAGCGTAATTGGAAGATGGTCCAAAATAATCCAAAAGGCCGAAGAGGGGGGAAAAATTCCAATAATATTAATAGAAAAATAAGATATGCTTTTAACACGGCTGCTGAGACCGAAGTTTATTATATATATATATATATATATATATATATATATATATATATATAGCAGGCAATGGTGAAATCCTGAATTTAGTGGATGTGACCAGGCAGCAAATGAAACCGTTATTAATGGATCAATGATGCCTATATTATAGAATGTTGAACGGAAGAGGGCAAGATCGATCTCATGACCTAGATCTAACAGTTCAGTTAGAGAACAACCGCAACCTACTGTAGTAGTATCGCACACAGATGGTGACAAGCTATCAAATGACCTAAATGATTCAAACCCAAACTATAAACCCATACAACATCGATCGTCGTGCAGGTCAACAAGGATTGCATTCTGGAGTTTCTGCTTTGGCCACGGATTTCGCAAAATATGCTAAAAAACATGTTTAATCGCAAACAAAAAATTGCTGAATGTATCTACATTCAATGTAAGAACGTTACAGCCGGTTCATCAGATACCAGAACTCATAGCAACAGCAATCAAATATCATGAATTTTGTTGAGCCTTCTTGCCATAAAATCATTGAACAGCATCAAAAAGATAACGTCACGTGTTATCGTGGCAACCTTTAATGGGAATGTTTAGCAACGTTGAGCCTGGTCAGCACTAAAATGGGTGACCATTTGGGATTACCAGATGCTGTATGTGCTCTTCGCTATCTCCGCATTGTTTCCAGTCAGCCTTGGGCCTCTCCTTGCCACTGGACCAAAGCATGGCCGATTCAGGAGAGGTGAGGTTGAGGATTGCGCAACCCTTGCCTCACAATTATATCTGCAACTACCTTAACAGGAGTGTCCATTGTTTCTTAAGACTGAATGGAGGCACTGAATTACCCTTACTCCAAAAGTAACAGAAATCAGGATGCTAGCGTTTTGTTCACATTATCGACTGCTGAGAGTGCTCAATTCTTTTACTCATGTTCTTTGTATGTTTTTAAATTACGTTTTGATTTTCTTTTTAATTGGATGGTGGTTGGAGTCAGTCGTCACAATGGCAGGAATGCAGCAAGACCTGTGGGATAGGACAAAAACTGAGATACCGTCAGTATAACCTACCAAAGCCAGCTCCTAATGGCAAAGAATGCACAGGAAGCGCCACGGACCCGAAAGTTTATATTGTCAATAAATGTTCTGGTAATATTTGTTTTTTGTTGTTTTTTGTTTTCATATATTGTTATGTGGTGGCCCTTTGGATATGATCACAGCGTAGTATCTGTGTTAGGTTGTGGTGGGCAGTGCTAACGGTCAGAACGATTATTATGATTAATTGTTAAATTATTGAGGTTAAAAAAATATCCAGAAAATGTTTTAAAAGAAAGGAATGTTAGTTAAAATATTTAACAGATGCACACAAGGCCAACTTGAAATAATACTGCATTTGCCCTTTTGCACTTGGGGACGTCCTACTTAACACCCAATTTTTAAAACGTTTTTTTATTAGTGTGTAAAAGCAAAAAAGATTACAATAAAGGTAATACAATAATTCATTTGCGTCGAGGGTGGGGGGAAAAAAGTACAAGCAGTGGTAAGTAGGAGACTCCCAAGCCAGTCTTGTTGATAGACCGCCCATTCCACTTCGGTTTGCAAAGGAACCTGAGCACCTGCGGGCCCATCTTTAAGGGGGGATGCTCTCTAGTTGGGACGAAATGGAGAAAAGAAAATTTTTGGAGTGAAGGATGGGGGGGGGTGATTGATTTCTTTCTCTCCGTGATGGGTGAAATTTAGAGGGAGGCATGAAAAGAAAAAATTGCAGTTAAGAGGAAGTGGGGATCTTGGATTAATCGGGGAGGGATGGAGCACTCACTCGGCAAGCTAAAAGGCTAAAGATAAAATTACACTTGACGGAACTGCACGTTCCACACCTAGGCAGGGAATATGTATTCAAATTTGACTCCTTTTCGTATACACAGACTTGCTACATGTATCCATCTTCTGTCAAATGTCGTGCGATGCAGCCTTCTTCTATCACATCTGATCTTCACTCGTAGTTGGTGTTTAAAGAAAGTGATCAGATCCTGCCACCTTGCAGACACGACATCCAAATTACCATTCTCGCCATGGCCCGAATCGTAATGTTGACCATTTGTCTTTTGATCTTGTCCTGAGTTCCAAAACAGAGAACGAAAACTCCAGATGATTATATAACTCCAGATGCACACAAGGCTCAACTAGACTCCATGATGACAAATAGGGAATGGAACAATAGTGTCAAAAACTATGAAGCATATCACTCCAAAGGAGGCATTTCTCCTGATCACCGCATAATCACGTTGAATATTAATCTCAATTTATGAGCAAATAAACAAAGATCAAATACAAATACTAACAACAACTGGGAGCTAATGCAACAAAATGAAAATCTACAAAACCAATTCACTGTAAAAAATCGCTATGAGGCACTTCAAAGCAATAACGCTAATGAAAGTAAGGATATAGATGATGAAGGCGTGAATAAACACTTGATCAAAGCCCATAATAAAACTGCAGATTTATTCCAAAGAAAGAAAAGGTGAAATAAAAGCTACCTCGGGAAAATGAACAAATTCAAATTAAAAGAAGAGAACTAAGCAGGCTAGCACAAACAAAAAGCACCATCAACAGCAGAAATAATATAAAAAAAACATCACCAATAGCAGAAAAAATATAAAAAACCACCATCAATAGCAGAAACAATATAAAAAATACCATCAATAGCAGAAACAATATAAAAAATACCATCAATAGCAGAAACAATATAAAAAACACCATCAATAGCAGAAACAATATCAAAAAACACTATCAATAGCAGAAACAATATTAAAAATACCATCAATAGCAGAAATAATATAAAAAACACCATCAATAGCAGAAATAATATAAAAAACACCATCAATAGCTGAAATAATATAAAAAACACCATCAATAGCAGAAATAATATAAAAAAACACTATCAATAGCAGAAATAATATAAAAAAACACCATCAATAGCAGAAATAATATAAACAACACCATCAATAGCAGAAATAATATTAAAAAACACCATCAATAGCAGAAATAATATAAAAAAACACTATCAATAGCTGAAATAATATAAAAAACACCATCAATAGCAGAAACAATATCAAAAAACACTATCAATAGCAGAAACAATATTAAAAATACCATCAATAGCAGAAATAATATAAAAAACACCATCAATAGCAGAAATAATATAAAAAACACCATCAATAGCTGAAATAATATTAAAAAACACCATCAATAGCAGAAATAATATAAAAAAACACTATCAATAGCAGAAATAATATAAAAAAACACCATCAATAGCAGAAATAATATAAAAAACACCATCAATAGCAGAAATAATATTAAAAAACACCATCAATAGCAGAAATAATATAAAAAAACACTATCAATAGCTGAAATAATATAAAAAACACCATCAATAGCAGAAATAATATAAAAAAACACCATCAATAGCAGAATTAATATAAAAAACACCATCAATAGCAGAAATAATATTAAAAAACACCATCAATAGCTGAAACATTATAAAAAACACCATCAATAGCAGAAATAATATAAAAAACACCATCAATAGCAGAAATGATATAAAAACACCATTAATAGCAGAAATAATATTAAAAAACACTATCAATAGCAGAAATAATATAAAAAAACACCAATCAATAGCAGAAACAATATAAAAAAACACCATCAATAGCAGAAATAATATAAAAAAACACCATCAATAGCAGAAATAATATAAAAAAACAGTTTCAATAGCAGAAATAATATAAAAAAACACCATCAATAGCAGAAATAATATAAAAAACACCATCAATAGCAGAAATAATATTAAAAAACAGTATCAATAGCAGAAATAATATAAAAAACACCATCAATAGCAGAAACAATATAAAAAAAACACCATCAATAGCAGAAATAATATAAAAAACACCATCAATAGCAGAAATAATATAAAAACACCATCAATAGCAGAAACAATATAAAAAAACACCATCAATAGCAGAAATAATATAAAAAAAACACCATCAATAGCAGAAATAATATAAAAAACACCATCAATAGCAGAAATAATATTAAAAACAGTATCAATAGCAGAAATAATATAAAAAAAAACACCATCAATAGCAGAAATAATATAAAAAAACACCATCAATAGCAGAAATAATACAAAAAACACCATCAATAGCAGAAATAATATAAAAAACACCATCAATAGCAGAAATAATATTAAAAAACACCATCAATAGCAGAAATAATATAAAAAAACACCATCAATAGCAGAAATAATATAAAAAAACACCATCAATAGCAGAAATAATATCAAAAAACACCATCAATAGCATAAATAATATAAAAACGCCATCAATAGCAGAAATAATATGAAAAAACACCATCAATAGCAGAAATAATATAAAAAACACCATCAATAGCAGAAATAATATAAAAAAACACCATCAATAGCAGAAATAATATTAAAAAACAGTTTCAATAGCAGAAATAATATAAAAAAACACCATCAATAGCAGAAATAATATAAAAAAACACCATCAATAGCAGAAATAATATTAAAAAACAGTTTCAATAGCAGAAATAATATAAAAAAACACCATCAATAGCAGAAATAATATAAAAAAACACCATCAATAGCAGAAATAATATTAAAAAACAGTTTCAATAGCAGAAATAATATAAAAAAACACCATCAATAGCAGAAATAATATAAAAAAACACCATCAATAGCAGAAATAATATTAAAAAACAGTATCAATAGCAGAAATAATATTAAAAAACACCATCAATAGCAGAAATAATATAAAAAAACACCATCAATAGCAGAAATAATATAAAAACACCATAAATAGCAGAAATAATATAAAAAACACCATCAATAGCAGAAATAATATTAAAAACACCATCAATAGCATAAATAATATAAAAAACACCATCAACAGCAGAAATAATATAAAAACACCATAAATAGCAGAAATAATATAAAAAACACCATCAATAGAAGAAAAAATATAAAAACGCCATCAATAGCAGAAATAATATTAAAAAACACCATCAATAGCAGAAATAATATTAAAAAACACCATCAATAGAAGAAATAATATAAAAACACCATCAATAGCAGAAATAATATAAAAAAACACCATCAATAGCAGAAATAATATCAAAAAACACCATAAATAGCAGAAATAATATAAAAAACACTATCAATAGAAGAAATAATATAAAAACGCCATCAATAGCAGAAATAATATTAAAAAACACCATCAATAGCAGAAATAATATCAAAAAACACCATCAATAGCAGAAATAATATAAAAAACACCATCAATAGAAGAAATAATATAAAAACACCATCAATAGAAGAAATAATATAAAAACGCCATCAATAGCAGAAATAATATTAAAAAACACCATCAATAGAAGAAATAATATAAAAAACACCATCAATAGAAGATATAATATAAAAACGCCATCAATAGCAGAAATAATATTAAAAAACACCATCAATAGCAGAAATAATATTAAAAAACACCATCAATAGAAGAAATAATATAAAAACTCGATCAATAGCAGAAATAATATAAAAAAACACCATCAATAGCAGAAATAATATAAAAAAACACCATAAATAGCAGAAATAATATAAAAAACACCATCAATAGAAGAAATAATATAAAAACGCCATCAATAGCAGAAATAATATTAAAAAACACCATCAATAGCAGAAATAATATCAAAAAACACCATCAATAGCAGAAATAATATAAAAAACACCATCAATAGAAGAAATAATATAAAAACACCATCAATAGAAGAAATAGTATAAAAACGCCATCAATAGCAGAAATGATATTAAAAAACACCATCAATAGAAGAAATAATATAAAAAACACCATCAATAGAAGAAATAATATAAAAACGCCATCAATAGCAGAAATAATATTAAAAAACACCATCAATAGAAGAAATAATATAAAAACACCATCAATAGCAGAAATAATATCAAAAAACACCATCAATAGCAGAAATAATATTAAAAAACAGTATCAATAGCAGAAATAATATTAAAAAACAGTATCAATAGCAGAAATAATATTAAAAAACACCATCAATAGCAGAAACAATATCAAAAAACACCATCAATAGCAGAAATAATATAAAAAACACCATCAATAGCAGAAATAATATAAAAAACACCATCAATAGCAGAAATAATATTAAAAAACAGTATCAATAGCAGAAATAATATTAAAAAACACCATCAATAGCAGAAACAATATCAAAAAACACGATCAATAGCAGAAATAATATAAAAAACACCATCAATAGCAGAAATAATATAAAAAACACCATCAATAGCAGAAATAATATTAAAAAACAGTATCAATA
>NC_136516.1:39148014-39213014 GCF_053919585.1 Euprymna scolopes
AGGTTTGAAATAGCATGTCCGTCGATTTGTCATGCTCAAGTTTGAAATAACATTTCCGTCGGGCTGTTAAGCTTAAGTTGGAAATAGCATTTTCATTGCTCTCTCAAGCTAAAGTGTGAAGCATCACTTTTGTTGGTCTGACAATATATTTGAAATGACAATTTCTTTAGCCTGTCAATATTTTGATTAAAATCGCATTTTCTTTGTCTATTATGCTTAAGTTTAAAAATCAGAACGTCTTTTTTTGATGTTGGAGGGTCAGTCTTGAGTACGAGCGATACTAAGGTGGGTTGTCATTATCTTCCTCAGCGTAGTGGCATCTGACTCGCTTCTTGTCCTCAGATCATCCCCATAGCTGCAGTCGAATAACATAACTCTTGATACCATAGAACACTTCATCTGCTAGAAATTCATCCTCCTCCATGGCCATCCAACGTCCTGCTGCTGACGTCATCAGAGTTACCGTCTCCTTGCATGTCTTAACTAAGACTAGGGGTGCATCTCCCCCGGTGAATTAATGCGCCTACAGATACCAACCTGGAAATTTCTTATGACTTAGTGCGGTACATATAGCGCGTAATTTTCCCAAATGGTCACTCATCTGGTACTGGCTCATCGTTGCTTAACTTCGGTGATCTGGCGTGACCCAGTGCGTCAACGTGATTGTGCCGTTCAAAAATAGAGAAAAGCTTAAATTGTCACCTTGAAAGAAAAATCAGCAAAGGAAAATATCTCTTAATCTTTTAGTAAGAGTTATCGTTCTTGATTTTTCTTTTTTCATAGTTTTGTCTTTACTTAGATTTTGCTTCGTTGTTAACATTACAAATATATATATATATATATATATATATATATATATATATATATACACGTCGTTACAAAACAGAAATATCTTCAAAATAAATTTGTAATTGATCCTGGACAATTCCAGGGCGTACGGCTAGTGTCTTAAATTTCTTTTGTTTCTGTTTTCTATTTTAAATAACAAATCAGCCCCCGCTGGTTGGTAAAACAAATAGAATCCTAGAAATCTCAATGTATCACTGCAGCAGGTGATGCGTTCCTTGGTTACGACCAGCTTCATCTCCGCTGGAGTGGTTTCACATCGTCAATGATGACATCTTCCATTCATCCTGAAGGACTCTCAAACGGCAATTCTTTTCCTCTCTTTCCCTCTTTCCTTCATAAATATTTATATTTGCTTTCAGGATACTTCCCCACTTGAACATCGAATGCACAGGACAAAAATGAAAAAAAAAAAAAAAAAAAAAAAGAATTATTATTTTTAGATTTGTTATGAGACTTAACGGGTCCCCTCGCGTTGCCCGGGTCATATGTTAGCTTATAATTTTGCAATATTAGAGGAATATTTCGATTGAATCTAGCAGTTAGCGTTCAATTGTCTGACCAGCTGAACAGCAAAGAACATGAGAAAACTGGTTTATAAGAAGGCTGTGATGTTCCCTTGTGCTCAGATGTGATTCTGACGAACGCTAAAAAGCAAATGGCTCGAATAGCTTATTCTTTTTCTTTCTTTCTTCACTTCGTTTGTATTTTTAACCAATGAAAATCGTGCCAACCCCCAAAAGTAACAAGTCTACATGAAAGTAATAAGCCGACACAAACGTACGCCTATAAAAAAAAACAGTGAAAAAAGAAAGAACTCCAAGATGTCTGCTCAACAACCCCCTGTGCCTTTGACCAAGGGAAGCAAAAAGGAACACAACAATGACTCACATACAAGCCTTCTTCATTTCACACACACGATCTTACATGCTAACAAGGGTTACCTGAATAGAAACAAACTGCTACTTCCATCTATATATGCACTAACAAGAATATGGTAAACCAACACACATACACAATGCCACGCTGCCAAATACTCACGTACGTATATTATTTGCGTATTTATATTATTTACTCTATGAATATATTGACTTGTTATGCCTAACTTAACTTCCTTCACCAAATATTTAGTTACAGAAAACAACTTTTTTATTCTCATAAAATTTTAGATATAAAAATGTCGCTTTTATAATATCGTCTCCTTTCTCAATTTTTCACTTACAAATCTATGTTTTAGTTAGTACTTGCTAACTGGTAACCTTTCTATTCTCTTAATGCTTCAATTGTTTAAAACCTTAAAAATGACAAGTGTATATGAAAGTTACAAACTCCTATAAAACAGTAATTGTCTGTATAAAACAGTCAAAAACTAGACAGAGAGACGTCACCATACAACTGCATACAAAAGACCTCAAGAATATCTACTAAACAACCCCCGTTACTTTTGGCGAAAAAAAAAAAAACTTCAATGACTCGCATACAAGCCTTCTACATCTCGCACACACATTCTTACAAACTAACGAGAGCCAGGTAAACAGAAACGAATTGCTAATCATGGCTATGCACGCACTAACAAGAACAGTGTAAATCAATACACACACAATGCCACGCTGCCTAATACTCATATACATATATTACTTAAACATGCACATATGATTCACCCTCGTTAACACGGCCCATAATTCCACCAGTAAAGTATTTCTTCGAAACTCCATGGATTAAGAACATTTGTGTTTCCTTTCCGAAAAATAAAGTGTATTTAACTCTTGCTAATGTGTTTCTCAACATCTTTATATATATATATATATATATATATATATATATATATATATATATATATATATATATATATAAGTGAACGTGTCTGTGTATCTGTCTGTCTGTGTATCTGTGTGTGTACATTTCCCTACGCAATAATTCTGTCAGTTTTTAGTCTACAGACTCGAAATTTGATATACAGGGTACTGAGATTTGGGAAAAATCGATGTGATCGGTTTTCGGCCAGAAATTTGGCGATTAAGGGGTCAAAGTTCAACGATTTGACCTTTGAGAACTCTACAACACTCTTCCGACAATTTTGGGTCTAAACACTTAAAATTTTAGATATAGGTTCCTTGGACATGGATGTAACTAAATAACTTGAGTTGAGCCCAAAACAATAAATGTTAAGGGGTCAAAGTTTAAAAAATTGACCGCTTTTTTTTTGTTTGCTCAACATACACCTCCAAATACCCGGGCAACGCCGGGCACTCACGCTAGTATATATATATATATATATATATATATATATATATATATATATATATATAGAGAGAGAGAGAGAGAGAGAGAGAGAGAGAGAAATAAAAAGAAACAAACCGAGTTGAACGTTAAACTGCAACCATTTGTACCTTACTAACCAAATTAACCAACTAATATTTAACAGGTTAACTACGCCACGGACTGCATTTGATTCTTGGCCGCCATCTTGATTACTGGTCTGAACTACGCCGTCATCTTTGTTCAACACAAATGTCTCAAAACTTAACAGGTTATGCGCCCAGCTATCGTCTTTTCTTTGACGGATCGGAATCTAAATTCGAATTGTGGCAGGTAAAATTTCTGGGATATCTAAGGATTCGAAAACTACACAAAGTCATACAATCTACGACAGAGAATCCAAACGACCCCGAATTTCTTGAAAAGAACGCGACTGTTTTTGCAGAACTGATTCAATGCTTATACGATAGAAGTCTGTCTCTGATTATAAGAGACGCATTGGATGATGGACGGAAAGCATTGAACATATTAAGAGAACATTATTTATCAAAAGCGAAACCGAAAATTATCTCACGTCTCTGAAACGTAACGGGGATGAAACGATTACTCACTACGTTATAAGGGCAGAGACAAACGCCAATGCCTTAAAACTCTCAGGTGAAATAATAAGCGATAACTTGTTGATATCAATGACCCTCAAGGGACTTCCAGCCTATTTTAAACCATTTACCACTGTTATAACTCAGAAAGATTTTTCCGGTTTAATTATAGTTTATTTTCTAAAAAAACAAATCTGACACTATCCTCGCCACTAAGAAATATTTAGCTGATATAGCCCCATACGGTTCAGTAAAATGTATTCGCTCAGACAATGGGACTGAATTTACTAGTAAAGACTTTGAACTTCTATTGATTAACCACCGTATTAAACACGAGAAATAAGCATCGTATTCCCCCTTCCAAAATGGCACCGCTGAAAGGGCATGGCGAACCCTTTTTGAGATGACAAGATGCCTACTTATCGAATGGAAATTAGCGCATAGTTAATGGCAGCATCATATATCAGAAATAGATCGTTCAATAAGAGGCTAGGAAAAACGCCGTGTGAAGCGTTTTGCGGTGTATAACCTAAAATGAACAGAATACATCTGTTTGGTTCTGATTGTTTTGCATTTATAGAAAACACCAGTAAACTAAATACTAAAAGCGAAAAAGGTATTTTCGTAGGATACAATAAAAACAGTCCGGCGTATTTAATCTACTTTCCAACCAAAAATGCCATAAAAAGGGTTAGATGTGTAAAATTCAATGATACATTAAATTTAAAAAATGGCGATCCAGTGGATGAAAAACGTGAAATATTACCTAACATCTTAATCGATCACAATGAAAATATTAATAACGACGACAATTACAGTACTTCTGACGAAAATATAAACTAGACACATCGATACCCAATAAGGGAGCGAAAAATTCCAGACTTCTTACAAATTGGAAAGATACAAGATTACGCCGTGGATTACTGTTACTCGTTGAACAGCGCACCAGAAAGTTATAATGAGGCGATTAATTCAGAAAATCACCAAGAATGGGAACAAGCTATGATATCCGAATTGAAAGCTTTATCTGAAAATAACACATACGAAATAGTGGCAAAACCAACAAATAAAAATATAATTTCTTCACGCTGGGGGTTTTCCGAAAAAATCACAGCTTCTGGCAGTGAAACTTTTAAAGCAAGATTTGTGGCAAAAGGTTTTTCACAAATTTCTGGAGTGGAATATTTTGCAACATTTTCACCAACGACAAATTTAACGACAATTAGAATTTTATTACAACTTGCCGCTCAATTTAGAAATACATCAAATGGGTGTAAAAAAAACTCTTATTTAAATGCTCCGATTGACTGTGGAATCTACATTTACCCTTCAGAGGGATTTAAAATGAAAAATAAAAATTGGGTGTGGAAATTAAATAAATCGTTATATGGACTAAAACAAAGTGCACACAATTGGAATTTAACACTCCATAATCATTTAATAGAACAGGAATTCAAGCAATGCCCCGTAGACGCGTGCATGTATACCAAAAATGTAGGTAATAAATTGTTGATTTTGATTTTTGGGGTTGACGATATATTACTCGCCTCAAACTGTGGCAACACTTTAAAATATGTTAAAAATGAATTAAATAAAAAATTTAATATGGCCGATCTTGGACGACTGTCATGGTTCCTCGGTATAAAATTTACCTGTGAAAATGAAACTATAACTATGAACCAATGACGATACATTGAAAAAATTCTGCTCAAGTTCGGAATGCAAGAATGTAAGCCGCGTTCAACTCCCGTCGAAATGGACATAAATAAAAAATATAGGGACCGAAACAAAATCTATAGATGATCGAATATACAGGGAAATGGTAGGGAGCCTCATCTACTTGATGACCGCAACAAGGCCTGACATATGTTACACTGTAACAAAGCTATCTCAAAACTTATCAAAATCGACAGTTAAAGACCTTAATCGTGCAAAAAAAATCCTTCGTTACCTAAAAGGAACCAAGGAACAATCTTTAATATTTAAAAAGTCTACATATCCTCTAAATTTAGAAAGCTTTTCGGATTCATATTGGGCTAACTCTGAGAATATAAAAAATATAGCGGGGTATTGTTTTAGACTGTCAAATACTGGACCTATGATCTATTGGAAAACTAAAAAGCAACAAATTGTTGCCCTTTCTACTTGTGAAGCAGAATATGTGGCTCTTACTCATTCCGCGCAGGAGGTAATTTTTCTGAACCTTCTAAAATCTATTTTAAAACCAGATCTAAGTAAAAAAAACTATAGTAATTAATTGTGATAATCAGCAGTATCTTATTAGCAAATAATTCTATGATTGATCAAAGGTCGAAGCATATTGATATCAGATATCATTTTATGATGAAATAAGGGAAAAATCTATTACTCTTACTTATGTGACGTCTGAAAATAATATAGCCGACATTTTCACTAAACCTATAAAAGAATAAAATTAAGACATTTTATAACCGAACTTTTTGGAATATAATCTATATATATAAAAATGTAACTTTGGTTCGTTCGTAATTAATAGTCTAAATAACCACTGGACGGATGGCTTCCACATTTTGGTATAATATGTTTACGGTACGCATGCGTGTTTCTATATATCTCTTTGTAATTATAACATTATACGTAATTTTCTATAATAAATATTTGGTTTTCTTTGTACGAATGGGCCATTTTTTTTATTTGGGGATAATTATTTCACACCGCGTGTCATCACGTGACATCACTAAACGGAACTTTTATATACCAAATTGACTTCTTTCGTTTAAAAATGGAATTATTTCTCTTCCGTTAATATATATATATATTTAATATTTCGTGTTTTATATATATAAAGTACAATTGTTGAATGTTATTTTCTTGATTATATTTGTTTGGGAGAAGCACAATAAAAAAAATATATAGATTAAAACGGAGCGAAATTTAAATTCCCATTCCATTTTTACTCTTTATGAATATTAAAAGAAAAATTACTAAACATTTATTAATAATGCCTCCCTTTTACAGACATTTGTTTTTAAATTTCTTAAATGACGACTTTTATCGACTTTTTTTTAATAGTATTTGCGGATGGGTATGCTGACATTTGTTTTAATTTCTTTTTAAATGACTTTTTATAGACTTTCTTTTATTTTAATAGCATTTGCGGATGGGTAAAAAACGAAAAAAAAAATAACTAAACCATTTACTGATAATTCTCACTTTTACAAATATTTTTAACAAATAAATTTTATCAAAGTCAAGATACCGAGAAATTGTCAGTAAATGGCTTAGTTATTTTTTTCGTTATTTACCCATCCGCAAATGCTATTAAAATAAAAGTCATTTAAAAAGAAATTAAAAAATCATATGTGAGCATACCCATCCGCAAATGCTATTTAAAAAAAAGTCGATAAAAGTCGTCATTTAAAAAGAAATTTAAAAACAAATGTCTGTAAAAGTGAGGCATTATTAATAAATGTTTAGTAATTTTTCTTTTAATATTCATAAAGAGTAAAACTTTTTTTCCAAATAAATGTGACAAATAATCGTTTAGTTACTACGACAACGTCAGTAAATAATAAAAAAAGTGTTACGTGCGCTTGCGTCAGAAAGGGGGCGATGCGTGTTTTTTATGCTGGTCGCCATGGAACTCAACGCCCAAGGAGTACCAAATTCTGTTTTCCAAAAGAAACGTTTACTACCAACTTTCTTTTTTAAAAAAAAGTGCAAGTTTTCCTGAAAAAAAAACCCTTTCACCTAACAATTTATGGCAAAAATAGCGACCCATAAAAATCTGGGGTGCTTCTACACTTTATTGCCGAAATTGGAGACGCCATTTATTTTTTCACGCACTTGCTATCCAAATCTAGGGGAGACATCATTATATGGCCGAACGATTGCTTCCGGAAAGGGAAATAATGAATTTACCAAAATTAACATTTATTACTTCCGGAAACGTTAAATGAAACTAAAATGATCATTTATTACTTCCAGAAACTTGGTGAACCGATATTACTGGAGAAAATGAATCTGGACAATTCAAAAAATGTTTAAAATTATTTATTTGTTAGAAAAAAAAAAAAAAAACAAAAACAAAAACAAAACAAAAAAGTTATTTCATAAAAGTCCAATGTTGCTTTAAAAGTAAACAAAGAAAGTGAAAGAGACCATATATCCGTAATTGATTAATTGGAAATGTTTCGATTTAATTAATGAGAACGGGAAAGTTTTTCATGGAACAATTTTTTTTTTATTATTAAAAACAGAAAATTGAAATGACATATTCATAATAGTTTAACCTGGGCGAGTGCCATTTGAAAACCAAAACAAAACCAAAACATTTTTTAGTTTTTTTTTGTTTGTTTGTTTATTTTTTTCGTTTGTGTGTTTTGTATTTTTGGGTTTTCTTTTCGAACAAATAAATAATTTTATATATTTTTTTGAATTGTCAAGATTCATTTTCTCCAGTAATATCGGTTTACCAAGTTTCTGGAAGTAATAAATGATAATTTTAGTTTAAGGGAGTAATAAATGTTAATTTTGGTAAATTTATTTAGTTTAATTTATCGTTTCCGGAAATAATAAATGTAAATTTTGGTAAATTTATTCTTTCCCTTTCCGGAAGCAATCGTTCGGCCTTTTAATGATGTCTTCTCTAGATTTGGATAACAAGTGCGTGAAAAATATGGCGACTCCAATTTCGCCAATAAAGTGTACAAACACCAAATCTGCTAACTGAGTGACAAATCTGCTTAAAATATTGAAAAAAAGAAAGAAAGAAAAAAGAATAGAAACTCGAGATGTATCAGAAATTTGGAGGAATTTTTGACACCCCTAATAGAAAACTGTGAATAAAATATAAAAAATCCGTAATTTCTCTTTTTAAAGTGAGTTGTTTATTTTCTATATGGAATATACTTTCAAAATAAACTATTAAAGTTGTTTAAAAGATGATAGAAATATTATTTTTTATTTTTTTAAAAAACAGTGTTTACAAAATGATTACAAAATACCGGCGTGCCTTCATGCAGCCATTTTTTACGCAATAAAATCAATAGAATTTTACGAGTTAAATATTTTTCAATTTTTAAACTTTAAAAATCTATCAAATTTTTCTATTGATTCAATTTTTACAATATTTTCAGGGTCAATGTGAAATTTTATGCTCTTTCCAAATCAAATATAATATTTTAGACAAACGTTTTTTTTTTCAAATTCACACCCCCATTTTGAAATGTTTATTAAAATTTTAATAATTAATTTGTGTCAAAGTTTTATATATCACAAATTGAAGATAAAAGATCAATAAAGAAAATATTCCAATTTAAAACAAAAAAAAAAGAATAGATTTTTGGAAATTTACCTGTAAAGTCCAAAGTGTAAACCGTTTTTTTTTTTAAAAAACACGTTGATTTTTTTTAAATAAAAGCTCATGTTATGCTTACATCGTCAAGTAAATACCAGACGCTGACGACAAATTTTTCTATCTCATTGAATGTTTTTCGTTTTTTAGATATTAAAAAAATAAAATTAGTTGATGAAGAAGTATTAAAATATATCAATCAAAAACTCGTGTATTTCATTAATAGAATTTTTTAAAATCGATGAAGCAGATTTTTTGTTCTAGGGGAAAAACTTATAAGTGAATGTGCATTTCTTTTTTAACTACGGAGGATGAAAAAAACTAATTTTGGTTAACACACGCAATAAAAAAGAGACATTATTTATGCCCTTGGATACTTCATAAATTTCATTTTAGCAGCAGCAACTATTTAACGCTTCGCGCAAAACATGTTACAAAAATGCGATTTTCTAGGATCCTCGCTTTTAAAAATCCTTTTATTTAAAAAATACATGGAATTTAAAATATAAATATGGATAAATTCTTAACAATGAAGAATGGAACTACCCATTTAATAATATTTTTTAGGTAAGTGATTTTTTGGCATATATATACATATATTTATAAGCAAGTCAAAATATATTGATTTTCTTTATATTTTTTTTAAAGAAAACCGCTTTAAAGAAACAAATATTGCATAATTTGCTATTAAAGCTGTTATTTTTTTAAAATTTTGGTCTTTGCTCGTTTAATTGAAAAAAAATTAGGGTTTGAATTGTATTTCCAAGTAGTTATAAGCTTAAAAAATAGTAAGTTGAATTATTAAGGTTCTGATCATCATTTTTAATGGCCACTTTCTGATACACCTATAGAACCTCTCCCAAACATACTGGCAATAATTTGGTTTAGTCCTTCCTTTCAGTGTTTCCAATAAAGGGATTGATTTACTAGGATTTGTATTAGGAGCTGGGCACTTATTAAAATTATTTAATTGTTGAATTTTTTGCATTTTGGTTAAATTTGTTAGTTTGCTAGCGCTAAAAGCCCACACAAAAAATTGAACAAAAGACAAAATTAAAAAGAATGGTACTCATGCAGAATTTAACCCCCTCCCCTCCCAGCACCAGATTCTAATTAGTTTAGAGTTTGACCGGCAATCACCGGATTCAGCCGAGCGTTGTTCAAATGTTGAAACACTAAACCAACATTTTATTTATTTTTTGCAGAATTAATTAATGATGGGAGTATTTTTTCCGTTTATTTTCTTAACATCTATTGACAAAAAAAAAATTGTACATTCTCTTGAAAAAGAAATCTAACTTTTCTCTACTTTCACCTAACTATTTACAGTGTTCATATAAAACATTCATATTTTCTTTTTATAATAAAAATTCTGTTTTCAAAAAGAAATGCTTACTGTCAACTTTCTTTAAAAAAAAAATTCCTGAAAAAGAAAAAAAAATTCACCTAACAATTTATGGTAAAAAATTCACATTTTCTTGGGGGGAAAAACAACTTTTATTGATTAAAAAAAATTCCAAAAATAATAAAATAAATAAACAATACAAAATGCAATTTTTTATGAGGAATGTGCTCCATTTTAACAAACTGAGCCACAGCAACGCGTGGCCGGGTATGGCTAGTTATGAATAAATCTCTTTTCAGAAACCCAAAAAAAGAAGCATGAACAGTCAAAATCACACCAAAAAATAACAAATTGTAAATTGCCCCGGGCACGACGTTAAACTGCGACCATTTCTACCTTACTAACCAAATTAACCAACTAATACTTAACAGGTTAACTACGCCACAGACCGCATTTGATTCTTGGCCGCCATCTTGGTTACTGGTCTGAACTACGCCGCCATATTTGTTCAACACAATGTCTCAAAACTTAACAAAGTTCATCAACGTTTCGTCTTTATTTCGAGACTTCGTAAACTATTTCCAACGATGAAATCTATTTGTTGCTATCAATCCATTCTTTGATGTCCTGACTTTGTTAAAACACACATACACACACACACACACATATATATATATATATATATATATATATATATATATATATATATATATGCTATGAACGTATTGACCTACACCATTCTTTGCTGTCCTGATTTTGTTAAAACAATATGTGTGTGTGCGTGTACTATGAACGTATTGACCTACACAAACCTATTGATTACCAACCCAACTTACTTTGACAAACACGAATTTGCATAAATGAATATTTGCTCATTGAAAATAACTTTCATATTATTAGAAAATTTTAGATATAAAAATACTTTGTTATAAAATTTCGTTTTTCTCAATTTTCCAATTATAAAACTCTGTGTTTTAGTCAGCACTTGTTAACTGGTGACCCTTCTTTTCTCTAAATATTTTATTCACTTTCATTTTTACCATGCAAATATACCCAATTCATATTAAGATACTTGTGCAGAATTTGAACCGGATGTAACTAACTGGACGTTCGGCTTTGCTCGGAACATGACGTCAACTGCCGGGCTTTTGCTGAGCATCTTCGATTATCAAAGCGCTATCCAAGGAAAATACTGAAGAAAACATTTAAATATAATAAAATCCCCATAAAGATTTTTTTTTAAATATATAACGAAAATAAAAAAAAAAATAAAAAACGACCTACCGTAATAATTTCTATTTCATTTTTATAACAACTTTTTAAGTGTAAAAAATAAACAAGTAAGCTGCATTTTTTTTTCAACCATTTTTTTTTTTGTCAAACAAAATTGAACAAAATTAATAAGATGACCAATTTTTGGCGGTGTTTCATATTTTTAAAAAAGCATTTTTTAATGTGTTTTTCCTGCATTATTTTATTTATTTATTTATTTTGCATCGGTTTCTTTATTTTTTTTTTTAGCCAATGTAAAGTAAACTCTTTAATATTTTTTTTCTTTTCATGAAAAAAATTTTTTTCTGAAGGGCTGGGCTGTGCTGGGAAATTTTTAATTAAATAAAGACAGCCAGGATATTTCTTTAAGATTAAGTATGTACCGCACTAAGTCATAAGAAATTTCCAGGTTGGTATCTGGAGACGCATTAAATCACTGGGGGAGATGTACCCTTAGCCTTAGTTAGGACATGCATCTATGAGAAGGTAACTCTGATGACGTCGCCAGCAGAACGTTGGATGGCCATGGAGAAGGATGAATCTCTAGCAGATCAACTGCTCTATAGTATTAAGAGTTATGTTATTCGACTGCATCTATGGGGATGATCTGAGGACAAGAAGCGAGTCAGATGCCACTACGCTGAGGAAGGTAATGACAACCCACCCCGTGTATTCTGCCAAGTTCAAAATCATGTGATGTCTTCAGAGGAATTGGATCAACAATGGACAGAAGTTTATAGAGAATGTTA
This sequence comes from Euprymna scolopes, assembly GCF_053919585.1. Classification (NCBI taxonomy): domain Eukaryota; kingdom Metazoa; phylum Mollusca; class Cephalopoda; order Sepiida; family Sepiolidae; genus Euprymna; species Euprymna scolopes. The sequence continues at coordinate 39,160,420 of NC_136516.1, forward strand.
ACCATGATTCCATTTACGGCATGAACACGCCATGATACAAGAAGATATTTTAGAAAACTGATGAATTGGATTAAGTATTTAAAAAAAAAAGCAAATTTTAGCGAAATGTGTTCCAACTATGAACCGGTAATACCTGGTATTATATTTTACCCTTGTTGGGTTATTTTATTTATTTTATTTTTTTTTTTTTGCATTTGTTTCTTTATTTTTTTAGCCGATGTAAACTCTTTTTTAATAATTTTTCTTTTTTCTTTTAATGAATAATTTTTTTTCCTGTAGGGCTGGGCTGGGCTGTGCAAGGCAACCGTTTTTTTTTTTAATTTATTTTTTTGTTTTTTAAATTAAATAAAGACAGCCGGGATATTTCTTTCAGATTAAGTAGACTTTCCTACGGTCACATCAGACGATGTTAAAGTGGGGTAAGAAAAGACAGCGTATGTGAAAGAAACTTCGCCAACCGGGTAGCTCTTCGATGTATGGTTTAAGATGGAGACGAAAGAACCAAATTTCTGTCTCCACATAAACCCAAGATGGAGATATTAATCTTGTATAAAGTTGTTAGGAGTCACCGTTTGTAAGGTTTGTTGTTTACTTAATTTATAGATTTTTTTTTCTTCCAATATTTTCCCTAAAGATCGTCTGCTTCTTTGCCGCGCACTGATTGTCTGATCGGCGTCTTACGTCAGATTAGAGTCAAACCCGAGCGTATAATTGTTGTTGGGTACAAATCACCTCTATTTCAAAACTAAAGTAGAATCAACCAGTCCTATGAATACCACTGGTTTCAGAAATTAAATGGAGACATTCATACCATGTTTAACCGCATGCTACGAACACGTTCCTCTCATACCACTTTAGTGGCTCCTGTATTCTTTATGATAAATACATATTATATTTTATACACTTTATACACTACTTGTGGTTTCTTTCAGTTGTGATCCCTAGCACGGGTCTACAACAATAATGTCATGTTCCGAGCAAAGGCGAGCGGACAGTGAGTTACGTCTGGTTTGGATTCTGCACAAGTACCCATATTCATTGTTGGTGTGGTTCTTGATAATATTCAAACGTTACCAAGATCAGGGGCCATGCTATAAGGCAGCACTAAACTATCTGACCAGTTGACCTATAAACAAATAAACTGAAAGGAAGCCTAGAGAGCCGGTTCATAAGAAGCCTGAGGTGTTCAATTTGGGTAGGTGTTATGCTTTCAATAAATAAATCAATCAAAAAAGATCCTAAATGAGAGTAGAAAATGGAATGTGGCTTTACTTTCCGCAGCTACGTAACTCCCACATTCCTTATTTTGTTCATTATTTAATGACTAACTGGAGGGGGGGCGCCCGGTGTTGGCCAGTCGTAAAATACGGTTAAATATGATATTTTAATAGAGTAAATAAAAAAAACAAAAAAAAAAACAGGATTTGGGTACCATCTTATGTTAAAAAAAAATCCGTGTGGTGGGCATGCATGAGAAAGTTTAGAATTTTAAAAGATAGGAGAAAGAATTAAAAATGCCGCGTACTGGGGAAAACTTAAGTTGGACATGGCGACACAGATGTTATCACATTGAAAATTTAGCTTTTTAGAAGGAAACAACGAATCGACCGTCCACGCATGAGCGATTAACAAACAGCGTTGTAACCAAGATTTTTAACCGCCCCCCCCCTTCAAGCAAAACGATATTTCTACACGAAATAATTGACGGTTTTTTTTTTCTAATTTTCCGATGTGTCAGAGAAATCGCTTTTTTTCTAACCGTACCTGGTTCATGCCGGTTCGATGCAGACAACAAAAGATTTTGCCAAACACACAAACACACAAACACACGGCTGAGACTTATATAAAAAATAAGTAATATCATAACACAACATTATATAAAAATAATTTTATAAAATCAACAGTAGGTTCTCTACAGTGCAATGTAGACTACAATCTATTGTGAAATAGTCACTGTGGGAAAGCATACTAAACTTCCTCAGTGTATTGCGATGGCTTCCTGACTAGAGTACACAATCGATTTGATTGAAAAATTGGAAATTTCACCCATTTCGATGACAGATAAATTAATGAAAGTGTGGAACATTCGTTGATTCTAATTCAGTCCTGGGTAACTTCGAGTCTCCCCGCTAGCATAATATATTTTAACTTATATATACACGTGTGTGCGTATATATAAGTAAAGTTGGTTTTCTCTATGACTCCAAAATTTTTCTCGCACCAGAAGGTACTCTTTTTCTCTTCTTTCTTTTTTTTGCATTTTTTTCTTTCTTTTTTTTGCATTTTTTTCTTTCTTTTTTTTTGCATTTTTTTCTTTCTTTTTTTTTGCATTTTTTTCTTTCTTTTTTTTGCATTTTTTTCTTTCTTTTTTTTTGCATTTTTTTCTTTCTTTTTTTTTTTGCATTTTTTTCTTTATTTTTTTTTTGCATTTTTTTCTTTTTTTTTTGCATTTTTTCTTTCTTTTTTTTTTGCATTTTTTTTGCATTTTTTTTTTGCATTTTTTCTTTCTTTTTTTTGCATTTTTTTAGCCAATGTAAAATAAACTCTTTTTTAATATTTTTTTCTTTTTTCTTTTAATGAACAATTTTTTTTCCTGTAGGGCTGGGCTGGGCTGGGCTGTGCAAGGCAACCGTTTTTTTTTTTAATTTATTTTTTTGTTTTTTAAATTAAATAAAGACAGCCGGGATATTTCTTTCAGATTAAGTAGACTTTCTTACGGTCACATCAGATGATGTTAAAGTGGGGTAAGAAAAGACAGCGGATGTGAAAGAAACTTCGCCAACCGGGTAGCTCTTCGATGTATGGTTTAAGATGGAGACGAAAGAACCAAATTTCTGTCTCCACATAAACCCAAGATGGAGATATTAATCTTGTATAAAGTTGTTAGGAGTCACCGTTTGTAAGGTTTGTTGTTTACTTAATTTATAGTTTTTTTTCTTCCAATATTTTCCCTAAAGATCGTCTGCTTCTTTGCCGCGCACTGATTGTCTGATCGGCGTCTTACGTCAGATTACAGTCAAACCCGAGCGTATAATTGTTGTTGGGTACAAATCACCTCTATTTCAAAACTAAAGCAGAATCAACCAGTCCTATGAATACCACTGGTTTCAGAAATTAAATGGAGACATTCATACCATGTTTAACCGCATGCTACGAACACGTTCCTCTCATACTACTTTAGTGGCTCCTGTATTCTTTATGATAAATACATATTATATTTATACACTTTATACACTACTTGTGGTTTCTTTCAGTTGTGATCCCTAGCACGGGTCTACAACAATAATGTCATGTTCCGAGCAAAGGCGAGCGGACAGTGAGTTACGTCTGGTTTGGATTCTGCACAAGTACCCATATTCATTGTTGGTGTGGTTCTTGATAATATTCAAACGTTACCAAGATCAGGGGCCATGCTATAAGGCAGCACTAAACTATCTGACCAGTTGACCTATAAACAAATAAACTGAAAAGAAGCCTAGAGAGCCGGTTCATAAGAAGCGTGAGGTGTTCAATTTGGGTAAGTGTTATGCTTTCAATAAATAAATCAGTCAAAAAAGATCCTAAATGAGAGTAGAAAATGGAATGTGGATGTGGCTTTACTTTCGGCAGCTACGTAACTCCCACTTCCCTTATTTTGTTCACTATTTAATGACTAACTGGAGGGGGGAGGCGCCCGGTGTTGCCCGGTCGTAAAATACGGTTAAATATGATATTTTAATAGAGTAAATTTAAAAAAAAAAACAAAAAAAAAAACAGGATTTGGGCACCATCTTATGTTAAAAAAAATCCGTGTGGTGGGCATGCATGAGAAAGTTCAGAATTTTAAAAGATAGAAGAAAGAATTAAAAATGCCGCGTACTGGGGAAAACTTAAGTTGGACGTGGCGACACAGATGTTATCACGTTGAAAATTTAGCTTTTTAGAAGGAAACAACGAATCGACCGTCCACGCACGAGCGATTAACAAACAGCGTTGTAACCAAGATTTTTAACCGCCCCCCCCCCTTCAAACAAAACGATATTTCTACACGAAATAATTGACGGTTTTTTTTTTCTAATTTTCCGATGTGTCAGAGAAATCGCTTTTTTTCTAACGGTACCTGGTTCATGCCGGTTCGATGCGGACAACAAAAGATTTTGCCAAACACACAAACACACAAACACACAGACGGCTGAGACTTATATAAAACATAAGTAATATCATAACACAACATTATATAAAAATAATTTTATAAAATCAACAGTAGGTTCTCTACAGTGCAATGTAGACTACAGTCTATTGTGAAATAGTCACTGTGGGAAAGCATACTAAACTTGCGATGGCTTCCTGAATAGAGTACACAATCGATTTGATTGAAAAATTGGAAATTTCACCCATTTCGATGACAGATAAATTAATGAAAGTGTGGAACATTCGTTGATTCTAATTCAGTCCTGGGTAACTTCGAGTCTCCCCGCTAGCATAATATATTTTAACTTATATATACACGTGTGTGCGTATATATAAGTAAAGTTGGTTTTCTCTATGACTCCAAAATTTTTCTCGCACCAGAAGGTACTCTTTTTCTCTACAAATCAACTATCGAACTGAGGATTGAACCTTCAACCTCCAAAAGAGTGTCACTTACAATTTAATTTTCCAATTTTACTTAATCCAGTATGCCATGGGTCCTTGTGTTCAATCCTCGGTTCGGCGGTACACAAAATACAATTGCGAATTACTTAGGACTTCTGCCTCATCGTAGCTGATGGAACAAGAACATGCTACCTCCACGGATTAAATAAAGGGTTCAATTCCAAATTCCGTGCAGATTCCCAAGTTCGACAAGATATGCCTAAAAAAGTTTGAAGATTACGTCGACCAAAATGTTGTGTGAAGAACAGTAGTCGGAATAATCGAAATTATACAAAGTAGAAACTAGTGTTGGGACGATTGATTGGAATCGAAAAAATCAGAACTTTTGTGGGTATCGGAATCGGAAAAAATCTGTGCCTATTTTCCGATTCCTTTAATTACCGTTAGAATTTGATTTTTGTTTAAAACAAAAGCTGCCACTGATCGTAGTAATAATAAACATTGATCGATTTTAAACTACCAGTAAAATTAAAATGCATAGATCACCCGCCCCCCCACGTATGTTTTTACGTTTGATAAAATATCTCCATATTTAACGTGTTTTTATGGTAAACGTGAAAAATAACTTCATAGTAAAATATTTAGAGATTTATAAAGAGTCGGAATCGGGAATTAAGTACGGAATCAGTCATTGTATCAGAGTCGGGAAAAATATTTAAATCGTCCCATCACTAGTGGAACCGTTATTTCGAATTGCAGAATGAAAATGACCGACAGACAACGCATCTTAAAGTAATGCAAGGTCACATTAAGCCCAGACATTTTTCTTCTGAATCTGTAAGCGTCTTAGTTTTGGACAGTTTAACGACTTTCTTCTTTAAAGTCTTGGACTCATCCGTTGCTATTCAAAAATATAATCATCTATACTCGACAAATCCCATAATCTGATGATCAACCCCCCCCCCCAAATACAAGAGAAAAAAAAAGATATAAAATGAAACCAACACTGTTTGATATCATACAAAATGATGAAGGAGGATGGAAATAAATTTTCTTTGTCTGTCACGCTTAAGATTGAAATAATATTTATGTTGGTTTGTCACACTTAAGTTTGAAATAGAATGTTTCATTGTTCTGTCATGCTTAAGTTTGAAACAACAGTTACTTTGGTCTATCACACTTGTCACAAACGGTGTGTTTTATAAAGGTTAAATTTTCCTTAATTCTCGGGGAGGTTGCAAGTTGACTATCGGTAACGTTTCTTGAGGTTGGATCCGTGTCAGGGTTAGAATCCTTCAACAATCGTCACTTCCTGCACTGATGATTGCGAAAGCATGAAACACTAATATCTGTAGGTATTAAGAATAATTATTTATAATTTTTTTTCTTTTAAAGGAGTCACCACTTATCAAGGCAAGATGCCACTCGAGGATAAGGGTCAATAAGTGTACACTGGTCAATAGGACAATATTGTAGTAATCGTTAGTAGTGAAAATTTGGTAAATTGGATTATTTAAGGGGGACGGTTCCTCAAGAACTTGTTTACATTGGACTTGAAAACGACCATATTATAGTTAGCTGGAAAGCAGGCAAATGGAAGACAGTTCTACAGGTGTGCAGTTCTAAGAAAGAAGCTTTGTTTATGGAATCTATGTTTATGTTTAGACACAGATAAATAGTGGGGGAAGTTACTGATAGTGTTTTCAGGTAAACGAGTGTTTCTTGTGAAAGTTTGGTGAGGGGGGGGATCATAGATTGGAGCCCAGACGAGCATTTGCCATGAAAATAATGATAAAGCAGAGGCAGGCTCACAACATCTCTTCTTTGGGAAAGAGGTTGCAGGGAAGAGAAAGGGGCATCTCCCACTAGATTACGAAGTCTATTTTGAACTTTGTCAAGGCAGGATAAGATCTTTCTAGCAGCTCCTGCCCAGATGTGGCAACAGTACTCCATGCTTGGATGTGTGGGAACATAATGAGAATTGGCAGCCAACCGGATGTTAACGCATCCACCATGAGAGACAAAATAAAAAATCGTCTTTTGCACATGGCTCCACGCATCGCTTCCGCTTGGGAAGAAAAAAATAAGATAACCACAAAATAATTATCGACCAATGGCAGAGCTCCGCGCCTAAAATAAACACCTCAAATATCACAGTCACTGGGAGCCAGTTGGCCACTATAAAACGAGGGATTTGAGGGAACCGAAAGGAGGGAAGAGGAGATTCGCCCTGCTGCGTCAGTGAACGCACGGACAGATTCTCCCACCCGACCCAAGGAGATGAAGAGAAGAGAACTCGCCCCGCTGCGTCAGTGAACGTATGGACGGATTCTGTCACCAAACCTGAAGAGACATAATGAAGAAGAAAAAGAAATAAGGCACCAGTGAACTGAAGCCGATTACGCTCTCATGTTATGGGCCAAACGCCTTCAATTCTAAACACTGCCTAATTCACACAAACCAAAGAAGGGAGGAGGAAAAAGAAGACGAAGACGCCGGGCTGCTAGCTGCTGATGGAAGACGCCGGGCTGCTAGCTGCTGATGAAAGAAGTCACCCGCTTTCCAGTTACAAGCCAATACATGCATCACCGACAGCAGGATGACCGGCCGACCCCTACCACATCCATCGTCCAAAAGATAAGTTACATTTACGAACATCCATTCCTTGTCAATTCATACATACCTACAAACATTTTACGAACATTCATTCCTTGTTAAATCACATTCCATCCTACGAACACTTCGCCTCTTCGAATACAAGTTGTTAGTAGTAAATAAAATCGGCTCTCAACCTCCAATATTCGTCTGTCTTTAATTATATGGAGTCAGAATCTACACACTTCCAACGTTGTCCATTTCATGTATTCTTTGTTGTGGCCTCTATGGCATCCTTTCCCACCTCTAATCATTTTCATAAAACCTGGAGGCCATAGACGTACCTGGCTCTTATATAGGTAGAGATTTGCATCAGCAGTGATCGATCTACTGGATCGATAGAAGGATTCCACCATTTTCCCAGCCATCTCTACTATTATATAAAAGTCACCTTGTGTGTGTGTGTGTGTGTGTGTGTGTGTGTGTGTGTGTGTGTGTGTGTGTGTGTGTGTGTGTGTGTGTTTGTTTATTGCATTTTAACTCCAAACAACGCATGCTGCCACTTGGATGTAGTGGGCTACTATCTGGGACATAATTCACAGGAATACAATGTAGGGAGTTGAGCAACAAAATGTTTGTTTACATTACACTTGAACTTCTGCATGTCAGTACAATCAGGGAAGCAGGAAACCGGAAGGGAATACCAAAGTCTAGCAGTTCTGGGGAATAAACTGTTAGAGTAAAAAGGCTTTTGGCATCTGGGGATCGCTGCTGTGCAGGGGTGGGACTTTGCTGCTTGTTGGGTTTGTCGGAGGTATTTATGTCGATGGGACAAAAGGGCTTGTAGTTCGTCAGAGCATCCACCATTAAAATACTTGTAAAACAGGCAGAGGGATGCAACATTTCGTCGATGGGGGAAAGGCTGAAACTAAGCTGACAGTTTGGAATCTATTAGATTGGTGACTCTTTTGGAATCCTGTCCAGGAGTTCCTTCCTCATAGGTTCCGAAACGGTTGAGCTTATCTTTTGAAAATTTTACACAAAGCTAATTTATATGTCTGGCAGTGTTCTTAGATATGTGTGTACAAAAATTCATCCGATAATTATCGAATATCGAAAAAATCTGATCTTAAAAATAGTCTTTGTTCTTTTGTAGATACAAAAGAATAATTTTTACAGGGCAACATTACACCGGCCAAAGGAGATAATAAAATTTCAGCAAATCATTTCTTAAAAAAAACATATTTATTATAATTTGGAGATATAGCTTAGACTGCAGATCGAATAATCCCCTGTTAAAGCCCAGGTATACCTTACCTTTTATTTTATTCTTACTAATGCGTTCAATTTATGATAATCATTTCTTCGTTTGCATATTTTAAAACTAAACATTAATTGGAAGTGAGTTTTTCAGGACATTCATCATCAAACCCAAATATCAGCTGACGTGGCATTGTAAACAAACACAGACGGAATTTGATGTTCGACATTATTATTATTATTATTATTATTATTATTATTATTGTATGTAGAATTATTTCACTGGGCAAATTATTCCATAGAAGATTGATTCCATAAATATACTGCATAAATTAAAATATCATGTTTAAGCGTATCGCATGATTGTTTAACATTTCTGAATTTTTTAGATGAGGATTGGTTATTTGTATTTTTTTTTTTATTACATCTTCACCCCAAGCAGGGCATATTGCCAATTTGATATTTTTAAGATCGTCAAGCCTAAATATCAGCTGACATGATAAACAAACACAGACGGCATTCGATGAAGGGCATTATCATTGTTATTTTTTATTTATTTATTTTATTTTTTTGTGAATTAGTTTACCGGGCGAATTATTCCTTGTAATTTATGATAATCAAGAGAAGACTGATTCTATAATAATACATATGTAATCTGCATAAATTAAAATATCATGTTTAAGCGTACTGTACGACCGTGCAGAATACGCTTGAATATATTTTCAATCATGCAGATGTCATATTTATTATTACAGAGCCAATTCGCTATTGAATGTTATATATATATATATATATATATATATATATATATATATATATATATATTTCCACTACTAGCGATTACTATGATATTGTCCCATTGGCTACTGCTCTCTCATTAACCCTTATCCTCAAGTGGCTTCCGGGCCTTGATAAGTGGTTACTCTTTCGTAATATATATATATATATATATATATAGTCATCCACATGCAGTACTGTTTTGCTGTTTCACAGCTCATCAGTGCGACTAGACAAGCAACTACCTCAAGCCATGATCGAAACGAATATGACAGTCGGAGCTTCTAACTGTTGCGCTATTCAGCAGCTGCTATGCAGGCAGTGAATTAACAATGTTTTGACATTGTTCAAATACCTAAGCTCAATTTGTTTACACAAAGAGCATCGAGAGTTGGAAAAAAGAATAACTCTGTCGTGTTCAATGAGCTGTGCTTGGATATATATATATATATATATATATATATATATATATATATATATTAAATAATGTGATTAAAAATTTTTAAATTATAAATCACATTATTTAATATTGAATTAGCTCTAGGACATTTTACTATCGAGCTTATTATATATCTAAATTACAACGAGCATTTCCTGTATTTTAATTAAACTAGTAATTTCACTATTACATTAAAATACACTTAGCTCTTTAGACTATTATTCTAATCTCCTTTAAATTATATATATATATATATATATATATATATATATATATATATATTCAAGCACGTCTCATTGAACATAACAGAGTTATTCTATTTTCTAATTTTTCTGGATATCTTTTGCATTCACCAAGCGGTCTTTTTTATTTCAGCTGGCATGTTATATAAAATAGCACCCACAATATGGTTTCCATTCTGCAAGATCTACCGCAGATGTGCTAATGGTTATATCTCACAGGATTAGCGAATCTTTTGACAAAGACTTCCTTTCTAGGGCAATTGCTCTTGACATATCAAAAGCCTTCGACCAGGTATGGCATAAGGGCCTACTTCACAAGATTTCCAGCTACGGTATAACTGGAAGTGTTTTCTCAATCATTAAATCATTTCTCTCCGATAGGCTCATAAGAGAAGTGGTCGATGGACAAAAATCAGAGGCCTGCAGTATTAATACTGGAGTCCCTCAAGGGTCAATCCTGGGCCCAACTCTCTTCCTGATTTACATCAATGACCTCTCTAAACACATACTTAAATCATTCGTTGACATCTATGCTGATGACATGACCATCTATGGCAACACATCAAAGGCTGTAAATGACAAAGTTCTCTCTGATTCTCTATCCTCTGATTTCGAGCGCGTGGTTCAGTGGGGGAAGATGTGGCTGGTTACCTTTAATGCATCTAAAACCAAACTCCTATCATCAACTCTCTGATCCCCATCTGGCATCAATTGAAATGGATGGCTCTCATCTAGGAGAAGCCCCGTGTTTTGACAAGCTTCTGGGTTTGTCCTTTACTCCTGATCTGAAATGGAACACATACATCAAGTCTGTTGCCAAGGTCGCTGGAAAGATGGTGGGATCCTTCTACCGCTCCAGAAGATATCTCACTACTGATGCAATTCTCTATCTATATAAAAGCCAAGTACGTCCAAGGATCGAATACTGCTGCCATATCTGGGCAGGAGCTGCTAAAAACAGTCTATCCTGCCTTGACAGAGTACAAAATAGACTTTGTGGCTTAGTGGGGGATGCCCTTTTCTCTACCCTGCAACCTCTCTCCCACAGAAGAGACGTTGCGAGCCTATCCTTGTTTTATCGTTATTTCCATGGCAGGTGCTCGTCTGAACTCCAATCTCTGGTCCCCCCTCTCCAATCTTTCACGAAAAACACTCGTCTAGCTGAATCCACTGTGAAAAATTTCCCCCGCTCTTTATCTGTGCCTAAATCAAAATGCGGATTCCATGAATAAAGCTTCTTTCTTAGAACTGCACGCCTGTGTAACTCTGTTCCGTCTGCCTGCTTCCCACCGGACTACAACTTGGATGTCTTCAAGTCCAACGTTAACAAATTCCTAATGAACCGCCCCCTTAAGTAAACACTTCATCAAATCTCCACACTAACGTACTGTACATGCAATAACCCTTATCCCTGAGTGGCTTCCGGGCTTTGATATGTGGTGATCACTGTGTAAAAAAAAAAAAAAAACCCTTGTTGTTCAGCTATATTCTACTCAAGTGCTTTCTATCGGTGCATCCGAGTATGATCAGGAGTGATTGTTTTTGCTAGCGTTTTCCTTTTCTTTCCCTTTGAGGCTTGGTGTATTTATAGTTTTTTTTTATTGGTTATAACTTTTGGGCGCCATTTTATACAAAATGCTAGCTAAAATAAAAAAGACCAATCGGCGAATGGAAAAGGTATCCAGAAAAATCGGAAAAAATAATAACTCTGTCTTGTTCAATCTGATGTGCTTGAATAATAACTTGCTGCCAATATATATATATATATATATATATATATATATATATATATATATATATATATATATATATATAAGAGCAAGTAGCTAATAAAACATGTTAAAAAATACTTTGAAAAAGAGTTAAAAATATATCTAATTTTAAAAAGGAAGCACAAAATACGAGTAAGTGGATAATCCTTAATCCGCAAAATACAAGTAAGTGGATAACCCTTAATCCGCAGAGTTTCGAAGAAATACTTTCCTTCTCATCAGAAGGTAGGATTTAGCAAAATGGGGGATCGGATTTTGCTTGCAAAAGTATTTAATGAAATTACAAGTAAGTCATAGATCTTATTTTGTAACAAATAGTGAAGCAGAGGGAATAGGGTGAAAAAAAGGTGATTACAATAAAATATCCAATAACGTTAATATACGTAAGTGTAAAAGAAAAAAATACTTCTTTCCTTATTTAATGTCTGCATCCAACGGCTATCGATGTATTATTAATATCTTATTTAATAAACATCAACTGTTCAATGTGCTATCGAGCCAGTCTGTCTCCGAGTGTACCAAGTAATACATTTCTAATTTAATCCATTTCTTTATCTTATATTTAATATCAATACTGCTGTCATCTTCGATTATATAAAAGGCAATTTGTATGTTTGTATTTGTCTTCATACGTTTATTTAAATCGTACTTTTAAAAGTGCTTTGAAGGACTCATCCCTAACATGACCGGTACTTATGCACTTATTGAACCATGCTGAAATAATAAAGTTATTATTTAGAAAGCAATTCTTAACATGTGGAGAGGGGGGATGTTTTGTAACTGGTCTGTACTTTCACCTAACAATTTAATAAAAAAAGAAAATAAAGATATTGTAAAGTTTTAATTTAACTTGAAAATACCATTTAAAAATAGCATGGGTCAATAAGTGCATAAGGGTCCTGGATATGACCTTAAACTATATCCGGTGATGAGGCCCCAGCTTGCAGGCTTTGGGGAGTGTGGAGTCACACTTTAATTGCCATTGCTCTCAGGTCCACTCTGTCCCAGACTGGTAGTACTTGTTAGGGTCCCAACTATGGGTTAAATAAAAACAGACTTAAAAAAACAAATATATTCTATTAAAAAATTGTTCTTCAAAATCACTGGATTCGACATTAAATAAATTGAAAATGGTTGATATGCCATAAAACAAACAAAAAGAAAAGAAGTCAGTGCATAAGCACCTGTGAGCATATCTATATGATATTCTGCTTAGTTAGTCTAGACCTTATGCTTTGTAAGAAGCCAAAAGCAATCTTTGAAATGCAACCTGCTTTAAAAATATAAAAAAAGGCCAAATTTATATAAAAAAAGGCCAAACTACTTAATCTGGACATTACGCTTTGACAAAGGCTGAATATAATTTTTGAAAGACACATTGCTTCAGAAAAAAAAAAGCCAAATTCGTGAAATTTGGCTTTAAAAATATGAGAGTGACCTCCCTTTGATATAACTTTATTTTTGAATATCGTTATAATAATAATAATATATGATCATTGTTGTAATGGCACAAGAAAGAAACTTGTAGTAATTTTGACATGCAGCGATTTTTTTTTTACCAAAGCAAAAAATTAGCGAAACTTTACAAAAAAGAGAACATTCGAAAGAAACAGGGCAAAAAAATTAAAGATTGTCTCTTACAATGTAATTTTATTATTTGTATTGAACTATGTAGCACAATATTTTTTTCTGAGTATCTATTAGTACTTATTAATTTATCCCGTTTGGGTCAGTTCTATATTTAAAATACAATGGACACTATTTTCATAGAAATGTTAATAAATTCATATTTGCTGCGGGTTATTATTTTTCTGTCCAAAGAACTAATTTTTTGTGCTATCCAGAAAAATATCAGCTTCATCAAAACATGTTGATTTAATACATTTCTCATTCTATGGTATTTCTATGGGTCCTTCTAGTTATTATCATCTATATATTAATATGCTTGTCCGTACGGTGTCACGTCATCATCATCGCAAACATTAATTAATGAAACGCGTCATTATCATCGCAAACATTAATTAATGTGAATTATCTCCCTTTATTGTTCAATCTTTATTAGTTAAAAAATCATTAACCCCTTTTATTTTCCAAAACTTCCCGAACAACAACAACAATATATATGTGAACTGTCTATTTATGGTTCTGGATTATTTTATAGACAATTATGCATAGAAGGTATCGTTCCACAGTTTAAATAGTATTTTACTTACATTTTTAACGATGTCTTCTGTTTATTATTGTAGTGAATACGGAACGCTTATTCTATTTTATTCAGTAATAAATATATTTTTTACATTTAACGTTACGAGTTCGTTTTTTTTTTTTTTTTTTTTTTTTACTGTGCTACTTTATCTTTTTTTTTAATTTACTTTTGAGTGAGCCTTACATAACAAAAAATATGTTTTGAAATAAATGTTACAAAAGTCAAGAATGACTTTATTAAATAAATCACCAAAATCACCATTCGCAAATACACTGAGTAACACAGAGTCAAAACGTATTTTACGTCTTGTTATTATTAACTCACTAAGAGTTATCATTGGGGCTGTGACAATAGAATATTCTCTTCATTCTTTTGACTCTCAGGTATATATCCAACACAGACATACTCAATCAATCGAGAACCACATCCGTCTATATAAAAACATATAAGATATTAATGGATATATACTCAAGAGTCAAGACAGTGAAAAGAATATGCTGTTGCAACAGTCCTAGTTATCATATAGACTGTCACCAGTAATATTTATTAACTGACGGGACGAGGCAGCAAAAACTTGTGTTTTACTTGGTGTTATATGTTTGAGTCTAGGGGTATAAAACATGCAAGATATATTTAAAAAAAAAAAAAAAAAAAGAAGAAAAATTCAGAGTTAAAAGAAAAAATAAAAAGTATTTTTTGTACATGAAAACAAAGAAACAAAAATATTTACAAATGAACCAAGTTCTTAATTCAGTCTAGTTTACGTTTGGAAGAAAGACTTGGGTCCCACAAAATATTGGCTGGACTTAATCTAATCAGCGTCTGGCAACCTGGAGCAGTGTAACAACTCAAACTGACTCACTAGTTGACTAATTTACTAGTTGACGCTATCGGCGTTCTTTTATAGTTTTGGTGAATGGAAAGTTCTAGAAACGCTCTAAATGGAACACCACAACTTGGAACATTCCAGAAGCTTCCAAAAAAGAACATTTTTATCTTCTAATTTTAATGTTTTACTTGGTGTTATGTATTCGAGTCTAAGGGTATTAAACATGCAACATATATAACAAAAAAAAGAAGAAAAATTCAGAGTTTGAAGAAAAATAAAAAGTATTCATTGTACATAAAAACAAAGAAACGAAAACATTTACAAATGGTCTCTGGGAGATAAGCAAGTCTCTGGTGCAATCTAATTTACGTTTGGAAGAAAAACAGAATCATTGAGAATTAATAAACAATATTTATTTGGTCAGAGAGAAGGTTAGAAAATCCTTTTGACCGGACTTGGATCCCAGGCTAGAGTTAATCTAGTCAGTGTCTGCAAACCTGGAGCGGCGTAACAGCTCAATCTGATTCACTATCTGACTAACAGAAAAGTTGACACTATCAGCATTCTTTTATAGGTTTGGTGAATGGAAAGTTCTAGAAACGCCCCAAATGGAACACCACAACTCAGAACATTCAAGAAGCTCTCGATTTTTAGCTTCTGATTTTAATGCAATGTTTTCAATAGCAATAATTATATATTTTAAATATAATTATAAGAAATGTAATATCTTAATGAATGTAATATCTTAATGCATTTTATGAAGAAATTTATGACATTATAAAGAATTAATAACACTATTCTTTTGGTCAGAGAGAAGGTCAGAAAATATTTATAATTACCAAAAATGTCCAGTTTTTTTTTGAAGGTGCTTGATTCTTTTTATGAGATTGCTTTTGATTTGTATCCCACAAAATATTGGCCGGACTTAATCTAATCAGCGTCTGGCAACCTGGAGCAGCGTAACAACTCAAACTGACTCACTAGTTGACTAATTTACTAGTTGACGCTATCGGCGTTCTTTTATAGTTTTGGTGAATGGAAAGTTCTAGAAAAGCTCTAAATGGAACACCACAACTTGGAACATTCCAGAAACTCTTAAAAAGAACATTTTTATCTTCTATATTTAGAACTCTCCAAAAACTCTTAAAAAGAACATTTTATATCCTATTTTTAATTTAATGTTTTTAATAGTAATAATTATACATTTGTAATATCATAAGAAATTGTAATACATTTATACTTTTTTGAGGAAAATGTCCTCCCATGATATTCAGTGTTGTCTTGGAGCCAAAAAAAAAACAAAAAAAAACTCGTCTTTATCATCATTTCTCTTCATAAGTTGATATGAAACGTACTTTTGGCAATGCTGTGAACCCTTCTTACAAGCATATCATATTTGGCAAGTAAGGCAGGTCACATAAAAAAGAAATTGCTTTTCTAGGAGTAAGGTGGGTGAGAAATTTAACATCTTTTATTTAGTTTTTTTTATGACCCCAGGTAACGCCGGGTAACCATGCTAGTCTATTATATAAAGGACAGTTGTCTGTAAGGCACAATGAGAAGCTTCCTTTTGGGAAGCTGCGGCTTCCCGCATTAATAAACCTTGTGCTCACGGAGAGGCAAGAAAGAGATGCGTTATTATTGAAAAAAACATGATGACTTCAGTAACTGTCATCAGTTAGATATTATTCAAGCCAACATTGACAATTGTTTACAAAATTCTGGTCTTTGGAACTGGCTTCGAAAGGGCAAACTGAAACAAACCCGCTGTAATGTGACCTTAACGCTTGAAACGTGTTCGTTACAGTTCAAACCTTTCTCGGACCCCCACGCTGTCTGGCACCATCAAAAAGGAACAACCAAACAAAAATAAGGTAATCTGATTCGTCATTTTTTTTTCTGTTTTAGCAAAAGGCGCTTATCACCATTACTTTCCAAACAATGGCCGCGTCTTGCTTTTTCTAACTGTTCATTTGCACTGCTATGAAATTTACAACACCCTGCCGTCTCAACACCAGCTTAAATGTCTCTCCACACCACCATGGGAGCCACACGTCCATCCCACCTGTTTACGTTTTCTTTCATTTTTCTTTTTTTATACTCATTTTGCTTCACTCAATTACGCGCTGTCATTTTTTTTCCTTGTCATGCAAGTTAGCGCACACTTGCTATTTTGCATACATGCTCAAACGCTGCTATTGTTGCTCATACCTTTGCTAACCATCCATTCCTCGGCTGCTGCTGCTGCTGCTATTTTCACATCGTCACCCGAGGCCTGCAAAACTAAACAATGTTCCAATATTATGTGCCTCTATCTCCCTTTTACTTATTAAGCAAGGCAGGGCGGATATAAATAACAGAAAGTTTTGTTCTACTTGGTGTTTTCAGGAAGCAATAAAATTGTCTTTATCTATATATTTATAGGATAGCACGTGTGTTATTTATTTTGTATGTCACGCTTACATCCGAGTGACTGTCGTTCAATTGTTGCTAGCCTGAGTGTCCGGCGTTGCCCGGGTGTTTGGAGGTGTGTGTTGAGCAAAAAAGAAAAAATTGGTAGTAGGTAGGCAGGCAGGCTCGAACCCATACCGCAAAGTAGGAAAAGAACATGAAAAAAAAAACAAAAAAAAAACACGGAACTGTTGCATCCATCGCCAAACTGGAAGTGGCAAAGGTTTAAATTAAGGCTAGTCAACCGAAAAGAGGGAATGACTTTCGAAAATATCTGCGAAAAAAGTTACCCCTCTCTGTAGAAAAGTGCCCAGTTGAGGGTGAAAGAATTAATATTTTTAGCCAATTTTTTTATATTTGTCGTCCGAAGGGTCGAGCTTCAAAATAATACCGATCTCGTGAAAATCTGTTTACTCTGTCGAAAGTTTTAGGCATACATACATACATACATACATACATACATACATTTAAACAGACTGGTAAAATTTGTATTATAAATTAATAGGATAGCACGTGTGTTATTTATTTCGTGTGTCACGCTTACATCCAAATGACTGTCGTTTAATTATTATGGACTGCCATTTCTTGTAATAAATAATTTTATCAAGACTTCTTCATAAGTTTTGGTTTCGGTTTCGATTATAGCTGATGACACTCGTCATTCATTGTTTTATAATAATTTTACCAAAAATTCTCCATGCGCTTTGGTTTCAGTTTTGATAATAGCTGAAGGAACTCAAGTTTTATATATATTTTCATAAGTTTTGATTTCAGTTCCGATTCAAGCTGATGCACCCAAGTCATATGCATATATATTTTTTATTTTTGAAATCGCAACTTTATAATATATAAAAATTGATAGAACATTAACTCTATAATAATATATACGAAATCTGCAAGAATTAAAATATCATATTAAAGTGGACTTTCCGGCTAGGCTTTGCCGAGCGTCTCTGCTGGCTTAGATAAATTCTTTTGCAGTTTTAATAAAAAAGTTACAATGATATCAGAGTATCTCCATTTACGCTAAAGATCTACAGAATG
Organism: Euprymna scolopes; assembly: GCF_053919585.1. Taxonomy (NCBI): domain Eukaryota; kingdom Metazoa; phylum Mollusca; class Cephalopoda; order Sepiida; family Sepiolidae; genus Euprymna; species Euprymna scolopes. Next base: position 39,178,610 of record NC_136516.1, read on the forward strand.
TCAACATCATATGAATGAGTCGCGTGTGTCGCCTGTATTTTGCTTCATATTTTAATGTTATTTTTTTTTTTTACTAGGAACAAAGTTTAGTATCTGTTCGGATGCTGGACATAGTTTATTCTGTTTTTAGTTAGAGAAGAAGAAATCCTTTTACACTGAAGCAATTTTAATTTGCAGCAGTCTTGGCAATGTCTTCAGTGTATTTGTTCTAATTCAAGTTGCCGGAGAATATTAGGCCAAGAACTTTGAACGAAGATATCTCAACACACTAAATAAAATGTTTGATGTGCCCTAGAACCATTAAACCAAATCAGAATCTTCTGCTACAAATCCTGAAATAAACGATAGAGGAATCCAAGACAAATAAGATTTGCTCATGCCAATGGGCGAAGATCATGCTCTTCCAAGTTATTGGATTTGAAAGAAAAAAAAAAAACAACATCCTATCAAAGAGGAAGCAATCTTACCAATTGACTCCAGGCTGCACCTTCCAATTTCTGAAGAATCCTGATAATTACTTCCTATCCAAAATACTAGATTTTATCACGTGAAAGAATTTCTTCACTGCCCTGGAAAGTTTGTTTCGCAACTACTTTTATTCTTTGATAATCTCTGCGGACTTTGGAATTGGTAAGCATGGTATTATTCCTTTGAGATCTTTAATGCTAGGACTTCAATAAAAACGTACCTGATAAGTAATTTATTCAATTCAAAAGTGTTCAGTTTGATTCTACATCAAAAGTTCTGCTTTTCAGATAAAATCGGTCCAGTAGGTATCTATCTCTATCTCTACTTTTATATAAAAATCACTTTGTATTTGTGTGAGTTCCTTCCTTATAAGCTCCAAAACGGCTGAGTCTATCTTTTGCAAATTTCACACAAAGGTAATTTATATTTCTGGCAGTGTCCTTAGATATGTTTTGTACAGAAATTCATCCGATAAGTATCGAAAATCGAAAAAAAGATCCGCTCTTGAAAATAGTCTTTCTCTCTTATAGATAAAAAAATTTTTTACAAGGGAATATTTTACGTTACACCGGTGTAACCTGAGCAAGTGTAACGTAAAATATTCCACTGTAAAAATTCTTCTTTTTATCTATAAGAGAAGAAAGACTTTTTTTAAGATCGTCAAGCCCAAATATCAGCTGACGTGATATTGTAAACAAACACAGACGGCATTTGATGAACGACATTATCATTATTATTATATTATATTTTTTTGCAAATTAGTCCACCGGGAAAATTATTCCTTGTAAAATATAATATGCAATAGATGATTGATTCTATAATAATACATACGCAATCTGCATAAATTGAATATCATGTTTAAGCGTGTTGTACGACCAAGCAACGCTGGACACCTAGATTAGTCTAATAAGAAAATAGAAATAATAACTTACCAATATGAGGGGCGTTCCAAAATAATGCCTCCTATTTTTATTCCGCCCGAATGGATCAGAGGTGTTTGCAATTTGCATTGCAATTTGCATGATGATTAAACTCATGCATTCATGACCTGACAGTTTCATCTCTCTGTTGCAGATATTGATGGTGTGAGGCTCTAAGAATGCAACCCCTATCAGCGACGTGCGTCAGAAGCAGAGATACGCTAATTAATTACTGGCTAAAGTGTATTGAGAATGGTGGTGTCTATGAAGATAAATACATTCTGGTGCATAAAAGGTTGCTCGTTTTAATGGCACCATTCACATCTTCGTAGCTCTTCAACTTTCTTAGTTAAAATTTAGGCGGCTTTACTTTTGGAATTACTCTCATATGACAAAGCATGCTCCAGACGCCCATGCACAGCCATCGTTCATCGCTGACAAAAGTGCATTGAGAATAATAACTTCAGGAGCACAAAAGTCATTCGTTTTAATGGTACCACTCCCGTCTTCATAGCGCTTCAACTTTTTGAGTTATAAAGATAGAAGGCTTTACTTTTGGAATGAGCCTCATAGTTCTAAGACGAAATCATAACTTAGAAATAGAATTAAATTAGACGTATCAGTGACCCGTTGGATCACAATTACTATCAATGTTTATTCTACTTTGATTTTATTTGAAAATTTATAATCTGTAATGGCATGTTTGTCCGTCGGAACAATGATGACCATCTGATTATCATGGAGGGATGGCGTTGGATATGTGCAAAATTACAAAGCAACATAAGCACTTTTTTCCTGAGTTGGCACTGCTTGATTCAAGTGTCAAAGAGAAGCCAAGTAAGACTGGAAAGAATGATCAGATAAGCAGAGAGCAAATACAGTTAAGCGTTTCCTGTAGTTTTTTCTTGTGTATGAAAATATAAAAACATGGAAGAAAAGTTTTAAGGAAAGCTTTATTTTGTGTGTGTATGAAAATATGTAAAAAAAATGGGAAAAAAATTTGTAAGGAAAGTTTTTTGTGTGTGTATGAAAAAACAAAATGGATGAAAATTTGTAAGAAAAGCTTTTTTTTTTCTTCCGTATGAAAATATTTTTTTAAAAATGGTGAAAAAGTTGCAAAGAAAGTTGTTTTTTTTCTTCCGTATGAAAATATTTTTAAAAAATGGGAAAGAAGTTGTAAAAAAAGTTGTTTTTTTTCAGAAATGTTTTCTTTTATGTTACTTTTTCAGTGGTTGAGGGAAGAATCTGTTACAGGCCAGGAAATATTTCCTTAGGATTTTTTTGTTTAGTCAACTGTAAGGCAGCCGCAGGCAAAATGAGATTGGAAGGGTCAGGTGACATGGAAGGAAGGTCCCCAAGTGAGTAACTTCGTGGGTTGTAAATGCAGAAGTACACACCCCCACAAAAAAAAACAAAAAAAAAAAACACGCAATGACATTCTTGATAATGGTAATTCCTAATGAAAATACATTAAAGAGATAAAACGTTATATCGTAATTTGCATTTATTGATCCGTGCCAATTCCAGGTAGAACAAAAATTTATTTTCCTACCCACTGACTTACCAAAAATAATACACTAATTTTAACTAGAAAAGCAAAATACACAATGACTCAGTTACAATGACAATTGGTCTTTCATAACGTCATGGTCTTGCAAGCTAATAACAGGCAAAATAATTACAGGGATATAATTTAATTAACAAAAAAGTATTTTACTGAAACCTTAGAAATTTTTTTTTATATTGCATTTTCACCTCAAACAAGGCACATTGCCACTTTGTTGTAGGAGGCTACTATCAGGGACATAAGCATCAGGTGTACTGTGTAGGGAGTTGAGCAGCAAGATGTTGGTTCACGTTACACTTGAACTTCTGCATGTCAGTACAGTTGGGGAAGCAGGGACCTGGAAGGGAATTCCAAAGTCTAGTGGTTCTGGGGAAGAAACTACTGGAGTAGAAGGCTCTCTTACATCTAGGGATCTCTACTGTGAAGGGGTGGGATTTAGCTGCTTGTCGGGTTTGTCGGGGGTATTTACGTCGCGGGGGGTACAAGTGCTTGCAGTTCGTCAGAGCATTCACCGTTAAAGTACTTGTAGAACAGGCAGAGGGATGAACATTTCGTTGATGTGACAGAGGCTGAAGCTTAGAAGACAGTTCAGGACCTATCAGATTGGCGACTCTCTTTTGAACCCTGTCTAGGAGCAAGAGACTAGTGGCAGATACACGAGCCCAAATATGACAACAATACTCCATACATGGGAGAATGATAGCCTTATAGAGGTACAGGATACTTTAGGCGTAAGTAGTTTTCTAGCACGGTAGAGAGAACCCACTTTCTTCACAGTGGTCCTGAAGTAGAATGGGGACGTAAATAGATAGTAACATTTAATGATACTAAGTCTAAACTTCTTTCCTTTAACAATTACAAGAAACCTTCTCAACCAATGATTTGCATGTCTAATAACACCCTACTTGAGACTTCTTCATTCAGAGTCCTTTGTCTAATATTCGCCGGCAACTTGAATTGGAACAAATACATTGAAGACATTGCCAAGACTGCTGCGAAATGAGCTTCTTCTGCCATGCTAGAAAACTACTCACACCTGCCAGAAATCTGTATAATTACAACGCCACCATGTGCCCATGCATGGAGTATTGCCACATCTGGGATGGTGAGTCTACTACTAACTCTACCTTTCTTAGACAGAATACCAAAATATTCACCACCCCAATAGGTTCCATATTGTTAACCAAGCTCCAATCCCTGTCTCGTCGCTCTGAACGTAAATACCCACCACCACTAGCTAAACAAGCAGCAAAATCTCACCCCTTCAATGTAGTGGTCCCTGGATGTCTTTCCTCTATCATTACTTTTATGGCAGGTGCTCGACTGAGCTCCAATCTATGGTCTCTCCTGTAAAACGTTCACAGCGAACGTTTTTCTAGCTACAATAACCGTCAACAATTTCTCTCGCTCTCTGAACGAAAATTGCATAGTCAAAGTTTCTTTCCTAGAACTGTCCGTCTGTGGAGCGCAATACTGTGGAGTATTATTTGGATTCATCGGACTACTGTTCTCATCTTGAGTGTGATTTTCACAACATTTTGATCAATGTAACCTCCAACGTTCTTCAGGTGTAGCTTGTCGAACTCAGGAACTTGGATGGAATTTCGAGTGGAACCCTTTATTAACTTCACGGGGGTAGCGTGGTCTTGTTCTGCCAGCCATAACTGGATACAGGTCCTAAGTAATTCGCAATTATATTTTTTCGGTAGCCCACACTGAGGATTGAACCTTCAACCTGCAGGAGAATATCACTTTTTTACAATTGATTTCTCCACGTATTCTAACCATTGATCGACCGAAAAAATACAATAGTGAATTAATTAAGACATCTATCCAGTTATGGCTGATGGAACAAGAGCATGCTACCCCTGTGAAGTAAATAAAGGGTTCCACTCGAAATTCCATTCAAATTCCTGAGTTCAACAGAAACATTCCTGAGTTCGACAAGATACACCTGAAGAAGGTCGGAGGTTACATCGACCAAAATATTGTGAAAATCACACTCAAGATGAGAACAGTAGTCCGAAGAATCCAAATAATATGAATAAACAATCCTATATCTAAAAAATTCAGAAACGTAATACTGTGGGCCTGCTTCTGTCATTCCGACACAAAATCTATCTAAGAACACTGCCAGGCACATAAAGTATGTTCATATGAAATTTTATAAAAATCGGCTAAACAGTTTTCGAGTCCATAGGGAACTCACTCACTCTCACAACCACACACAACGTTTCTTTTCTAAAATAGTAGACATTGCACAATGGCACGAATATCAAAGTTGATGAGTATTTATTAATTATTTTGAGATAACATAGCAAAAGACTAATGCACCTACAATGCAAAAACGGTGTGAACATGTGTATGTCCAAAATGATAAATAACGAGTGCACAGCTGTGCCGTTCTCCATATACATTACGAGTCAATTACCCAACTGATAACTACTTATTCTATTGCCAACTTTGCAGAAATAAACCCTTTTATGTTCGTATGTTGGCCGCAATTATTAAATGTTTTCATACAACATTACAAAGGTTTTGGTTAACTCTTGCTAACTGGTGACCCTCGGTTCACTTAATGTAATATTTATTGCCAGTTTTATATCCGTATATATAACTTTTATTTTCTTCCTTAACTATAAAATAACTTTTATACCCAAATGTATATTAAATATTTGTATGGTTCTTGGCGATACTCAAAGACGCTATCATAGTCGAAAATGACTGCTACCAAGACCAAGAACCATGCCATTAACTATAAAAAACTTTCGATAACATTACAAGTTTTTTTTTTTTTTTTGTAAAACAGTTGCAGTGCATAAAAGTTTGGGACACGTGTATGTCCAAAATAATAAATAACAAGACTACAGTCGGGCCGTTCCCCATATACATTACAAGCCAATTAGCCAAAGCTAATTTTAACCATTTATATTTGTACATTGGCCGTCTGAGTAATTATTAAATATTTTCATATAACGTTATAGAAGGGTGCCGTTCAAAATTCCATGCAGTTTCCCAAGTTTTACAAGATATATGTGAAGAAGGCTGGAGGTTGTATCAGCCGAAATGTTGTGAAAATATGAACAGCATTTCATATAATATAAATTATCAAACCCTCATCTCCAAAAGTTCAGGAATATAAAGTCCGGAGACGTCTATTGTTAATGAGGCATTAACTAGTTTGTGTTGTCTGTCTTACAGCATATCAAACCCCAGCAAGATTGTTTTTTTTTTCTTTTTACAAATGTGCCACCACTTATTCAGGCCCAAAGGCCATTCGAGAATAAGAGTTAAACAAGTGGCAGGTGGACGGTGAGACAACAAAATGATGATTGGTGACCATAGTGGTGATTGAGCAGACGTTGATTATTTAATAATGGCCACTACCAAGGCCAGTGACCATGCCATTAACTATAAAATACTTTGGATAACGTTGCCAGAGTTTTCTTTTTCTTTTTAATTTTTGTAATATAGTTCCAGTGCAGTAATATTTTGGGCACGTGTATGTTCAAAATAAATAACGAGTGTACAGCCGGGCCGTTCCCCATATACATTACAAGCGAACTGATTGGTGACGATGGTGGGGATTGAGCAGATGTTGATTATTTAAGAATGACCACTACCAAGCCCATACTTTGGATAACATTACAACAGTTTTTTTTTTGTTTTTGTTTTTAATTTTTGTAATTAGTTACAGTTTAGAAACATTTTGAACACTTGTTCAAAATTTAGTTTAGAAACATTTTGGACACATGTTCAAAATAAGAAATAACGAGTGTACAGCCGGGCCGTTCCCCATATACATTACAAGCCAATTATCCCGCCTGTAACTGACTTTTTTTTATTGTTCACTTTACAACAATAAACCCTTTTATATTTGTATGTTGGCCGTTGGATTAATTATTAAGTATTTTTATGCAACATTACAAAAGTTTGTGAACGCAACTACATTCCGGATACTTTTTGAACACGCCTATGTCCAAAACCAAAACTAACGAAAAAAAAAAAAAAAAAGAAAAAAAAAGGAAGCCGAAGTTTGACATTTCTGAATAAATTTGAAACCATCAGACACATAAAAAAAAAAAAAACAAAAGAAAGGGTGGGATTTCATCCAATCAAAAACTCGATTCGTTTGTAATCAGCCAATTAACTGATAATGCCCGACTCGACAATGGAAGGAAATTATTCACAGGGTAGAATCATGATTTTGAATAATACATGCACCTTGTCACATGGGCCAGCAGGATTTTGGCTCAAATCTTCCCGGGTTATGATTGAAATGGAATATATCCAAGTGGGTGAGTGCATTGTGGCCGTCTTCGTGTGTGTAAGCGTAAAATATGCCACTGCAAGTTGGTATGCATAAGTCATATATATGCAAGTATATAAACGAACGATGGTATTAAGCTGGTGATACAGCATAGAAAAACCAGAATTGGTATTTATAAAATGTGTCCATTCCATCGGTGTGCTTCGTGATGAAAAAATTTATTTTTCAAACTCACTTGTCAATCCGACTAAAATGCAATTTTAAGTTGAGACATTATAGAACCAAGAAAATTCTATTCACAACTTAAGCATGACAAACCAAAGAAATTAATGTTTTAAACTTTTCCTGGAAACAAACTATTAGAGTAGAAGGCCTTCTTACATCCAGGGATCTTTTCTGTGTAAGGGTGGGATTTTGCTGCTTGGCGGTTTTGTCGAGGGTATTTACGTTGAGGAGGTCCAAGGGCTTGTAGTTCCTTGGAGCATCCACCATTAAAATACTTGTAGAACAGGCAGAGGGGTGCAATATTTCGCCGATGGGATGAAAGCTGAAGCCTAGATGACAATTCAGGATCTATCAGATTGGCAACTCTCTTTTGAATCCTGTCCAGGAGCGAAAGACTAGTAATGGATAGCTTAAGCATAGCAGGTTAAAGAAAATAATATTTTAAAATTTTCTGAGGAAGAAATTATTAGAGTAGAAGACCTTCTTACATCTAGGTACTTCTTGTGTAAGGGTGGGATTTTGCTGCTTGTTGGGTTTGTCGGGGCAATTTACATCGAAAGGATGCAAGAGCTTGTAGTTCTTCGAAGCATCTGCCATTAAAATACTTATAGAATAGGCAGAGGGATGCAACAGTCCGACTAAAATGCAATTTAAAATTGAGACATTATAGCACAAAATAAAATTCTTTTTTACATTCCATTTTCACCCCAAACAAGGCACAATGCCACTTTGATGTAGGGGGCTACTATCGGGGCCATAAGTTGCATGGATGCTGTGTAGGGAGTTGAGCAGCAAGATATCTGTTCACATTACACTTGAACTTCTGCATGTCAGTACAGTTGGGAAAGCAGGAACCCAGAAGGACGTTCCAAAGTCTAGCAGTTCTGGGGGGGGGGGAAATCTATTAAAGTAGAAAGCGTTATTATATCTAGGGATCTCTACTGTGTAGGGGTGGAATTTTGCTGATTATCAGGTTTGTTAGGTGTATTTACGTTGAAGGGGCACAAGGGCTTGCAGTTCGTCAGAGCATCCACCATTAAAATCCTTGTAGAACAGGTAGAGGGATGCAATATTTCGTTGATGGGAGAGAGGCTGAAGGCTAGATAACAGTTCAGGACCTATCAGATTGACGACTTTTTTTTTTTTAATCCTGTCCAGGAACGAGAGACTAGTAGCGGATAGCTTAAGCATAACAGGTTAAAGAAAATCACGTTTTAACCTTCAGACAAATAGTATTTCAAGCATAAGTATGGTCTTTTAGTTTTACATCATTTGAACCATTTTCATGTTATTTAATCATTACGTTTTTTCGTCCTTCGCAGTATGGGTTGGAGCCTGCCTACTTACTACCACTTTTTTTTGTTTTTGCTCACCACACACCTCTAGACACCCGGGCAACCAGGCTAGTCTTATATCAAAGACAAACATATTTCAAACTTAAATGTGACAGACCCCCAAAAAATATTATAAACTTTTGCATGACAGACCAAAGAAACTGCTGTTTAGAACATAAGCATGATCGACAGATGACAATTCTATTTACAAAATTGCTTTCCCAACTGTACTGACATGCAGAAGTTCAAGTGTAATGTGAACAGACATCCTGCTGCTCAACTCCCTACACAGCATCCATGCAACTTATGGCCCCGATAGTAGCCCCCTACATCAAAGTGGCATTGTGCCTTGTTTGGGGTGAAAATGGAATATAAAAAAGAATTTTATTTTGTGCTATAATGTCTCAATTTTAAATTGCATTTTAGTCGGACTGTTGCATCCCTCTGCCTATTTTACAAGTATTTTAATGGTGGATGCTTCGACGAACAACAATCCCTTGCATCCCTTCGATGTAAATTGCCTCGACAAACCTGACAAGCAGGAAAATCTCACCCTTACACAAGAAGTACCTAGATGTAAGAAGCCCTTCTATTCTAATAGTTTCTTCCTCAGAAAATTTTAAAATATTATTTTCTTTAACCTGCTATGCTTAAGCTATCCGTTACTAGTCTCTCACTCCTGGACAGGATTCAAAAGAGAGTTGCCAATCTGATAGGTCCTGAATTGTCATCTAGGCTTCAGCTTTCATCCCATCGGCGAAATATTGCACCCCTCTGCCTGTTCTACAAGTATTTTAATGGTGGATGCTCCAAGGAACTACAAGCCCTTGTACCTGCTCAACGTAAATACCCTCGACAAAACCGCCAAGCAGCAAAATCCCACCCCTACACAGAAAAGATCCCTGGATGTAAGAAGGCCTTCTACTCTAATAGTTTCTTTACAGGAAAAGTTCCAAACATTAATTTCTTTGGTTTGTCATGCTTAAATTGTGAATAGAATTTTCTTGGTTCTATAATGTCTCAACTTTAAATTGCATTTTAGTCGGATTGACAAGTGAGTTTGAAAAATAAATTTTTTCATCACGAAGCACACCGATGGAATGGACACAGTTTATAAATACCAATTCTGGTTTTTCTATGCTGTATCACCAGCTTAATACCATCGTTCGTTTATATACTTGCATATATATGACTTATGCATACCAACTTGCAGTGGCATATTTTACGCTTACACACACGAAGACGGCCACAATGCACTCACCCACTTGGATATATTCCATTTCAATCATAACCCGGGAAGATTTGAGCCAAAATCCTGCTGGCCCATGTGACAAGGTGCATGTATTATTCAAAATCATGATTCTACCCTGTGAATAATTTCCTTCCATTGTCGAGTCGGACATTATCAGTTAATTGGCTGATTACAAACGAATCGAGTTTTTGATTGGATGAAATCCCACCATTTTTTTTATTTATTTATTTTTTTTTATGTGTCTGATGGTTTCAAATTTATTCAGAAATGTCAAACTTCGGCTTTCCTTTTTTTTTCTTCTTTTTTTTTTTTTCGTTAGTTTTGGTTTTGGACATAGACGTGTTCAAAAAGTATCCGGAATGTAGTTGCGTTCACAAACTTTTGTAATGTTACATGAAAATACTTAATAATTAATCCAACGGCCAATATACAAATATAAAAGTATTTATTGCTGTAAAGTGAACAATAAAAAAAAGTCAGTTACAGGCGGGATAATTGGCTTGTAATGTATATGGGGAACGGCCCGGCTGTACACTTGTTATTTCTTATTTTGAACATACACATGCCCAAAATATTAGCGCACTGGAACTATATTACAAAAATTAAAAAGAAAAAAAAACTCTTGCAATGTTATCCAAAGTATTTTATAGTTAATGACATGGTCCCTGGCCTTGGTAGTGGCCATTCTTAAATAATCAGCGTCTGCTCAATCACCACCATCGTCACAAATCATCAGCATGTTGTCGTACCGTCCACCTGCCATTTGTTTAACCCTTATCCTCGAATGACTTTTGGGCCTTGATAAGTGGTGGCACATTTGTAAAAAGAAAAAAAAAGCAATCTTACTGGGGTTTGATATGCTGTAAGACAGACAACACAAACTAGTTAATGCCTCATTAACAATAGACGTCTCCGGACATTATATTCCTGAACTTTTTGATTGGTTGGTTGTTTTTGTTTTACGGCAGGTTATTTGATGTTGAACAGCTTACACAGCCTAACATCACAACTGCATTTGGAAAGATTTATTACCACACAAGCCGAAAGGCCAACATATAAAATCAACAGTAGGTTCTTTGATATGACAGGCGCGTGTTTGAAATGAATGTTTCAGTTTGAAGCACAATTTCACAATGATACTTGACTTTTTTCATTTTAAACTTAAATTCAAGCCATTATCACAGCACAACCAGTAATGCCAGGCATATAAAATCTAGCGTATGTTCTTTGATATGACAAGGACGCGTTCGAAATGAATGTTTCTGTTTAGAGCACAACTGGACCATGATACTTGACTTTTGCATTTAAGACTTTGATGCAAGCCATTATATATGAAAAAAATTTCATAAAATCAACAGCAGATTCTCTACAGTGCAATGTAGATTACAATGTATTATTAACTTAATCATTGCGAGAGGTATATGGAGTTTCCTTCAGGTACATCGCGATGGGTGCTCACCTAGAGCAGGCAATCAATAAATTTGATTGAAAAATGGGCTTTTTCATGGATTTCGACGACAATAAAAAGATGGGAGTATGAAATATTCGTTGATTATCATTTAATCCCGGTTAACGTCGAGTGACCTGCTAGTATATATATATATATATATATATATATATATATATATATATATATATATTAGTGTTGGAACAATTAACTGGAATCGAGATCGTGAATCGGAAAAATCAACAAATTTTGAGATATCCGAATCCAAAAAATTGGTGCCTATTTTCCGATGCCAAAACGATTCTTTTAATTGTCTTTTTCATTTGATTTTTTTTAAAGCAAAATCTTCCATTGCTGGTAATAATGATAAAATAATAAATATTTATTGATTTTAAAATACAAGTAAAGCAAAAATCTATCGATAATCCTCCACAAATGTAATTTTACGTTTAGGAAAACATTCGTATTTTTAACATATGTTTTTTTTTTACAGAAATCGGGGAAAATAACAACGCTATAATTAGAGATTTATAAAGAATTGGAATCGGTAATTGTATCGGATTCGGGAGTTTAGTACGGAATCGGTAATTGTATCAGATTCAGGAAAAATATTGGAATCGTCCCATCACTTATATATATATATATATGTGTGTGTATTATGGCACTAGAGTTTAATTTCCGAGAAGTACATCCAATGAAACAACATGTGTCTACCCAAAAGTGCTCAATGAGTAAACAGAGCAGGTATATTAAATTTATTTATACAAACATTGATGGCTACATATGTGCATACATGTTTCTGTAATCACTCGTGCTGGCCAATTCTTGGCCTGAAGACGTAATCTCCCCAGCACGGGTGATTACAGAAACATTGGCCTGAAAACATAATCTCCTCAGCACGGGTGATTACAGAAACATGTATGCACATATGTAGCCATCAATATTTATATCAATAAATTCAATATATATATATATATATATATATATATATATATATATATATATATAAACAGTTTGACTTTTACTTAAGGTTAGCATAATAACATAGACAAGCTACGGAGGAGAAAAGAAATAAAAAGAGAGAGAGAGGGGAGGTAAAGAGGGGAAAAATATATAGAGAGAGATAAACTGGAAGAAAAGAAATAAAAGAAAGAATGAGAAATTGGTATAAGAGAGGTTCCTGACATAATATCGTCTTATTAGAGATTAATAGTGAACGCTGACGTTTCTCCCTGAATTTCATCCGGGGGAGGGGGGGGGCAAATGTCAGCATTTGATAAGAGACCGGTCTCAGTTTGATCCATGTCCGTAGGCCAAGGTTCTGAACGATTAGTCTCAAATATGGCAACCCCATCATCAACAAAGTGATAAGACGCTCTTAAACAGGAGGCCAAATGTTTAATGTATTCTTTGATGAAGCAATCAACAATGGATCCTCATCAGTATTTCTTCTCAATATTAATAACAGGAACTGCAACTTTCGATATTATACTAGACTACCCGTGACCCGTTAGGTCAGTATGTTATATTAGCTATAGAATTAATGTATGAGCGTGACACTTGTGACGTAAAGAAAATAGTTTTTGTGACATAACAGAAACATTTCTATGAAAGTATATTAAAACGAAAAAAGAATATACATAGCGTCAAAGAATGAGAGTCCATATAGAAACAATACTTTAATTTGAATAAAATATGTATCAAGTGCGCTTGAAAGCCAAATACAACGTAATATTTGAAAAATAAACAAATATTTTACTTCTTTACAAACAAAGAAAGAAGAAAAGGAAAAAAAAAGAAACAAAACAACACACTGAAGATGGAGGATACCTCTGAAATATATTCGTGATAAATTTCAAACAAGTAAAATATTTGTTTATTTTCCTTATATTACGTTGTGATTTGGCTTTCAAGCGCACTTGATGCGTATTTTATTTTATTCAAATATAGATAGATTTATATGACACAACATTATAGATGTACTGAAACTAAAGCCGCTTTCAGGACTGCCAGCAACCACAGTAAAAAAGTAATAAAGAAGGCGAGAGAGTTGTATGCTCAGTCCGTCAAGTCCAAGGTAACTGAGCAGCGACTTGGTTCCCATCAGTTCTGTTAAATAGCAAACAAAATCCTCAACAAAAGCGTGTGTTCTATCCCAACTATCATCAATGGACCTGAGGTAATCTCGTCAGCATCAGACAAAGCCAATTTCTTTGCCAAGAACTTTGCAGATAATTCTACCCTTTACCACCAAGGTCGCCAACGCCCAGTATTTCTTTGTATATCCGAAAACACGCTATGTGACATACAAATATCTGTACATGATGTTGCCAAACTAATCAAAAACCTTGATTCCAATAAAGCAACTGGCCCTGACGGCACTCCAATTATAGTGCTCAAAAGGCTTCAACTGGAACTAACGTCCATACTTACAAAGTTATTTAAGCGTTGTCTTAAGGGGAAATGCTTCCTAACACCTTGAAAAATCTCATCAGTATGCCCTGTATTTAAGAATTCAGGTGATAGATCATCTCCCTCTGAGTACAGACCAATAAATCTCCTATGCATCATGAGTAAGCTGCTGGGATCTGTGCTAAATAAAAAAGTAGTCAACCATCTCAGCAAAAATAACCTTCTTAGTGACATGCAATATGATTCTGCTAGATTTACAGCAAATGTGCTTACAGTTATATCTCATAGGCTTGGCGAATCCCTCGACAGAGGCTTCCTCACTAGGGCGATTGCTCTTGACGTATCAAAGGCCTTTGATAAGGTATGGCATAAAGGCCTACTTCACAAGATCTCCAGTCATGGTATAGCTGGAAATGTCTTTTCAACTATTAAATCATTTCTCTTTGATAGGTTCTTAAGAGTAGTGGTTGATAGGCAGAAATCAGAAGCTCACAGTATTAATGCTGGAGTCCCTCAAGGGTCCATCCTAGGTCCAACTCTCTTCCTTATCTACATCAATGATCTTCCAAACCACATCCTTAGATCATTCATAGACATTTATGCTGACAACACTATATGGTAGCACTTTGAAGACCATGAATGACCAAATTCTCTCTGACTCTTTCCTCTGATCTTGAGCACGTGGCACAATGTGGAAAAAAGTGGCTGGTTACTTTTAATGCATCTAAAACTAAGCTTCTATCCTTACATCATCAACGCTCTGTTATCCAACTGCCATTAATCGAAATGAATGGCTCTCATCTTGAGGAGGCTTCATGTTTTGACAAGCTTCTGGGCTTGACCTTTACTCCCGATCTGAAATGGAGCATGTATATCAAATCCATTGACAAAGTCGCTGGAAAAATGGTAGGATCTTTCTATCGCTCCAGTAGATATCTCACTGCTGATGCAATTCTCTACCTATATATAGCCAAGTTCAGCCAACGATGGAGTACTGTTGCCACATCTGGACAGGAGCTGGTAGAAGCAGCTTATTCTGCCTTAACAGAGTTCAAAATAGACTTGGTAGCTTAGTGGGGGATGCCCTTTTCTCTTCCCTGCAACCTCTTTCCCACGGAAGAGACGTAGCGAGCCTGTTCCTGCTTTATCGTTATTTTCATGGCAGGTGCTCATCTTAACTTCGATCTATGGTCACCCCCCCCCCTCGCCAGACTTTCACGAAAAACACTCGTCTATCCAGAACCACTATCAATAATTTCCCACACTCTTTATCTGTGCCTAGACCTAAACGTATATTCCATGAACTTTCTTAGAACTGCTCGCCTCTGGAACTCTATTCCGTTTGCCTGCTTTCCAGCTGAGTACAATCTGATTGTCTTCAAGCCCAACGTGAACAAGTTCTTATTGAACCGTCTCCCTAAGTAATCCAAGTTATAAAATTCCCACTAATGTTTACTACGCTAAAATCACAATAACTAATTGTTGTGTCGTGAAACAACAGTGAAAATAAGAACAATCAAGTCGAGGTTCGGTTAAAAAACAAGTGTATTAACAATAATGTACAAAGATAGGAAAGCGTGTATATCTGCTGGGCACTCGGCTAGCAGTTGAAGTGCAGTCGCATCTCACTCACTGGTGTTGGAATTACTAGCGCTATTTATAGTGCTAATCGGTGTAAATTCCTCTGTTCAAGGAAGGCCGGTATAACACTAATGTATACCCATTAACCCTTATCCTCGAGTGGCCTCTGGGCCTTGATAAGTGGTGACCCCCCTTTGTAAAAAAAAAAAAAAAAAAAAAAAAAACGCTGTCTGGTGTTCTACCACTGAGTTACGGTTTTATCGCTTTTAAATGTTATTTAATGTTATCTATTCATTTTTTTCACTACCTTAATCTTTATTAAAGAGCGATAAGCTCTTTTTGTTATTCATATGTATGTATGAATGAGTCGGGTTAGGGTTATGAATGAGTCACCCCTTATTTTTTATGGGACGTATTATTTCTTCAAACTGAAACATAATTATCAAAGTATACTTACGCAGATAGATATGAAAAGTCTTTATTAAAGTTTGTGCCTATTTCCATTCTATGGAGGCCAGGTGTGAACTCAGACCCCAAAATTTTATTATACCATCCCTATTTAAGTTAAAACATACTTATCAAAGTATTCTTATGTACATCTATATCAAAAACACTTGTAAACGTTTTTTTTTTTTAATTTTTAAATTTTTTATTTCCATACTTTGTGAACCAGGTGCGAACGCAGCCCCACAATGGTAATGAACCACCGTTCTGCCAGATCAAACATACCCATTCCTCTGTCTCGATACATATTCTATCATCATATGTAATCAGTTTTTTTTAAAAATAGTCAGCCATATAGGAGCCTATTCGTGACCAGACACACACACACACACACACACAAACACACACATATTTAGCTATATATATATATATATATATATATATATATATATATATATGTTAGTAAGTTTTAGAAATATATGTACCAATTAAGCTAAACTTCACAAAACTTACAACCTAGCTCTACTCAGCTATTGAGCATTGTTGAAGTAAATACTGATACTAGATACATGAAATTATATGTAGATACATAAGGAATCTGTCATGTTTCACAACCGTGCATGCGCAGTCGTGAAACAGTTGAATAACAGATTAAAATTCGATGAACCCCACGTACCAATTGTTCAATTTCGACCCCTTAGCAGCCCGTTTTTCTGTATGTAAACAAATTCAAATATTTTCCACGTGTCTGCATACCTTATATACCAAATTTCAATTCTGTAGATCAAAAATTCGTTGAGTATATAGGTTGCGAATGGTCCTCACACACAAGCACATTCTCACTTTGATAGACATACTAGCATGGGTGCCTGGCGTTGCCCGGCTGTTTGGAGGTGTGTGTTGAGCAAAAAAAAAGTCGTAGTAGGAAAGCAAGCTCGAACCCATACCGCGAAGGAGGAAAAGAATGTGAAAAAAACGTGACGTCTTTGCTGTTATGACCACCGCCAAATCGGAAGTGACGTAGGTTTAAATTAAGGCTAGACAATCGAAAAGAGGGGATGACTTTTGAAAATATCAGCGAAAAAGGCGACCCCTCCCTGTAGAAAAGTGGCCAGTCGAGGGTGAAGAAATTAATGTTTTTAGCGAATTTTGGGGCATTTGTCGTCTGAAGGGTCGAGCCACAAAACGATACTGATCTAGTGAAAATCCGTCGCCTCTGTCGAAAGTTTTAGGCAGACATGCAAACATACATACATAGATTTTCCACCAAAACCGATTAAAAAGCTTGCTCTATCTCTGAATACCCTTTATGTAAAATTTCAAATGTTTAGACCAAAAATTCTCTGAGTAATTTGGTAGAGATCGCAGACGTCAAATTTTTTTAACTTTGGCCCCTATTATGACCCATTAACATTTATTATTTTGGGCTCAAATCAAGTTATTAAGTTAGATCCATGTCCAAGGAACCTATATCTAAAATTTCAATCGCCAAATTTCTGGCCAAAAACCGATCACATCGATTTTCCCAAATCTCAGTACTCTGTATATCAAATTTCGAGTCTGTAGACTAAAAAATGACAGAGTTATTGCGTAGGGAAATGTACACAGACACACACACACACACACACACACACACACAGTCACGTTCACTTTTATAGATATATAGATATATATACTAGCATGGGTGCCCGGCGTTGCCCGGGTATTTGGAGGTGTATGTTGAGCAAAAAAAAAAAAAAAAGCGGTCAATTTTTTTAAAGTTTGACCCCTATTATGATCCATTAAAATTTATTGTTTTGGGCTCAAATCAAATTATTAAGTTAGATCCATGTCCAAGGAACCTATATCTAAAATTTCAAGTGTTTAGACCCAAAATTGTCGGAGGAGTTTGGTAGAGTTCTCAAAGGTCAAATCGTTGAACTTTGACCATTTATCGCCACATTTCTGGCCAAAAACCGATCACAAAGATTTTAAGATTTTCCCAAATTTCAGTACCCTGTATATCAAATTTCGAGTCTGTAGACTAAAAATTTGCAGAGTTATTGCGTAAGGAAATGTACACAGATACACACACAGACACTTTCACTTATATATATATATATATATATATATATATATATGTATATATATATCAAAAAACAAGAAATGGGCAGGTGAAATTATTAAAATTTTCCTTAAGGCCTTATCGTCTGACCCTCTAAGAGGAAACGTCAGAATGATAAATTAAAGGAAAATTTTAATAATTTCACCTGCCCATTTCTTGTTTTTTGGTATTTAAATTAAATTATGTTTCCTCTGAAATTTCTCCTTCCTTTTTGCTGTACCAAAAATTTACGTATATATATATGTGTGTGTGTGTGTGTGTGTGTGTGTGTGTGTGTGTGTGTGTGTTTAATAAATACTTATCTGTATCCATTCATTCATACTTTGTGATTCTTCCAGATTGCCAATCTCTCTCTCTCTTTCTCTCTCTCTCTTTCTTTCTTATCCTGTCACTGGCAATCATTGTTGTCGTAGGTGTTGACATTAATGTTCGTAACAATAATGTTAAGCAATGGTATGAATGCTGTCAACCATGTCAGAACTAATAATCCTCACATCGTCGATGCTAAGGATGCCAATCCGACACACACATCGATTACTGATCGGAAATGCACCACAAAATGTCGTCAGCAGTCAGCATCGCAAAAACACAATTAGCGGCATCTTTATGGCTTCAGAAATTTTATTTTTTTATTTTTTCCTCCCCTAACTTTTTCGTATCCAATGAAGAAAGGCTCTTTCCGATCTCCAAAAGGATAACATGGGAGCCACTTTTCCTAGAACTGGGGGGATAGCTCTGTACGATTAATGCAGAGTTCAGTCCCCTTTGCTGGTGCAAGTTAGTGTAGAGATAAGATTCCCTTTTTTTTATTTTACATAGGGGTCACCACTTATCAAGGCACAGGAGCCACTCGGGGATAAGGGTTATTGTGTGTACACAATAGTAGTAATAGTTAGCATTGGGGATTTGATAAAGTGTCATTACTTAAGGGAGCGGTTCATCAGGAATTTGTTTGTGTTAGACTTGAAGACATCCAAGGTGAATTCGGGGGGGAGGGGGAAACAGGCAAGTGGCAGAGAGTTCCACAGCCGTGCAGTTCTGAGAAAGAAGCTTTGTTCATGGAATCTACGTTTTGATTGAGGCACGGATAGAGAGTGGGGAAAATTATTGACGGTGGTTTCAGCTAGTCGGGTGTTTTTCGTGAAAGATTGGCGGCGGATGGGGGGGGGACCAGAGAATGGAGCTCAGACGAGCACCTTTTTCTTTTGTAAGTTTTTGGTAATCAAGGGGCAACTTTCCAGGGCTAACACAATTTCTCTTTTCAGTTAAACTGTTTTCCGTATTTATTTCCTTTCCAGACAGCATATGATATTTTTTCGATACATGATATACTAGCAGGGAAACCCGACGTTACCAGAGAATGAATGATGATCAACGAATGTTTCACCCCCCCCATATTTTATTGTTATCGAAATCGGTAAAATCACCCGTTTTTCAATCCTACCTGCAGTTACTCACCCCACAATAAATTGCATTCTACATTGTAATCTAGAGAACTTACTGTTGATTTTATATGCCGGGCCATTGTACTTGTGCGGTGATAATGGCTTGAATTTAAGTTTAAACTGCAAATATCACATATCATGGTTGAATTGTGCTGTAAAAAGCAGCATTAATTTTGAATGAGCCTACTGTTGATTTTATATGCCGGGCTTTTCTACTTGTGCGGTAATAAGACTTCTTAAATGCACTTGTGATGTTACACTGTATAAGGCGTTAACTTTAGTCAAAATCACATGTTCCTTTATTCATCGGACTTTTTTGATTATCGATTATCGATGCTTATCAAAGATATTCTGATAGAAAAATTATCTAAAAACACTGCCAAGCACATAAAGTATATATGTGTAAAATCTTAAAACAAATCGACCCAGTGTTGGGACGATGAAACGGAATCGGGAATTGGAAAAATCGGAATATTTTGAGGGAATCGGAATCAGTATCAGAATCAGAGGAATTTGTATCGATTTTCCGATGTCAAAACGATTCTTTCAATTGTCTTTGTTATTTGATTTTGTTTAAAGCAAAATCTTCCATTGCTGGTAATAATGATAAAATAGTAAATATTTATTGATCTTAAACCACCAGTGAAGCTAAAATCGTTAGATCGCCCCCCCCACAAGTATAATTTTACGTATAGGAAAATATTTGCACATTTTACATGCGTGTTTTTACGGTAATCAGAGAAAAAATACAACTCTATAGTTAAATATTTAGAGATTTATGAAGAATCGGAATTGGTAATTGTATCAGAATCAGTAATTTAGTACGGAATCGGTAATTGTATCGGAACCGAGAAAAATGTTGGAAGCGTCCCATCACTAACACACACACACACACACACACACATACATAATTCCTTTTATATATAAGTAGAGAAGCAAAAGTAGTGTTTCATTTCATTGTTTTAAAAATATCTCTGTGAAACCTCAATAAAACATGGCTTTAGAAATCCTTTGCTTAAAATTGGTATTTCTCGAGTCGTCAGACAAACAACCGATCAAGTTTCAGTGTAGAATTATAATAGAAAATTAAAGAAATTATAAATTTTCATCAATAAAATATTAATGTCATATGGAAATGGAGAACTCTTAAAATGGCTGAAAATTTTTAAAGATGAAAAATATTTTTCAAAAAAGCAGAAAACAAAATATTTGCAAAAAACAAATATGATGGTTTAACAACTTGGAAAAGCAGACAAAACTATGTTGGAGTATGATGGTTTAACAACTTGGAAAAGCAGACAAAACTATGTTGGAATATGATGGTTTAACAACTTCGAAAAGCAGACAAAACTATGTTGGAATATGATGGTTTAACAACTTCGAAAAGCAGACAAAACTATGTTGGAATATGATGGTTTAACAACTTGGAAAAGCAGACAAAACTATGTTGGAGTATGATGTTTTAACAACTTGGAAAAGCAGACAAAACTATGTTGGAGTATGATGTTTTAACAACTTGGAAAAGCAGACAAAACTATGTTGGAGTATGATGGTTTAACAACTTGGAAAAGCAGACAAAACTATGTTGGAATATGATGGTTTAATAACTTGGAAAAGCAGACAAAACTATGTTGGAATATGATGGTTTAATAACTTGGAAAAGCAGACAAAACTATGTTGGAATATGATGGTTTAACAACCTGGAAAAGCAGACAAAACTATGTTGGAATATGATGGTTTAATAACTTGGAAAAGCAGACAAAACTATGTTGGAATATGATGGTTTAACAACTTCGAAAAGCGGACTAAAGTGTGGTGGAATATGGTAGTTTAACAATTTGAAAAGCAGAACAAAATCACTTTAATGTAACCAATTAAAAAATAAAATTTGCCAGATATTTAGTTGGGTAAAGTTTATTTTTAGAACAGGTCGTTTGTCTCGTTTTAAGGTTATATTTTATTTAGGAAGAAAATGTAGTAGATTTTCCGATCTTAACCTGCATCTATTCTATCCTTGATCATACATATTTAACCGAGTTAAAATCAACAGAGTCTCCGCCATCTCTGAGATGGACTTTTCCCTGTTAATTGCAGTATGATGCTAATCGCCTGAGGTACATGTACTGGAATATGTTGACGGGATTTATCAGGCATTTCTGTAAACTGTGAAGCAATTGTAGCAGAACACTGACGCATGTATAGTAGCAGCTATGTGCAAATTACAATCTGTGTGCGAGGTGACGTCACAGCACAGAAGAAGGAAAGAAAAATATGAACGAGAAGGATGGAGATAGACGTGTTACACATGTGGCCCGAGTATGACAGGAAAAGATATGCGGAGGGATAAAGAGTACCACGTGGTCGACACGGCAGAGTTTTGTTAGGCATATTGGAGTATGAGAAGACTTTAGAACAAGAGATAAGAAGTACTTGTAAATAAATGTCTTTTGTTTCAACTACTGTCTTTATTTCCTTGCGACTGTCTGCATACAACGTGTAGGTCCTGAGTGAGAACATGTGACGACTACATTACACAGTAATTGAAACTAAATTTAAGCATCAAAACTTGAAAATTACTGCATGAACAACTGAGTTACATTGCTGTTGGAGTTTTTTTGTTTTATTTCATGTTTGTTATTACAATTTATACATGCATGATCTCTACCAGGTAAAAATAGCAATAGGTAACGCTCGTTATTATTCCAGCAGAGAGCTCTGACAATCGAACCCAAACAGGACTGCAACGATAGAATTTAAACTCACACTTACCTTCCCATCAAAGACATCAATAAGTAGGTAAATAAAATAATTTTTTTCTATTTACTGCAGGTAACATTGATATTTACTGCAGTATATCCATAATACAACATTACCAGTCCACGCGCATTTCAAGCGATTTGAAACACCTACCATTTGAAAAAGAGGTTTTCCTCGAAATATTTTATAGAACATGGTCACACACATTAGATTACTGTGTAGAAGTTTGGACGAATTGAGTAAGATTTATTATTGAAATTATATATATATTGATGCCGTCGTACAGTCTCGAAAGACAAAGGATACTCCCTGTAGAGGCAGCTGCACATGTAACTGAATCGGCACTGTTTGAGTCCAGTAGCAAGGAGTAGTAGAAGAAGAAGGAAACAATGCCAAGATAAGCGGTGAGCACATACAGCACCTGGAAGTCCCAAAAGGTCACCCATTTAGTCCTGATCAGATTCAACGTTGCTTAACTTCAGTGATTCAGCAGGAACCGGTGTGTCAACGTGTTTATGCCATATATTATGAAATTATATATATATATATATATATATATATAAAGGGAAAATTATTCCCAACTTGCATTTAGGTAAAAATGCACTTTCGTAAAATTCATTCAAGAAGTATCACACAAAAAAACAAAAACAAATAACATCTACGTAAAACGTGATACATCCCAACAGTTCTGCGAGATAGCCTAGTGGTAAAGGTTCATGCTTCTTTCAATGGGGTCCCAATTTCGAGTCTTGCTAGATTCGGCCACTCATAGACAACAAAACACGTGTCAGTGGATAATTATATTTTAAAAAAAAAAAATACATATGCCGCTCCCCATGTGGGGGTACCAAAATTGATCAAAAGGAAAATTATTCCTAACTTGCATGTAGGTAAAAATGCACTTTTGTAAAATTCATTCAAGAAGTATTGCAAAAAAGAACAAAAACAAATAACATCTATCTATCTATCTATCTATCTATCTATATATATATATATATATATATATATATATATATATATATGAGAATAGTTACAAAAGTAACGCCACTTTCTTAACTCAAAAAGTTGAAGAGCTACAAAGACGCGAGTGATACTATTAAAATGAGCGACCTTTTGCGCTCAAGAATTTTCTTTTCTACATAGTCACCACCATTCTCAATGCACTTTTGCCACTGATGAACAATGGCGATGCATGGGCTTTAAGATCGCACTTTGTGATATGAGAGTTGCTCCACAAGTAAAGCCTACTATTTTTTTTTTAACTTAAACAGTTGAAAAGCTATGAAGACGAGAGTAACACCATTAAAACGAACGGTCTTTTATGTTCCACAAGTTAATATTATCACCATTCTCAGTGCACTTTTGCCAGGAATTCAATAAGACATCTCTGCTTCTGACGCACGTACCTGACAGGGGTTGCTGTCTTAGTGCCTCACACGATCAATATCTGCAAGCTGGAGAGGAAACTTTCAACTTATGTTTGCATATGAATGCATAAATTATAATAATACAATTTTGCAATCCACTCTGATACATTCCGGCGTAATAAAAAAAAAAAAATAGAAGGCATTACATTTGGAACGCCTCTTGTAATACAAATTCAAAATGATACTAATACACAGAGAGCTGTTTCGTCGTGTGCGACTCATCAGTGTAGCTAGAATAAATGTATCTCCACCGGTAGTCGAGCTGGTAAGCGGGTGTTTAACTAAAATGTCAGCAACGATGAAAATCATGAAAGCAATAAGATGTTTCCTTTTCTCCTTCTGTATTTGGGAATTTATTTTGCCCCCCCCCCCCCAAGCCCCACCTTGTCTGTCGCCTTTTATAAATTTTAAGCTCGGCCTGATTAACTACATCCTTTTCCTTCACCTACCGCACGGCTTTTAAGAATAAACACTGGAAGGCTGATTTATAATAGTTTGATTTAGAGATGGAATAAAAATGTTTTCACTCTCTATGGGGAATTCCTATTGTTTGTGTTAATGAAAACCTGTCAGCAGATGTGTGGGCTAAAGTATACAGAGCGTGGAGGTTAGGGTTAGGGTTAGGCTTCAGGTTAAAGTGTCTGCCGAGTTTAGAAGGCAAAATTCAAAGAGCAAAAGATGTTTCTCTCTCTCTCTCTCTCTCTCTCTCTCTCTCTCTCTCTCTCTCGCTATCGATCTTCCTCTCTTTCTTTATATATATATATATATCTCAATATATATATATTTATATATATATATAGTCATCCACATACAGTACTGTTTCGCTGTTTCACAGCTCATCAGTACGGCTAGACAAGCAACTACCTCAAGCCAGGATCGAAACCCGATTGGCCAAACGACAGTCGGAGCTTCTACCCATTGCGCAATATGGCTGCTGCTATGCGGGCAGTGAATTAACAATGTTCTGACATTATATATATATATATATATTATTTTTAAAACAGTAATCTACGTACACGCGTGATTCAAGGTAACTATCTCTCATCAGCGTAGCTTGACTGTTTCTGTACGTATATTACTGTTTTAAAAATAATAAAAATAAATAAAATGCTATATACGTCCAAATAAATTATGGACGACTTTCTAAGTAAATAAAAAAGAAGCTTCGAGGCGAAGCCACTATTAAACTGTATTTATCGTTAAAAAAAACAACAAATCTCTCTCTCTCCCTATATATATATATATATATATATATATATATATATATATATATATATATAATGAAATCAAAGGAGATACAGTGTTTACCTGATATAAGCAATGGTAAACTTCAATCTAATATAAATACCAGTATTTATATATATATATATTTTAATCCCAACTAAATAAAAAAGTTCAATACACACACATTAGAGAGTAGCTAATTTTCATATTCTTTTAAACATTCATTTGAATTAATTCCCTATTAGTTTTTTTCGGGTTTCTTATGGGATGATCATCTTTAGTAAACTATTACGTGTAATTATATTCATGCAGATATTCTACATGATTTATACTTGCGTAATATTTGCTTAAAAAGTTTATAGTAAACACAAACCGCTTTATATATATATATATATTTATGTATGTGTATATACATTTGTTTTAAAAAAAATGCCTACCAAACTCCTTTGTCCATTTTTGATCTATAGACATGAAACTTACTATATATGTATTCGAACTCAGCAAAATTTCATATTTGAGTTTTAGTCGGGGAAAACCGATGCAAAAGTGTGAAAATGAAATTTGCCAGATGAAGGTCGAACGACGGCATTACGAATATGCATGCGTAACGTAATAGCTATTGGTTCATGTTTTAATTTTTAATCTTGCAGCAAACATGTCATCATAGCTTAGGCATTAACGTCAAAGGAAAAAGTAAATCGTAAGCTAAATGTTTTGGTTTCGATTCTCGGTGGTGGCACACAAGTCATTTTTTTTTTTAAACTTTTTAGATAATTACTATATATTGGGTACAATATATTTATTTCTTTCAACATGTTAAAAGGTCCACTTTTTGACAGCACCTGTTTTGTAGCGCATATTTTATATTGTGTATAATACTGGTCTGTCTCTTCTTCTGATGAGAAACATTTACTTTTGAAATGTTATGGCTTAAAGATATATGCTGCCAAATATATAGTCATCCACAAACAGTACTGTTTCGCTGTTTCACAGCTCATTAGTGCAGCTAGACAATATATATATATACATATATATATACATAACTCGGTGTGGTACATATAGCATCTAGCCTTCCCAAATGGTCACTCATCTGGTACTGGCCAAGTTCATCGTTTCTTAACTTTGGTGATCTGGTGAGAACTAGTGTCAATATGATTGCGTTGTATGTACCGCACCAAGTCAGAAAAATTTGGAAGTCGGTGTCTGGAGGCACATTAATTCACTGGAAGAGATGTACCCTCAGTCTTTGTTAAGACATGGATTTCGGAGAAGGAAAGACTCTGATGTAAAAATCTGCTCTGTTTTGTGACAGTCATCTGCACGGACAAAAATTAGCAGTAATGCCAAAAAGTGTGGTTGGTTCTATACAAAGCCGTCACCACTACAAACTAATTATCTGTGTTGATTTCTGAACAACTTAGTTGTTTTGAACCTCATATGTTGAAATCGACGGGAGAGTCTATAATATATATATATATATATATATATATATATATATATATATATATATATATATATATATATGGGGGCAGATAGTACAACCTTGTTGACTGATAAGAATGACATCCTTAACCACTGGAAGGACCATTTTGAAAGAGTGCTGAATTCGTCTTCTGATGTTGACGATGATGTTTTGAGTTCTTTGTTTGCAAGAATCCAAATACCAGAACTAGATGTGATTCCTAATTTTTCTGAAGTTCTCGCAGCTGTAAAACAAATACTACTGAGAAAGTGTGCAGGTGATGATGGTATACCGGCTGAAATATTCAAGTTTGGGGGGGAACACTCTTTTGAAAAAACTTTTGGAGTTATTTATCAGGATCTGGGAAAGTGGTTCTGTATCTCAGGATTTCAGGAACTCGTCAATAATCCATCTCTTCAAGAATAAAGGAAAGCGCATTGATTGTGATAACTACCGTGGAATATCACTGCTCTCTGTGGCTGGAAAAGTACTAGCCAGGGTCATTTTGAACAGGATAATCATTCATCTAGTAGACAAAATTTATCTTGAGACGCAGTGTGGTTTTAGATCTGGAAGGGGAACCATCGACATGATCTATTGTTTACGCCAAGTTGCAGAGAAGGCACGTGAGAAAAATCAGGATCTGTTTGTTCTTTTTATCGACCTAACCAAGGCGTTTGACTCTGTCAACAGAGTCGCACTTTGGAAGGTTTTGAATAAAGTTGGAATCCCTGAAAAAAATGTTAAATGTAATAATATCCTTTCACGAGAATATGGAGGCACGTGTAAGAGCAGACGGAAAGTTCTGAGTCATTCAAGGTAAAAGCCGGTACAAAACAGGGTTGTGTTATGGTACCCGTGCCTTTTGCCATCTTCTTTTCAATCATGCTCGAGCATGCTTTTAAAGATTACACGCAAGGTGTCCATTTTGAGTTTAGAACTACCGGCGGTCTTTTTAATCATCAAAGATTCAAAGCTAAAACACTAACAAGAAGCAAAATGGTTCGTGATTTTCTTTTTGCAGACGATGATGCACTCGTGGCCACTTCATTTGAAGAAGTACAAGAATTCGTTGACAAGTTTTCCAATGCCGCAAAAGCATTTGGTTTGACGATTAGTATTAAAAAGACAGAAGTTATCTACCAACCAAAGCCCACCCCGCTGCACCAAGGTGGTGTGAATATTCCGAGACCAGAATATGTGGAACCACCTCAGAAAATCTTAGTGAATAGACAGCCTCTAAAGTATGTTAAATCCTTCGCATATCTCAGAAGTAAAGTGAATTCGTCAGCATCACTTGATGATGAGATATTGAGCAGAATTTCAAAGGCGACTGATGCCTTTGGCAAACTGCGGTCAAGAGTATCGAATGAAAGAGGTTTGACTCTAAAGCCCAAAATCTCAGTTTATCGTGCAGTGATTGTTTCGATACTCCTGTATGGATCGGAAGCCTGGACCCATACTGTAGGCAGATTGAGCAACTGGATACATTCCATAAGCGTTACCTTCGCAGTATATGTAGATTAACATGGAAAGACAAGGCGCCTAACTCGGGATTGTTTGCTAGGTGCGACATTTTAAGTATTGAGGCCTTCCTGATGAAGTCTCAGCTTTGGTGGGCTGGTCACCTTGTTCGCATGGATGAAAACCGTCTTCCTAAGCAACTAGCATACAGTCAACTGAAAGAGGGTAATCGAAATGTGGGTCGTCCATTTCTGAGGTACAGGGATAAGCTGAAAGACAATCTTAAGCATGCAGGCCTGAACCCAAAAACCTTTGGGGAAGATGCTGCGGATAGAAAATTGCGGAGGGAAAAATGTTTTGTGGGCATTAACACATAAATTGACACACGGCTATCGAATCAAACAGAGCAAGAGTAGGAACAGCACCTTCCCAGCCTGTATCCTGTGAGTCGTGCAGCTTGGTTTGTGGGAGCAGAGCTGGCCTCGTGTCACACATGCGGCACAAGCATTGAAGACAGAGTGAAACAGAGCGAATTTTTGATCCACATGCGTCGAACACGACAGGAGAGTCCATTATATATATATATATATATATATATATATATATATATATATATATATGCTAGCAAAAGTGCCCGTCATTGACTGGGTTCAAAAACAGCCTACAGAAAATGGACTCTGATTTATGAAAGTATGATAGGTTCTGAAAAGGAACGGTTGTAAAGAGATAGCTTCGAATTTGAGGGTATCAAAACCAAAGCAAAATATGATGAAAGTAAAAATAAAATAGATAAACCCCATAATTTATCATACCATACCTGTTCACACTGAAACACTTATTACAATATTCTGTGGATCTATATTAAAAAAACCTTGTTAAACTTTGTGACATATTTACATTCTATGGAGATCAGGTGCGAACGAACACCCCATAATTTAATTATACCTAAATTTCTTCAAACTGAAACAGAATTATCAAAGTATACTTACGCAGAAAGATATGAAAAGTCTTTATTAAAGTTTTCCCTATTTCCATTCTATGGAGGCCAGGCGCGAACGCAGACCCCACAATTTTATTATACCAACCCTATTTAAGTTAAAACATACTTATCAAAGTATTCTTATGTACATCTATATAAAAAAACATTTGTAAACGTTTTTTTTTTAATTTTTTAATTTTTTATTTCCATACTTAGTGGACCATGCGCGTACGCAAACCCCACAATTTTAATGAACTGCCGTTCTGCCAGATCAAACATACCCATTCCTGTGTCTCGATACATCTTCTATCATTATATGTAATCAGTTTTTTAAAATAGTCAACCATATAGGAGCCTATTCGTGACCAGACACACACACACACACACACACACACACACACACACACACACAGTTTTATATTATATATATATACATACTACTAGAAGTTCAGCCCAGCTTTGCTCAGGCCCTATGTACTGTTCATAACTTTATGTGCATATGTATATATATATTAAAAAGTTTGACTCATGTCCAGGTAATTTACATCTAACATTTCAAGTGTTTGGACCCAAAATTAGCGGAGGAGTTTGGTAGAGTCTGCAAAGGTCAACTCTTTTAACTTTGACCTCTTGGCAGCCAAATTTTCGCCCAAAAACTGATTAAAAAACTTGCTGCATGTCTGAATACCCTTTATGTAACATTTCAAATGTTTAGACAAAACTAAATAGTTTGCTAGAGACCGCAAAGGTCAAATCTTTTGAACTTTTACCCCTTGGCAGCCAAATTTTCGTCCAAAAACCAATTAAAAAGCTCGCCCTATGTCTGAATACACTTTATGTAAAATTTCAAATGTTTAGACCAAAATTTGGCTGAGACGTCAAATTTTTTAAACTTTGACTCCTTAAGATTTATTGTTTTGAACTCAAATCAAATTATTAAGTTTGATCCATGTCCAAGTAACATACATATAAAATTTCAAGTATTCAGACCCCAAATTGGCGCAGGAGTTTGGTAGAGTTTTCAAAAAAAAACAAACTTGAACTTAGATGCCTTGACAGCCAAATTTCTGGCTGCAAACCAATTAAAAGATTTTCCCAAATTTCAATACCCCTTATGTCAAATCTCGAGTCTGAAGACTGAAAATTGACAGAGTAGTTTGGTAGATAAATGCACACACACACACACACACGCGCGCACACACAATTTCATTTTTATAGATATATAGATTCTACCCATTGGTCTTTAAATGATAAGATGAAAAATGCCTAAAATAAAAAGTGATTTTGAGATCATATTGTCTTTTATTGTCTTAAATAAAACATTTTTTTAAGTGATGAGTGAAAAAATAAAATTCAGGAACCTCCAGAGCACTACTGCAAGCACTAATTAAAATTAAGGAGGCCTTACTAAATACACTACTAAAACCAAGTTTCTACCTTCTCGCCTCCTTGAAGAGAAAATATTTTTTAAGTAAGACCTGAAAAAAAAAATCGTCAGAATCCACAGGAGAACAACTAAAAGCAGTAAATATGGTCATTAATATGATTATAGTTATATATTGTATATTTATATTTAAATTAGTTTTTTTTTACTCAACGAGGTTAAATGACATTTATTTGTAAGAAAAACACGTTAAAATAAGTTAAAACAAAAAAAATATTGTTGACCTGGTGTATGCTTTGAATAGCAACAGTGAGTTTTAATATCGAACTTAAGACAGGCCGAACATGAAATAGGAAGGCAAACGAATTTTTTGAAACTGGAAGTCAGAAAACGGATAGACGGTTTTAAAGCCCAAGAAAGCAAGCTGATTTAAGTTATATATATATATATATATATATATATATAATGTATATATATATACATATGTATGTATATATATATGCATATATATGTATATATATGCATATATATATATATATATGCATATATATATATATATATATATGCATATATATGTATATATATGCATATATATATATATTTGCATATATATGTATTTATATATGCATATATATATGTATATATATATATATGCTTGTGTATATATATGTATATATGTGTTTATATATATATATATATATATATATATATATATTTGGGGTGGAGAGGGCTCCCGTAAGCCGTGGTGAAGGCAACCTTTCTAGGAGAAGCAAATCTCTGATTTAAAAAACCATAAAGCGGAAGACCAGTACCCGCATTAAGCTGGTCTGCAGTTTAATTTGTTGCTGGCTATCTTGCTCTTGCTTGTTGCTGGATCTCAACATTTTGAACCGAGAGAGAGATTTAGCTGTCGTACAAAGCTAAGACTCTGTAACATCAACTTTGTATAGATACTCCCTCAGGTATTTGGGCTCATGGATTTTAAATGTCTGAGGGAGTGGCACTCGTCTGACAAGACGTTGCAATCATCATATATATATATATATATATATATATATATATATATATATATATATTAAATAAAGTGGATGTTCGCCAGTAGTCGAAGGGAACATAGTAAGACACGCAAGCACATGTAGGGACCTAGATGATCCATGTAGATTATGCCTGAATGAAAAATTTGCGATCCTATACTTTAAAGAACCCCAACATCTATTAAACTGTAGGAGAGAAATAGTGAACAACTGTATGCACAGGAAAAACTTTACACTAGAATAGCGATACAAAATAATTTTTAAATTGACAATAACAATAGGAAATAAATAAATAAAATGAAAATAAAATAAAAAACAAAATAAAACATACATATACATAAATAATCATATATCACATCTAACTGCACCTAGATTGAAAATATGTCAGCTTACTTAGATATCTACTCTTCCCATGAAAAACACACACAAAGGAAGGGGTGAACCTAAGGTCAACTGTACCTTTGTCCTGTAAGTTACTGCCCATTGGCTGATTAGGATGGGCGCAGTGGAAACTAGGAAGCTGATTGGCTAACTAAAAAATTAATAGCATGTGCATATATAAAAACGTGCAGTAACCACAATTCTTCACATAAGCCTGATGAATTCTCACAACAATGAAATGCGGAATATTCTGTCTAGCTTAATTGCGATATATATTTTTATAACTTACTACTATATGTGTGTGTGTGTGTTTGTCTGTGTGTAGGTCTGTTACATGATAAGGGCTGTCCCCTTTTCATGTAAGTATAAAAATAGAGAGATTTAGTTAAAATGAAAATGAACTAGAATAGACGAAATTCGAACCTCGTAAATTAGGTTTAGAAATAGATTACGAGAGAGAATTAGAAAATGGAATGTAAAACAAACCATTGTTTAGCTTAGAGATAATATAGTTTCAAGAAAAGAATGTGTGTTGTCAATTCTGTTATGAAAAATTCAATTGAGGAATGCAACTATACAAGATAATTTAATAAACATGTTTTTAACATATTGGAAATATAGGTTACTGGGAATATAGGTTAAAATTCCTTTTGTAAACAAAGGAAAAAGTTTTGGACACGCATGTCCAGAACACGTGAAAGAAGACACATGTTTTAACATGTGTATGACGTCATGGAAAATGGGATGTTCTAGATATAGTTAGAAACTAAGGAGAAACTGGGGGAGAGTCAGAGAGAGTCTGAGGACGACAGACGAGAGTCCAGACATGGACATTCCAACGTCTAGAAGCGAGACGGTCACTTTTGAAACTTAGAATGTGAAGATTTGAATTCTTGACTCAGAAAACCACGACCGGTCGTGAAAAGAAATAAACCCATCATGTGTTTTTATAAACGTCGTCTTTGTGTTGTGATTCTACCAAAAGGTAAAGTGAAAATTGTTATTATATGTCTATATATCTGTGTTATAAATTGTCTTTATATACACGTCTCGACATCTCATATCTACAATGTGAACTCTACATCTCATATCAACACTTCTAAGTATGAACATTTAATATATATGAATCTCTTCATAAAACGAACAATCTTTTTATACAACAACATCTCTCTCTAAGACACAACGACAAACAAACTCTTAATAAGACTCTCTCATTAATAAGACCTAAATATAACAGGTCTAAGCTTGTTTGCTAATCATTCATATCAGTCAACAATGTCCGCCATGATTTTAACAATAATCCTGACATCGGTAAATTGTCTTCATTGTAGAATGCATAGAATTTAGTGCTTTTGTTTCTGAAGAATCCCCATTGTTTCATTAATGGCGATCTGTCTGAAGTGATGCTACTTGAAATCAGAAAATGCCCAGAGCCACTTTTAAGGGCAAGATTAATGTTTCCACGTGGTTTAGATTTGAAGGTAGAATTTACAAGTGCACATCAGGTTAAAAGAGTTTGGAGTTTATATTTTTTGTTTCGTTGGTTTGCTGTTCCATGGGTTTGCTTTTGGAAAAGCGCAGTACAAAATGTGCATTGGACAGAAAATTATCTCCCTTCGAGGCTATTCTATTTTCTTGGGGGAAGGATTCAGAGTTATGTCCCTTTAGAAACAAAGCGTCAATTCCCAAAATCTTGTGAAAACACATGATCTCGTCCCAGCTCTCACAATGTCCATGAATAACACTTAATTTTGATTTTTGTTCAGAATTCCCCTATACTAAAAAACAAAAATAAAGCAAAATCTTTATAATGTGATAAAACAAAAATTTCATATTCCAAAATTCACGTAAATTGATCAAATAGTTTTTTTAAACTAAGAAAATTAAATTTTATGAGTAAGCAAAAAGAGAGTCTCTCGCATCGCCATCTCATGAAACAAGAGCAGATAACTTCACAATAATTACAACTTGCGAGATCAGCTTTGTAATGCCTATGATTTACCATCAATAGCTTTAAATTGTTTACAAATGATTTTATTGATAAAAATAAAACTACTTGATAAATTTACATGATTTTTGGAAAATGATCTTTTCATACAGTGGCAGGTACGTGCACCATACAGATTTTTCTGTACTATTGTTTTGTTTTTTTAATATAGAGGGAATTCTGGACAACCACTCTTGAATTGGAAGTCATGATTAATTTCAGAACAGTTTCTCTATATTCTATATAAGTCCTGGTGATGAAGATTTTTGAGTGGGACGTTGTTCTGTACAGGTTCTTGACTTTATAATTTTGCAAGCAAAAAGCAAAAGCTCTTTCTTGTGTTGACATGAAAGAATTATGTGCTGGAATGCTAAAAGATTCAATTTTTATTGGCCAATTCTGGTTTTTGATTGGTTGATAGCAGAACGTGGTTCAATTTGATTCGTCAGTTCCTATCGGCAACGTTTATAAATAGAATCGCCCAACTTTCAGGGAGCATACCCATTAGATACCATACCTCCCTCTCCTCGGCCTTTTGGCTGAGATCAAAATGCAGTATCTTTTCCGAGATGCTACACCTTGAGACCATTGCCCTCGTGGCAATTGGTTATTGGTACATGTAGGGGCAACCCTATCTGTACCATCCCCTCCCCTTCCTCTCCCCCTCTCCTTTCACCCCACATAAAACCGACCTTGTGTCATATTTTGCTTACGTGGGGAAGCAAATAAATACCTACCCATTAGATACCATACCCCCCTCTCCTCGGCCTTTTGGCTGCGATCAAAGTGTAGTATCTGTCCCGGCAGATGCTGCACTTTGAGATCATTGTCCTTGTG
>NC_136516.1:39215514-39260514 GCF_053919585.1 Euprymna scolopes
TTTAAAATGCTATTTGATTATATACTCTTGTATTATATACTGTACTGTATTTTGTTACTAATTTTTAATATGTACTGTAAAAAATATGCGGCAATTTTACCTTACGATCTCAACCCCGGAACAGATTAATGACGTATCCCGGGGTTCTACTGAAATATGTTTCCATGCTTATCCACTATCTATCTATCTATGTATATATCAGTCTTTGTTAATTATCATTTATGTCTGACCGGTGTCAATCATTACTCAAGCGATAATCCTTGCTTTGATAATTGACTGGATGATAAATGAAACAGAATCTAACGTCTCGGTCTCCAAGGAAGCGCCATTATTTTATTTATGGTAAAGACCTGTCAGAAAAGGCATTTCGTGCAAATCAGAACGAAGAGGGCGTCACAGAATTAACGTCTCGCTGAAGATTGGAAAGCGCAGTTTAAAAGTGCACGAGAGGAATTTAAAGCAATTTGAACTGTCTTTTTCTTTTAATTGCTTCCAGAGACCGTTTAATAACAGAGAGCGAAGACGGAAAAGCCGAAAAACGAAAATTATATTACCGCTCAATGCAGCTGTAACTTAATCGTCAAATGAATGCCTCTTCCATGTAATGGACCGGTATCCAAATCAAAATTGTAAAACTCATGACTACATTCTAGTGTTGAGACGATTAATCAGAATCGGAATCGGGAATCGGAAAAATCGGAACTTTTGATGGTATCGGAGTCGGTATCGGAATCGGACTGATTTGTGGTCATTTTCCGATGCCAAAAACGATTCTTTCAATTGTTTTTTTTATTTAAATTTTTATAAAGCAAAATCTTCCACTGCCGACAGCAATAATAAAATAATAAATATTTATTGATTTTAAACTTCCAGTAAAACTAAAATCGATAGATTATCCCCAACGAGTTTATTTTTTTACGTTTGAGAAAATATATGTACAGTAAACATGCGTTTTTATGGTAATCGGGAAAAAATAACGACTCTTATAATTGTATTTTTAGAGATTTATAAAGAATTGGGATCGGAATCGGAATCGGTAATTGTATCGGAATCAGGAATTTAGTACGGAATCGGGTATTGTATCGGAATCGGGAAAAATTTTGGAATCGTTCCATCCCTACTACATTTCCTCCCCCACCCTAACATACCATCCATCCTGAGAAATAAAATGGTGCAAATAATTCACAGAAAATAGAAACCGCAGAAGATAGTGGGGCGTTGCTTGTCTTGATCTTTTTTTTTTTTTTTAATAAATACTATTATAACATGTGTTTTTCAGAAATAATAAATACTATTATAACATGTGTTCTTCAGAAATAATAAATACTATTATAACATGTGTTCTTCAGAAATAATAAATACTATTATAACATGTGTTCTTCAGAAATGCCTGATCTATTCTCTGCTTCCTTTATTCCAGCTCGTTTGACTCGTTGGTCTAGTGGTCTTCATCAAATTACTGATTTGATACCTCATTATAGTGCAGCTTCTTATTCCAGTAGCTTCGAAGAACTATATATAAATATATATTTTCTAAGCCCCCCCCTCGTCTTTGAGTAGAGCACTGTTGTTAATGTATCTCACCCGTTACTTCATTGGCTATAAATGTTTGTTTGTTTGTTTGTTTGTAAATAAACAAGCAGCTTGGGCACTGTAAAAGCGGTGGGCAAGTGTTTATTTAAATGGACATTTGTTGGGGTCATTTACGAACACTGATCCCATAGATCGATGGGTAGAACTGCAGGCTATCAATGCGATAATTGTAGGTTCAATCCCCAGTTAGGGAAAGATGCTGGTCCAGCCACATTGATGAGTTGTGATACAACTAAAAAGTACTGTATGTGGATGACTACACACACACACGCACACACGCACACACACACATACATATATATATATATATATATATATATATATATATATATATATATATATATATATATATATATATATATATATATATCACAAGTTAAACTAAAACTATATGTTACATATTTCAGAGACGTACCATGGTTTCATTGCAATGGATCTGCCTTTTAAAAGTCATTTCAAGATGTAAACAAATCACCAGTAACTCACGAAAATTACGCACACACACACACACACACACACACACACACACACACACACACATATATATATGCTAGCAGAAGTACCTGTCGTTAAGTTGAAGAAGAGTTTTAAAAAATTGAACTCTGATTTATAAAAGTATGAAAGGTTATGAAAAAAAGCTGTGGTGTAAAGAGATAGCTTCAAACTTTTGGGGTATCAAGGCCAAAGAAACTCACTCAAACGATCATTAAATCTTAAAAATTCATTCCAAAAAGCGTTCTTATAATACAATCAGGCAATACGTGATTTATCCACGTATACAGACACACACACACACACATATATATATATATATATATATATATATATATATATATATATATACAAGTTATTTATATAAAAACAATGTTACATATTTCATTGACGTACCATGGTTTCATAGTAGTGGATCTGCCGTTTAAAAGGCATTTAAAAATGCAAACAAATCCTCCATGACTCATGCAGTCGTACAATACGCTTAAACATGATATTTTAATGTATGCAGATTGCGTATGTATTATTATAGAATCAATCCTCTATTGAATATTATATACTAGGCTGGATGCCCGGCGTTGCCCGGGTGTTTGGAGGTGTGTGTTGAGCAAAAAAAAAATAAATAAATAAATAAAAGTAAAACTCGGCAGGCAGGTTTGGACCCATATCACGAAGGAGAAAAAGAGCATGAAAAAAAGAGGATAGTGAATTCAATCAGTTGGTATTGGCACAAGGACAAGAAAAAATTTTTTTTTAAAAAGATAGAGAGAGACGTGGGATCGAACTCGAAAAAGTAGGTTAAATAGTCTTCTTCACTAATCATTAGGTCAAAAAAAGACAGTGAGTTCAATGAGTTGGTAATTAACTTAGGAATCATAGGATTCGCCACGCATGCACAGAAATGAGCGTTACCTTTAAATCTGGGCGGAGACCAGGTAAGGTTCCCACTTTCTGTCGTAGTATTTGTTTTCTTCCCCACAAAAACAAATTAGACGCAAGGTCGTTAAACCAGCTCCCCCCCCCCAAAAAAGGGGGTACTCTGACAGTATCAAAAAAAAAAAAAATGTAGTAATTGTCTCAGTATGAAGGGTTTCCCCTACATTGACCGAGGACCAATTAACTTAAGTGAAACATCAGAAATCCCGGCCCGAAGGCCAAGCTTCCCGTTTGCGTTTGAATAGTTTCACTTTTTTCTATGAAAAAAAAAACAAAAAAAAAAACACCCGAGACGACGCCATGGTGGGAATTTTGTTTAACTTGACCCAAAAAAAAAAAAAAAAAAAAAAGACAGAGAAAGTGTCCGTTTGCGAATCTAAGATATTACAATCTGGGAAGTATGCTAAAACTTCAGCTGAATCTAACCGAGGTTGGAACTCCGATCTGAAAAGTCTTTCGCGGACATACACAAACGCTCGCGCCCATTTTGCCTTTTATATATATAGATTACAAGAAGAAATTTGCCTGGTGGACTAATTTGCAAAAAAAAAAAAAATAAATAATAATAAAATAAAATAAAATAAATAATAATGATAGTGTCGTTCATCAAATTCCGTCTGTTTTTGTTTACAATATCACGTCAGCTGATATTTGGACTTAACAATGAATGCCCTGGAAAAGTCACTTTTGATTAATGTTTAGTTTTAAAATATGCAAGCGAAGAAATGATTTGCGGCGATTTTAAATGGTACATCTTCTTTTCAGCAAAGTGAACTACTTAATAAGAAAAAAATTAAATAAATTGGTAAGGTATACCCGGGCTTGAACATGGGATTATTCGATTTGTAGTCAAATGCACTACCACTCAGCTATATCTCCAGATGATAATATGTATGTTATTTTTTTGTAAAGAAAAAATGATTTTCTGAAATTTTATTATCTCCCTTGGCCGGTGTAACGTAAAAAAATTATCCTGTAATTTTGTTTTAATCTATAAGCGAGAAGGGCTGTTTTTTAAAGATCGGATTTTTTTCGATTTTCGATACATCGGATTATTTCTGTATAAAACATATCTAAGAACACTGTCAGACATATAAATTGGCTTTGTGTGGAATTTGGAAAGATAGGCTCAGTTGTTTCGGAACTTATAAGGAAGCAACTCACACACACATACAAAGTGACTTTTATATCGTACTAGAGACAGAGAAGCGATAGAGAGAAACGTCTAAATAGAAATCAAGCTACTCACTTACTTTGACAAATCGTACTTCATTCCTTGTGATTGTGTTGGAACTTAAAAAAAAAAAAAAAATGGACGGTGAAAAAAAAAATGGAAGCACTCACCTGAAAAACAAAACAGAAATATGTTTCAATTTACAAATAAATATTTTTACAGTTTGAATAAAAATAAAATTTAAAAAAAAAAAACACCAAAAAGATATATACAGGCTGTCCAAAAAATCACTGAAGATTAAGTAGATTCTTTATGTTTCTGTACTTTTAATACAATCTGAGTAAGGTATTGGAAATTTTTAAAAAATGCAAAATTCAAACAATCTTTATTCATGAAAAATGCCTTTTAAATGTTGTCCATTTTTAGCTTTGCATCTTTGTGCTCTTTCCAAAACATTATCCACGACAGATTGCAGAATATTTGAATTGCGATTTAACTCCCTTATTTCGTTCCTAATGTTTTCCTTTAATTCTTCCAAGATTTGGGGTTTGTTAACATAGACAGGGACGAAATAACACACTTAAATCGCAATCCAGAGATTTTGCAATTTGTCATGAAATTTTTTTGGAAAGAGCACAAATATGCGAAGCTGAAAATGGGTAACATTTAAAAGACATTATTTTTTATAGATAAAAATTGTTTGAATTTTGTACTTGTTTTTAAATTTCGCAATGTCAGATTGTGTTAAAAGTACAGAAAGATATCTTAAAAAATAAAGAATCTATTTTAGTTCAAAATTCTTCAGTTACTTTTTGGACACCTTGTATTTCCCTCAATAGACAATTATTTGGTTTAAAATCCGAGTACTTCTGCGTTCATCGACCCGCGATTTTCACAAAGTTATTCGGGTGTGTTCAGCAGCTGACAGGAATAACCGGAAGTGGCTGGGCGAGCCTTATTATATAAAAAAAAAAAAAAAAAAACACACACACAAATTGTTATAACCTCCCCTTCTCCCCATGTAAATAATGACGACGACCACTGAAATTCATTAAGTAATACATTAGGAAAAAAAAAACGTCTTAATATCCAGGAAACTACTTCCGGTTCTTCCGTCATCTGTCGGAAACACCCGAGTAACTTTCGTTTCGTGGAAATCGCGGGTTGATAAATGCAGAAGTACCCAAATCTGTTTTACATGTGTATAACATTATCATTTGCCGATGAGAGTTACTTGGTTTGACGTGAGGACGTTTCTGGAAACTGTTGTTATGTCCTGGCCCGGCAACTAGCCTCCCGGGGGAATGAACGATAAAACGATATGCACATCCCTTTTAGGCTAAGGGATCAATACCATACAAACGTTCGTTACATCAATAGAGTTGATTTGACGTCGGCTATATCTGCCGTAGGTCTTGCATCTAGGTCATTTCGGTGAAATTACAGCTGAAATTGAACACTTATATAAAACAGCAAACAAAGACCATCTTTTTTTAATAGAAATATATATATATATATATACATATATATATATATATATATATATATATATATACATATATATATATAAGTGTATTAGAAGGCTGTAGCAATGTGTGTTACTGGTGCGAGAAGTGGTATGGAAAATGAAAATAAATAGACAAATAAGTGAGAAATCTTGTAAAATAGTGAAATACGTTACACCTACTTATTTTTCAAAGTCGCATGTAACATCACAGTAAATTGGGACTTACTGTTTTTTGGGACCGGAGTGATTGGTGTTTTTGATATTTCGGGATAAAATCCCTTTGACAAACACCAATCACCCCGATCCCCCCAAAAAAACAGTAAGTCCCCATTTACTGGTTTTTATATGTGTGACGTTCATGCGACTTTGAAAAATAGACATACGATATTTCACAATTCTAAAAGATTTCTCATCTGTTTCTCTATTCTTGTTCATTCTTCACACAATTTCTCATATCGGTAACCCGCATTGCCACAGCCTTCAAATGTACTTATATTTTATTTACCAACAATGCTGAAAGCAAACTACTTTTCCCTTTTCGAAATTTCGAATTATTTTAACATTTAAGGAACATTTTAAATTCAAGACCGACTCTCGACTCGTCCCTCACCGTGTGCGATCACGACCCAAACTGCTATATACACAGCAATTAAAAGAGAGAGAAAGAAAGTTTACGTTTGTATTAGTGTTTGGACGATTAATCGGAATCAGAAAAATTGCGCCTATTTTCCGATACCAAAACCGATTCCTTTACTTATCTTTTTTATTTGATTTTGGTTTAAGAAACATTTTCCGCTGCTTGTAGTAATAATAAAATAATAAATATTTATTGATTTAAACTTCCAGTAAGACTAAAATCTCCACATCACCCCCTCACAAGTGTGTTTTTTTTACGTTTGAGAAAATATATGCACATTTAAGATGTGTTTTTACAGTAATCGGGACAAAATAACACTTTTATAGTTTAATATTTAGAAATTTATAAAGAATCGGAATCGGTAATTGTATCGGAATCGGTAATTTCGTACGAAGTCGGGAAAAATATTGTAATCGTCCCATCACTAGTTTGTACGACCTTTTAATCATACGCCCTCCCCCTTGATCTTTAAGATCAATAATTGGTCTCATAGTCCGCCGTCCACTCCGGGCGTCTTCGTTCGCGGTGCATCCATCGTATATGTTCTTCTCCAGGAACTTCATCACCTTCCTCTCCCTCTACTGACAAAGAAACTCTCCGTATGTCTAAGATGTGACGTGGAATTCTATTAACCGCTACTTTGTTTTTGGAGAGTACTTCAGTTAGAGTACTATATGTCTCTCTTCCCTCTTTCAGGCACTTTCTTTTTCTCTTTCTAGCACTGTTTTTCTCTTTCTAACCAGGTTGTCCTGACAAACTCCTGTACACGGAGACCTTAGACACTCTAGTTTCTAGCAGGCATTCAAGTTCTTTCTAGCACTTTCTTCTCCCTTCCATCTCTTTCTCTCTCTCTCTCTCTCTCTCTCTCGTGCTATCTATTTCTCTGTAGAATAAACTTAATTCTAAATTCACAACGAACGTATTAATCGTCGTCCCTTTACTCATATATAAGGACATTTTTTAAGAAATGAAAACAGTTCACCAATTGATTTTGGTCTCTCCCCCTCATGAACAAACTTTTTCCTCAATTAAACCTTTGAAACCGCAATAAGTCTCCATTGTCTTTATACGCGAGTTATTCATCTGAGTTAAACGACCACTGGACGATGCAACTGTACAGATCAACGGGCACACACGTAGGAAGCGACAACCAAAGAATGAAGACCAATATGTATAAAAAGACCTGTTAATTGACTTGTATTTCTTGATTGCTCACCAGCGATAACCCACACATGTACAAGCATGCGTTTGTTGAAATGCAGAGAGAGAGAGGGGGAGAGAGAGGGGGAGGGGGCACTGTTATAGAAACAGTATATAAAGAAAAGTGACCAACTATGGTTAAAACTCTATTTTCATTCGCTACTACGACTGACATGTAGGGGATAGCGTCACTTTTTTTCCAGGGTGACTGCACTTTCCTTTGATACTTATAACACTGAGTATTTAGAAAGGTGACACTATCATTTAAAAAAATGTTTTTTTGCTTTGACTAGACCGAGCATTGAACCCAGTTCTCATAACCCACAAGGGCACAAGTAAGCGTTTGTTGAAAGCACAGAAGTGCACGTATGTGCTTTCTACGCAATTCCCTACATCATGTTGCTAATGCGGACGTGTCTCAGTGGTCCAACCTCAGACTTTTATCATTCCTGATATCAATAAACGACCTGGCAGATATGAGTATATTTGCTAAAGACACCACGCCCTATAACAAACATGAGGGAAAAACGAATATACGCACATCCAATTCAATGGCAAAAATCTTATAAAACGACCCCCAGTCCGTAGTGGCATGGGGCCATAAATGGATGGTACCATTTAATGCTACTAAGACTAAGCTTCTTTCCTTTAATAATTACAAGAAGCCTTCTCAACAAGTGAAAGACATGACTAATAACACCCTACATGAGTTCTCATCCTTCAAACTCTTCGACTTGACATATACAAGCAACGTGTATTGGAAAAAACAACGCAAAGTCTGCTGCAAAGAAAGTGGGCTCCCTCTACCGTGCTAGAAAACTGCTCACACCTGGGAATATCTTATATCTCTACAAAGTCACTATTCGCTCAGACATGGAGTATTGTTGCCACATCTGGGCTGGTGCATCTACCACTAGTCTCTCCCTCTTGGACAGGATCTAAAAAAAAAAAAAAAAAAAAAAAAAAAAAAAAAAAAAGAGTCCCGCACTGTCAACCAAGCCCCATCCCCTGTCCAATCGCTGCAATGTTGGATCTCTGTGCGTGTTTTACACGTACTACCATATGTACACAAGCATGCGTTTGTTGAAAGCGCACAAGTGTGCTTCTGTGTGAAAAGACGCTTCCGACGTGCGTCCCTTCGTTGAACATTAAAACGTTACACTACTTCCACTGGTGTTCGGTCGATTAGGTCTCGCATGTCCAAAACGCCGATCTGACCAACTCAGAAACTGAGCACATCGCTCGTTTTTCGTCAGACACCACCGGACTCTTTCCAGGACAAACTTCCTTTGCAATCTGTCCAGTAATTATTCACTCTTGGTGCAACGTCCACACCCAACTGACAATTATTTATAGACAACGGTC
This sequence comes from Euprymna scolopes, assembly GCF_053919585.1. NCBI lineage: Eukaryota > Metazoa > Mollusca > Cephalopoda > Sepiida > Sepiolidae > Euprymna > Euprymna scolopes. Next base: position 39,224,419 of record NC_136516.1, read on the forward strand.
GGACCTCCCGAGATGTTTCTCCAAGCTCAGCAACATCCGCACTTCGACCGGAAAAATAATCTAATTAGACGTTGGGTGCCTCTGACCTTGTGATGCTGGCAGCGGATCTAACTCGTTAATCGTACCTTCATGGTTAAATAAACGGGTTATTTCATTTGCCATTTTAATTTCTTGTTCTCTCTCTCTGTATCATTGCCATATCTGTGCCTTGTGTCACTAACACAAGTTATAACGATGATGATGATCACCATCAGTATCATCATCATCATCATTATCGGCAGTAGAAGGGAGGTGAGGTGGTTCAGTGGTTAACGATATGGGCTAACGGTTAGAGTCAGCTAACGTAATTCCTAACTTTCGGTGTGTTTGCTACCGGAAGCGGTGACAAAGCAAATCAATTCTTTCGCAAAGAGCGCAAAAAAAGTGTTTTTAATAATTCTTTAAAAAAATAAAACTAATTTCAAGAAATCTTCATTAATTTATTTTAACGTGTTTTAATAATTCTTTTGAAAAAAGTACGCAAAACGTGTTTTCAATAATTGTTTAAAAAAAAAAATGATTTCTATTGAAATTTTTTTAATTAAAATTTTTAAATGTGTTTTCGATACTTTTTTTAATTAAATTTTTTAAATGTTTTTTCGATAATTCTTTCAAAAAGAAGAGCGCAAAAAGTATTTACAGTAATCCTTTAAAAAAATAAAACTAATTCCAATAATTCTTAATTAAATGTTTTAAACGTGTTTTCAATAATTCTTTTAAAAAGAAAATTTTAAAAGAAAAAAAGGGGTAAATTTACCTCAGGTCGAGAAACTCTGCTCTAGACAATACATGACGCAACTTGATCTAAGGAGCTAATCTTCTATTATATAAATGGAACTTTACCTCTGTGTGTGAGAGTTCCTTATGAACTCGAAAACGGTTGGGCCATTTTTTATGAAATTTCACACGAAGGTACTTTATGTGTCTGGCAGGTTCCTTAATAGGTTTTATAGTGGAAAGTCTTCGATAAGTATCGATACTTAAAATAATCTGATGAAAGAAAGAACGTGCGATTTTGGCTAAAGCTAACATATTATACAGCCTAACATCACAACTTCATTTGAGAAGTTTCATTACAACACAAGCCTCAAGACCCGATAGTTAAAATCAACAGTAAGTTCTTTGATATGATAGGGGCGCGTCCGAAATTAATTTTTCTGTTTAAAGAACAATGACATCATGATACTTGACCTTTTCATATTAAGCTTCCATTCAAGCCATATTCATCACGCAAGCAGTAAGGTCAGACATATAAAATCAACAGTAGATGCTTTGATATGACAGGGCGCATTCGAAATGAATGTGTCTGTTTAGCGCACAATTGGACTATGATACTTGACTTTTGCATTTTAAACTTTAATTCAAGTTATCTATATATATAAAAGCCAAACGTCTGTGTGTATGTATGTTTGTTTGTAACGCTAAAACTTTTGAAAGACGGAACCAAACTTGACAAATTTGGTATCATATCGAAGCCCCATCACCCGGATGACAAATATCGAGATTTCACGTCAAACGGACCACTAGAAGTTGGTCAACTGATCAGTTATCTTCGAGGGGGGGGCCCAAAAAACCTGTCATTATCTATATATATAAAAGACAAATGTTTGTTTGTAACGCTAAAACTTGAGATGAAAGATTCCTCTCCCCTAAGAATAAAACATATGTTCAATATCTGCTTTTGTTTTTTCATTGTTTATACGGTCCCGAGCAACGTCGGGTAGCCCTGCTAGTCTTCTATATATATAAAAGCCAAACGTCTGTGTGTATGTATGTTTGTTTGTAACGCTAAAACTTTTGAAAGACGGAACCAAACTTGACAAATTTGGTATCATATCGAAGCCCCATCACCCGGATGACAAATATCGAAATTTCACGTCAAACGGACCACTAGAAGTTGGTCAACTGATCAGTTATCTTCGAGGGGGGCCCCCAAAAAAACCTGTCATTATCTATATATATAAAAGACAAATGTTTGTTTGTAACGCTAAAACTTGAGATGTTCAATATCTGCTTTTGTTTTTTCATTGTTTATACGGTCCCGAGCAACGCCGGGTAGCCCTGCTAGTTATATATAAAAAACAATTTTATGAAATCAACAGTAGGTTCTCTACAGAGCAATGTAGACTACAATGTATTGTGGACTAAGTGACTGCAGGGAGGCATGTAGAGCTTCCTTCCTGTGCACCGTGATAGGTCCCCAACTAGAGCAGGCAACCAATCGATTTGATTGAAATATGGGCGATTTCACTGATTTCGGTGACAATAAAAATATGCACTTGTAAAACATTCATTGATCATCATTCAATCCCGGGCAACGTCAAGTCTCCCTGCTAGTCATAATAACAAAAAGAGAGAGCGAGTTAGACTTACTTCAAGACACACTGGGCTACCTACGTTCAATTTTTTGAATTCTAAACAAGCTTGGGGTTTGTTTTACTGTACACATAGATTCGAAAAAGTTGTCACAAAACAAATATATAACAAATAAATCTTATCAAAGGCAAGATAAGTTACTTTCTACCTAACTGGATATGTTTTTAGTGTTTTTATTTAATGTAACATGTTTATTCAGCTCGAAAAACATACAGTGTTTACTGATGTATTGCAAAATGTAAAATGGCAGCCGACTCTCTCTTTGAGGCGGTAAGTTTGGGAAAATGAGTTATAAATAATAAATAAAAGACAGACAAAATACTGTTAGAAACTCGCTCAATATATGTTTCCCTGACATAAGCTTACATATATTCGGCGAGTTTCTAACAGAATTTTGACTGGTTTTTTACTTATAACTCCTTTTCCCAAACACCGTCTCCGTGAGAGAGTCGGCCGCCATTTTGAATTTTCCAATACATCGGTAAACACTGTATGTTTTTCCAGCTGGATAAACATGTTACATTAAATATAAACACTAAAAACATATTCAGTTAGGTAGAAAAGTAACTTATCTTGCCTTTGATAACATTTATATGTTCTATATTTGTTTTGTGACAACTTTTTCGAATCTATGTGTACAGTAAAACAAACTCCAAGCTTGATAAAAATTTTAGCCTTTCAAGAGACCATCTTTGTCAAATAGCCTGATCTTTTCTGAGCACCATTGGGACAAACTTTGCACAAATTTTCCGCAAATTCAGTTCCTTGCAAATAATTGTGTGTACAATTCCCACATTGGCATCAAACTGTATACTGAACGTCTCTATAGACACATAATGGTCCTTATCAATGATATTTTTTATTTGGCCAATCAACTCTGGTGTTCTGACCTCCTTACTCTTCCCACACGTCTCATCATCCTTCACAGACTCCCTGCCTTCCTTGAATCAAAAACTGATGCTCGATTCATGCAAGATAGTCCAAAAGCAGTCTGAAGCATTCCATATGTTTCTGTGTTTTTTTTACCAAGTTGAAAACAGAATTTTATTGCATATCGTTCTTCTAAAGTGTCCCTACGTCCAGATTGCATTTTTTAAATTCACCAGCTGTGACAATCATGCTTCAGTAGGGTGTATTTCAATTCCTGCTGTAACTGTTCATTTGAACCTGAAATAAAAATTGGTCAGTCATCTCATAAGATGCATAGCAATAACATACTGTATTTTAAAGAGTCTATGACAATTTTAAATACCTGTGCACAAAAAGTCTGGAAACTTATTTAAGGTACCTTGTCGATAAAAAGGTTAGTCCTTCAAAAGCCCAATAGGGAAGGAAAGGATTATAAGGCTGGTTGATGAAAAATAAATCAAACTATGAATAGGGAGAGGGATTCCTCCGTCAATTTTGGGTCTAAATACTTGAAATTTTAAATTTTCACCCCTTAACCATTATTGTTTTGATCCCAAATCAAATTAAAAAGTTTGATCCATGTTCAAAGAACCTACATCTAAAATCTTAAGTGTTTAGACCAAAAATTAGTGGAAGAGTTTGGTAGAGTTTTCAAAGGTGACCTCCTTTTATTGTAAAATTTCTGGCCGAAAATAGATTAAAAAGATTTTTCCAAATCTCAATACCGCTTATGTCAAATCTCGAGTCTGTAGACTGAAAATTGACAGAGTAATTTGATAGGGAAATATACACACACAGACAGACACACACACACACAGACAATTTCACTTTTAGATATATATATAGATTGACAAAATATTTAGCATATTACAAATAGGAAACATTATATCTCGTTGACTTAGAATTAGTTCTTTATGCCGAATTGATTGTTGAACATGGTGAAATGTGTGCTCATCCCTATTAATCCCTAATTTTGCATTGAAAGAATACCATAATTCTTAGTTCGTTGCACCTTATAACAAAAGTCCAAACAAAATTTCAGTCAGATCCGCCCAGTAGTTTCTGAGAAAACTTCAAGAGTAAATGGTGATGAATTTTCAATCCCTGTTAATCCTTAACAATGCATGGATACCATAATACTCAGTCGCTGCATCTTATAATAACAGAGGTTCATACAAAATTTCAAATAGATCATACCAATAGTTTCCGAGGAAAATGGAATAGACTGACAGCAGATGGACTAATAGTAATATGATATAGATTAGCTGGAAGCCCGGCGTTGCTCAGTCGTACAATACGCTTAAACATAATTCATATAAATTGTGTATGTATTAATATTGAATCAATCCTCTGTTGAATATTATATATTACGAGGAATAATTTTCCCGGTGGACTAATTTGCAAAAAATATTTTTTTTTAAAATAATGATAATGTCGTTTGTACAAATGCCGCCTGTGTTTGTTTACAATATCACGTCAGCTGATATTTGGGCTTGACGATCTTAAAAATATTTTTTATCTATAAGAGAAGAAAGACTAATTTTTACAGGGAAATATTTTACGTTACACCGGTGTAACGTAAAATATTTCCCTGTAAAAATTATTTTTTATCAATCTGAGAAGAAAAACTACTTTTGAGATTGAATTTTTTCGATTTTCGATATTTACCGGATGAATTTCTGTACCAAACATATCTAAGAACACTGCCAGACATAGAAATTACTTTTGTGTGAAATTTGAAAAAGATAGGCTCAGCCGTTTCGGAATCTATGAGAAAGGAACTAATACGCACACAAAGTGACTTTTATATAATAGTTGAGACAGATAGAGATTACCTGCAAATTTTATCAAGCACTTTGTACACGTGTGTGTGTGTGTGTGTGTGTGTGTGTGTGTGACCATATGTTTCGGACATCTGAAAAGAAGAAAAAAGAAAGGAGAGAAAGAGAAGGTATAATCGGAAATCTGTCACTGTCAGATTTTTTATTGGCCAAATGTCCAGCCGCTCCCAAAATGGAAATTTGGTAATTGTATTTCTTTCGCTTTTTTTCTTTTCTTTTCTTTTCTTTTTCCTTTTATTTTTTCTTTTCTTTTTTCTTTTAGTTGTTGCTGTCCTCGTCCGTCACAGTGTGTGCGGATCTCACCGTTATTTTCGGAAATTTCCGCTGGTTTATATATTCCACTCTTGCGGGACAATTCTGTCCTTTGATTTTACTACGACTTACAACCTCCCAGTAAACAATCCACAATCAAAGATGGAACTAAAAAAAAAAAAAAAAAAAAATTACCGACTCTCCTTATCGATTTGGAAACAAATCAACCCACGAACAGGAAGAGGGTCACTAGAAATCAATCCATGAATCAAAAGAGAGACTCCTCCATCAATTTTGGGTCTAAAAAACTGAAATTTTAAATTTTGATCCTTTATCGTTTATTGTTTTTAGCCCAAATCAAATTAAAAAGTTTGATCCTTGTCCAAGAAACCTACATCTAAAATCTTAAGTGTTTAGACCCAAAATTTGCGGAGGAGTTTGGTAGAGTTTTCTAAGGTGACCCCTTTATAGAAAAATTTCTGGCCGAAAACAGATTAAAAAAAATTTCCCAAATCTCAATACTCCTTATGTCAAATCTCGAGTCTGTAGACTGAAAATTGACAGAGTAATTTGATAGGGAAATATACACAGACATACAATTTTACTTCTATATATAGATTGACAAAATATTTAGCACAAAATTATAATAAAATTATATATGGGACAGATCTAAGAGTTGGAGAGTTAGGGTTATAATCAGAATTCGGTTCTGGGGTTCGGGAAGGAGTGAGTCACTCTCTCGACAACAGCACGTTTCTGCCCTCTTCTTTTCCAATCGACAACACCTGGCCTCTCGCCACCAATATCACACTGCACAATCCGAACGTAAGCAATACAAAATTCTTTTCAAGAGAAGATGTTCACGACTCTTTTCTCTCTGCTGCCCCAGGGAATTTTTCCCTGCTTTTATATCCTCCTATCTAGAAAAAAAAAAAAAAAAAGGAAGAGACAGGAAAAAAATAATAGCTTCTTCCATCATGCTCTGCCTTCCCAAGATGCCCTTCGCGTATACAAATGCGCTGGTAATCCTTTCCTACTTCTTTCCCAAAGAGCGATGCAGATACGCCCGGTACGTTTCTTTTTTTTTTTTTTTTTTTCCTTTTCTAACCATATACCCCTTAACCCTTACCCCCTACAAACCATAGGGAAAGTTGCCCTTACAGCAAGTCTACAACATTTTCTTCTTACAACAGTTAAAAACCAAATTCGTTCGTTGTTATCTCTGCTAAAGGAGGAGGTTATGTAGAACACTATGTAGAGGTTATACAGAGCACTGCCAGGGGATAACCAGTAACCTGAATGATTATTATTATGATTGCTGTTGATGTTTAGAAAATAGAATTTAAAAAAATATGCATTGAGACGAATTAGGTATTTTACAAATCCAAACATCATGGTAGAAATTACGCAAATATTATGCAAGTATAACTCATGTATAATATCTGCGTGAATATAATTACACGTAATATTTAACTAATGATGATCATTCCATAAGAAAACCGACCAATAAACCAATAAACCAATATATATATATATATATATATATATATATATATATATATATATATATATATATATATATATATATATATATACACAAGCATTTCAGCCCGGAGTTGCGCGGGTGTTTGGAGGTGTATGTTGAAAAAAAAAAAAAAGCGGTCAATTTTTTTAACTTTGACCCCTATTATGACCTTAACATTTATTGTTTTGGGCTCAAATCAAATTAGTAAGTTAGATCCATGTCTAAGAAACCTATATCTAAAATTTCAAGTGTTTAGACCGAATATTGTCGGAGGAGTTTGGTAGAGTTCTCAAAGGTCAAATCGTTGAACTTTGACTCCTTAACAGCCAAATTTCTGTCCGAAAACTAATCACATAGATTTTCCAAAATCTCAGTACCCTGTATGTCAAATTTCGAGTCTGTAGACTAAAATTTGACAGAGTTATTGCGTAGGAAAATGTACACAGACAGACAGACAGACAGACAGCCAGCCACGTTCACTTATATATATACTCTGATGAAGACTGAAGTATCGGTCGAAATTATGTACTTGTAAAAAAAGTTTTTTCAATTTTTTTTCATAATATTATTTTGTATTCCTGCACGTCACCAATTGAAAACGAATAAAGAAAAGTTATAAGCTTTTATACGTTTTGTATTCCTTTTTCATACATTTTCATATATATATATATATATATATATATATATATATATATATATATGAATAAATGGTTGGATTTTTTTGTCCTGAAACCCGACTTGTTACAAAAACAATTATACAAATACTTCCTGGTCTGTGTATTGGAGCATAATTGGAACTCTTGTGTAAAAGAAGGTTAGAAAGCCTCAATCAAGCCAAAATAAATAAACAATAATAATAGAAACAAATAAACGACGTAAACTGCTGATGAAATTATTTTTCTGTCTAGGAAATATCCATATTTACATTAACCATAAACATTAACCATGACATGAATGCAAAGAGATCGATACAATGTCATGATTTTTCGACAGACATATTCCAATCCATAATTTAATAACATTTGTTTAGTATTTGTTTAAAGTATACAATGCTGTCCCATCTAACATATGAAGTTGTCATGTCGGATTTTCATAGTCAGGGCCATATAGCATTTAAGTTGACAAAAGTATTTTCAGACGCGAGTTATTTGTCCCTTGTAAACACCAGGTGACGCTCCTATCAACGTCTATAGACAGCAGAGCTTCTATTTTTTTTTACAAAGGAGTCACCGCTTATCCAGGTCCAAAGGCCACTCGAGGATAGGGGGCGGTTTAATGAGTGTAAGGTAATCTCCGAAACGACAGCTTAGAGATCGATTGTGGAAGTTGGGGATAGAATTTGATTAGCTGCAATTAACATTTTTTTCTATCCGGCTGGCATTGGCAATCTTGATCCGCTGCTTGGCCAGACACATCTTACACTCTGTGCGCTTAAACACAAGCAGTTATCTGCCCTTTATAAACGCGATGCTGCGCTCCTAAAAGTGATTATACTGAAAAGAGTTGTACCGGCAAATTAACCCCCTTTTCGATCCGGCTGACCCCGGCCGTCTGGATATGTTGGCTGCTTTGATAAACATATCGCACAGCATATGCACTCGCGCACAAGCTCATAATTCTGGTACAAAAGACTTTTCGCAACTTAAGCACACACACGTCCTTCAACTCAGACTTTGTTGAACAAATTCTCGTGAACTTAATTTCATAGCAAACACCATTTGTGTGCATACATGCACATATATGCGCATGCATACGTACAATTTACAAACCCTTTGTATACATTCTTATGGACACACAGACGCACACCGTGTGGATTATCACACATCATATACGCTCACACATACTATGTGTATATGGAATATTTTTCTGTGTTTACACATACATACACACACAATTTTACTGACTCTCTTCATACACATTTTCATGGGCGCAATTTAATACACATACATACGCACATCATTCTACTCAGACTTTGTTAACCACATTCTCATGAACTCAACTTCATAAGAAACACCATGTGCGCTCATCTGTATTATTGTATTGGTTCAAGACAACATTTTCATGGAGACAACGAGGCGTTCTGCCATTATATGTACAGTCTTCTCTCGGTCGCTTTATTGCTGACACTTCTTTGAAAGTTTTATTTTATTCATGTTTTTTGTTATTAAAGTTTTATTCAAATTAAAAAAAAAAAAATCTGTAAGGAAGGTATACAAAATTTTTATTATCCCACAAGAAATAAACAAGAAAAATCTTATTCCATCAGAAGAAGTTTGCAAAATATGCAATAAATTTTGCATAAAATTCTCTTCGGAAGGTTGCAGGCTAATTTATTAAAATTCCCTTCAGACGACAAATATCGAAAAGTGGCTTTATTGTTGGCACTTCTTTGAAAGTTTTCACCATAATCTTTGTCCTGTGTCTCCCCTTGCGGCTAACTCCTCAACTAAGGCAAGATTACCTATATATTTTCTATAGCCCAACACAAAAAAAATCTTCAATCATTGCAGTAAACAATTTTAATTAAGATAAAAAAAAAATGCACATTTTAAATAAAGTTGTAACTACGAGGTGCCAACAATGAGTTTTCAGACGTTTTTGTACAGGAATTTTGAATACACATATAATAACTTAATATAAAATGAGATAAATATTTTATTGAATACAATCAGAATATTTATGGGAGTACAAAATGAGTCCTTATAAGTGTGTTTGTGTTTAGAAACGAAGGAATCGAATGTTTGCGTACGTGTATTGTCGGCTTATGGGCAAATAAATACTTTGCTAGTGGTTCTAAAATTATTGTAGTATGGCAGAACACAGCTTGTCTTCATGCTAGCCGTAGGTGAAGTTAGCCGTATTGGTGCAAGTTTAGGTGTTCGATTATTTTGTTTTTTTTTTGGGGGGGGGGGCGATCCGTTATTCCTAAAACAAAATGTATACAATCGTAATATGTATAAAAAACTGTCTGTTTAAATATATCTATGTGTTTATCTCTGCCTAAAACTTTCGACAGAGGCAACGGATTTTCTTGAGATCGGCATCGTTTTGAAGCTCGACTCTTCAGACGACAAATATCGAAAAATTTGCTAAAAACATTAATTTCTTCACCCTCAACTGGACACTTTTCTACCTGGAGGGGTCGCTTTTTTCGCCGATATTTTCGCAAGTCATCTTGCCTTTTCGATTGACTATCCTTAATTTAAACCTTTGTCAATCCCGGTTTGGCAATGGACACAACGGCAAAGAAGTCACGTTTTTTTTTTCACATTCTTTTCCTCCTTTGTGGTACAGGTTCGAGCCTGCCTGCCTGCCTGCCTGCCTACTACCACTTTTTTTTTCTTGCTCAACACACATCTCTAAACACCCGGGCAATGCCAGGTACCCAGACTAGTTAAGAATAAGGTTGCGGTTATTAAATGAATCTGTAACCGTAATGCATTATGCATCAGATATAATATGTTGAAAGACAAATAATACAAAGAAGTTAATCAAAAAAGTGAAGAGGACGAGTGATTTGCATCAGAGTGAAAGACGTGGCCATTCTCTCAGTAGGATTAAGTATTTGAGAGAGTACATCCCACAGGGGAAAATAGGAATTGTAAAAAACGGGCATAATATGTGTACTAAGAACACGATTTAGTAGTAACTGTAAGTGATGAATGTAAAAGATGTAGGAAATGCTTTATTTTCGAAAGTGGGGAAAAACGTTACCATTGAATTATTAAGTTTATATTGTTTGTTCTTTTAATGCATTAACCTGCAAAATTTGTTGCATATTTTGCAAACCTTTTCCCTCTGATGAGAAGTATTGCACTCTTCGAAACTCCATGGAATAAGGGTTTTCTTGTTTATTTCTACTCCTTGGGGAATAATTAAAATTTTGTATACCTTTCTTACACACTTATTATTATTATTATTATTATTATTATTATTATTATTTTGCAAATTTGAACAAATTTTCAATAACAAGATATATATATATATATATATATATATATATATATATATATATATATATATATATATATATATATTAGCAAAAGTACCCGTCGTTGACTGAGTTAAAAAACAGCCTACAGAAAATAGACTCTGATTTATGAAAGTATGATAGGTTATGAAAAGGAAGGGTTATAAATTTGGGTTGAATTTGAGGATATCCAAACCAAAGCAAAATATGATGAAAGTAAAAATAAAATAGATGGCCCCCATAATTTATTATACCATACCTGTTTACACTGAAACACTTATCACAATATTCTGTGGATCTATATTAAAACACCTTGTTAAACTTTGTGACATATTTCCATTCTATGGAGATCAGGTGCGAACGAACACCACATAATTTTATTATACCATATTTCTTCAAACTGAAACATAATTATCAAAGTATACTTACGCAGATAGATATGAAAAGTCTTTATTAAAGTTTGTGCCTATTTCCATTCTATGGAGGCCAGGCGCGAACGCAGGCCACACAATTTTATTATACAATCCCTATTTAAGTTAAAACATACTTATCAAATTATTCTTATGTACATCTATATCAAAAACACTTGTAAACGTTTTTTTTTTTAAATTTTAAAATTTTTTATTTCCATACTTTGTGGACCAGGCGCGAACGCAGACCCCACAATTTTAATGAGCCACCGTTCTACGAGATTAACCATACCCATTCCTGTGTCTCGATACATCTTCTATCATTATATGTGATCAGTTTTTTAAAATAGTCAACCGTATAGGAGCCTATTCGTGACCAGACACACACACACACACACACACACACACACACATTCAGCTTTATATATATATATATATATATATATATATATATATATATATATATATATATACGAGCAAACAGTTAATAAAACATGTTGAAAAACACTTTGAAATGAGTTAAAAACATATTTAATCCGAAAAGGAAACACTAGATAAGTGGATAGTCCTAAATGCTTTCCTTCTCATCAGAGGGTAGGAATTAGCAAAATGCGGGATCGGATTTTGCATGCAAAAGTATTTGATGAAACAACAAGTAAGTCAAAGATCTTACTTGAAAACAAAAAAAAGTGAAGCAGAGGGAATATGGTGAAGAAAAAGGTGATTACACGTGAATGGATAGTCTGGTGGGAGATAAATAATCCAATGACGGTAAAATCCAAATATATAACTTTAAGAAAGTTAATTGAATTTCCATTTGCACAAGTAAAATCCAAAAATCCCGTAATTGGAATAAGATGGTCCATAATAATCCAAAGGCAGAAATCCATGGAAAAATTCACAAAAATGGGTACAAGGAAAAAAGGAAAAAATTCCAATAATTATATATAGCAACAAAACAACAGGGAAAATGAATAAAATTTAGCTGTTCTGCCAGATCAAACATACCCATTCCTGTGTCTCGATACATCTTCTATCATTATATGTGATCAGTTTTTTAAAATAGTCAACCGTATAGCAGCCTATTCGTGACCAGACACACACACACACACACACACACACACACACACAGCTTTATATATAATAACAACAAAACAACAGGGGAAATGAATAAAATTTAGCGATCGTAAAGACAATAAAACACGTTTTCATAACGATTGTGAAAAGTTATCAATCTTTTTTAAGATTGTTGGAAACATCGGTGGATTATTCTGACTCCTGATGCAATCTTCTATCTATATAAAAGATACGTCCTAAAGTCGAACACTACCACAACTTCAGTGAAGCAGGCCTGTCCAAGAAGTCTTGTTTATCTGCTGACGTCAGAGCTATTGGTAAATAAGTCAAGCCTAATCAGATAAACAAAACGCGTCGAAAGGAACTGTTATACACAACGTGTAGACATATAACAGTGAAAATTTCTCTCTTAATTTCATCTTCGAACTCGTAATTGTTTGGTATTTAAAAAGGCCAATGATGATTTTATTCAGGTCGTTTTCAAGGTGGAAGCATTTTTTTTTTTTTACAGGGGAGACATCACTTCTCAAAGTCTGAGGATAAGGGTTAATCGGTGTAAGCTGGTCACTGAGACGACAGCTTAGTGATGGTTAGTGGTTGAAGTTGGGTAGAATATTGTTAAGTTTTGAGACATTGTGTTGAACGAAGATGGCGGCGTAGTTCAGATCAGTAACCAAGATGGCGACCAAGAATCAAATGCGGTCCGTCGCGTAGTTAACCTCTTAAGTTCTGAGATATTATGTTGAACAAAGATGGCGGTGTAATTCAGATCAGTAACCAAGATGGCGGCGTAGTTTAGATCAGTAACCAAGATGGCGGCGTAGTTTAGATCAGTAACCAAGATGGCGGCGAAGAATTAAATGTGGTCCGTGACGTAGCAAATGGCGAACTGATTGAATCCAAAATTCGACGATTTTTATAATAATTTTGCGACGTTTTGATTGGTTGTTTAGCACAGCCGTTGGTTATAAAAATGATTGGCGAATCCATTCGTCTCATACCCCCCATTAGTAGTCAAAAACTTTTTTTTTTTATTATTATTTAAGGGGGGGGTGAAACATCATAAACTTGTTTAGATAAGACATGAAGACAACAATGTTGTAGTCAGCTGGAAAGCATTTCAGTGAAACCGAGTTTCATGAGCAGGCAGTTCTAGGAAAGAAGCGTTGTTCATAGAATCTGCATACAGATTTAGGTACAGGGTACAATGATAAAATCGTCGCCCTAGAAAAGACGACATGATTCCATTTCCATTTGATGAAAATCGGTTTTCTTTTTTGTTGCAGACCATCTACTAGTTGGCCAGTTGTGTACAAATCCCAAGACCGATAGAAGCCTTCTATCATGTCTGAAAGTGACACAATGTTCAATGAGTTAGATCAGAGATGCGCCACTGTACAACTCATGCTCTCTACCGATCAAAGTTATGACAACAGGACCGTTGCCAGCACCCTTAAAATGCAAATCCGGACAGCTCAACGAAGGTTCCAACCCTGGTTATGGTCTTTGATATGGTTTCAAGAGTGACACATAATGCTAACTCACATCTTTGAAGTCGGCTTGAAAGTCAACACCAAAGTGTACTTGGATGTGCTGAAGAGTGTGGTGATCTTCTTGTGCAATTAGGTGGCCGCTGACAAACCCTGGGTGTGACAGTAGTACTCGGCACTGGCCCACAAGTCCAAAAAGGTCCAGGCTTGGCTTCAGAAGGAGTGCTACGATTTTGTACCCTTCTCTCAATGGCCCATCTCCTACCTCGACCTGAACCTGCTAGGCTACTTCGTTTATGTCGAGAACATCACCAACATGACCTCCCACAACACCAAAGCCAGCCTGATCGCCGAGTATTCGCCGAACTCTCTCTGGTGCTTGTGGAAAATGCATGCTTCTATTTCTAGACCCGTATCGAGGCGATGATTGAGGCCGAATGCAGCTACATTAAATAGATGTCAGCTCTACTACATATTCAAATTACCTGAATTAATTTTTTTCAATAAAAGTTTTAAAATAAAGCTGTAGTGTTGTTTTCTTTAGGGCAACAATTTCGTTTGTTCGACCCTGCATATATATATAGGAAATTTCTGGTAGTGTTTGTAGCTAGACGAGTGTTATTGTGACAGTTTGGCAAATGGGGATCATAGATTGAAGCTCAGACGAGCACATTCAAATAATGATAGAGAAAGGACAGGCTCAGAACGTCTCTTCTGTGCAGATAAGGTTGCAGAGAAAAGAAAATGATTATCATTTGATGATAAAACTGTACAAACAATAACTTAAACTTAAATTCAAGATGGATGACAAACCAGTTTTGATAGGAAAATCTATATAAGTAAAATAGTAGAAGTATGTGTATGTCTGTCCGTCTGTTTGTAAATATTTAACCGATAAACTCTTAAACTACTGATAACATAACACTGAAATTAACAGGAAATAATAACGTGTAAAATCTTTGTTTGGATGGATGAATGAATAACGCGTACAGGCATACATCGGCAAATTAAAATGCAAAATGTTCATTTCAACTTTCCAAATCATATCTATTACTTTCAACGCATGCCCAAATTCAATTCATTTCTTCAAGTAAAATAATGCATGTTCCTTTCTGTAGTTATAACATAAAGTCTCTATCTATGTCATAAAATAAAACCCGTTTTTTTATGAAGGTCAAAAATTAAAGGTCCTTTTTCTTTATGTGGTCACAAAAGAGACTGTTCTTGTCTTTCATATTAAATCTTTATCTATCTCTCGATTGCTACATCGATAAGAGACGCGGCTAGAGCTTTAAATGTTTTGGTTCCGATTCTAGCTGATGGCACCCAAAGATTTTTTTTTTTAACTTTTGAAATCAATACTATATATTAGGTACAATATAATATTCAATAATGAATTTGTTCTGTAATAATAAAAACATCTGCGTGAATTAAAATATATTTAAGCGGGTTTTACAAACTGGCAAGCCTCCCCGCTAGCATAAAAAAAAAGTACTTGTTCGTTTTCCCTTAAGTTATAAATGTGTATAATGGTTTATCATAAAAGAAAGGTTCTTCCTATTATATCCATGAAAGTACTCGGTGTTATTTCCAAGGTCATTAAATAATGTATTTCTTTTCATTGTATTGTTGGACAAAGTTTCTTTGCATAACCTCATAAGAATGTCTCTTACTGTCCATTTTGCATAAAAGAAAGTCTTTTCTTTTCATGTGGTTATATATATATATATATATATATATATATATATATATATATATATATATATATATATATATATATATATATATATATATAATTCTCTTTGTTTTGCTTGTATCGACCAAGATCATAACAGAAAGTGTCCGTCGTTTCATGGTCATAAGTGAATTTTTTTCTAGTCATGAAAGAAAATCTTTTTACATGAAAAAGACATTGCTGTATTTCAAGAGTCATGACAGAAAATCTATTTGATTAATTCATTTATAAGATCAGTCGTATGGGTTAAATTTGAAAACAAATATATTCTATTAAAAATTTTTTTCTTCAAAATCTTTGAATTCGGCATTAAATAACCTGAAAAGGGTTGATATGCCGTAAAACAAAAACAACCAACCTTTTCCATGGTCGCAAAATAATGCGTCTTCCTTCCTGTAGTTATAACATAAAATCTCTATATATGTCATAAAATAAAGTCTATTTCTTATGATGGTCAAAAATGAAAGGTTCTTTCTTTATGTGGTCAGAAAAGAAAGTACCGTTCGTTTCTGAATCATAAAAAGCCTCTTTCTGTGGTCATAAAGATCGCATTTTTTTTTTTGTTATCAAAAGTAGACTTCTTTTTTTTTTCGGTGACCGTAAAAGAAACTTTCTTTCTTCTATGGTCATAAAAGTTATTATCTTTCTTACCATGATCATAAAATAATATCTTTTTCCTTTATATTGTTATAAAAGAACGCTTTTTTCTTTTTATAATCATAAAGGAACGTCATTCTTTCTATTGCCATATTGACAGAAAGATACTTTCTTTTATGAATACAGAAAGAAAGGTGGGGGTATTTTATAACTGCAGGAAGACGGGGAGGGGGCATTTTCAGTACTATAAAAGGGAATTGCACTGAAAATAAGAAATTGTTTTATGTCAACAGAAAGAGAGATTTTATTTTATGACCGAAAAAAAAAACAAAAAAAAACTTTTTGATGTTTTTATGACCACCGAAAAAAATAAACACTTTCCTTTAAAACCACAGAAAGAAGGAGTGTTTTTATGACTACAAAAAGAAAGATATTTCTTTGATTTCTACAGGAGAAACCAGCTTTCATTTTTTACCATAGAAGGACAGAGACTTTATTTAATGACCATAGTCAGAAAGAGACTCTATTTTACGATTACAGTGAGAAAGAGACTCTATTTTATGATCACAGTAAGAAAGAGACTATTTTATGATCACAGTAAGAAAGAGACTATTTTATGATCACAGTAAGAAAGAGACTCTATTTTATGATCACAGTAAGAAAGGGACTCTATTTTATGATCACAGTAAGATAGAGACTCTATTTTATGATCACAGTAAGAAAGAGACAATTTAATGATCACATTAAGAAAGAGACTATTTTATGATCACAGTAAGAAAGAAACTATTTTATGATCACAGTAAAAAAAGACTATATTTTATGATCACAGTAAGAAAGAAACTATTTTTGATCACAGTCAGAAAGAGACACTTTAATGATCACATTAAGAAAGAGACTATTTTATGATCACATTAAGAAAGAAACTATTTTATGATCACAGTAAAAAAAGACTATATTTTATGATCACAGTAAGAAAGAGACTATTTTATGATCACAGTAAGAAAGAGACTATTTATGATCACAGTAAGAAAGAGACTATCTTATGATCACAGTAAGAAAGAGACTATCTTATGATCACAGTAAGAAAGAGACTCTTTTATGATCACAGTAAAAAAGAGACTCTATTTTATGATCACAGTAAGGAAGAGACTCTATCTTATGATCACAGTCAGAAAGAGACTATTTTATGATCACAGTAAGAAAGAGACTCTATTTTATGATCACATTAAGAAAGGGACTCTATTTTATGATCACATTAAGAACGAGACTATTTTATGATCACTGTAAGAAAGTGGCTATTTTGTGATCACAGTAAGAAAGAGACTCTATTTTATGACTACAATGAGAACGAAACTTTATTTTATGATCTCAGGAAAAAAAGAGGCTTTATTTTGTGACCACAAGAAGAAAAAAAGGCTTTCTGTTAACAATGCAGAAAGGAAGAGACATTATTTTATGATCAAAGAAAAGTACTTTTTTTGCAACTTTTATATAAGGAAGACATATTTCATTATTGTATTAGAAAGAATACGACTTATTGTGTATAATGAATAAAAGAATTACATTTTCTGTTATTGTGACGAGCATGCGCAGAAGCGCCCAAGACTTGAGTATCAATGTTTTAGCCAGGCCTACTCACGGCGAAAATGAGTTCGCCTAAGGGCGATAAAAAGCTGACGCCAGAGTCGTTCTGGCAGTGAATGTCGAGGTTGCTTTGGTACCGTGTCGTTTCGACAGAAATCGGTGAAATCGTCCATTTTTCAATTAAATCGATTGCCTGCTCTAGTTGAGGACCCATCGCAGTGCACTGGAAGGAAGCTCACTTACCTCTTGCAGTAACTTATTTCACAATATATTGTAGTCTACATTGCACTGTAGAGAATCTACTGTTAATTTTTTTTGTTATTTTTAATGGTTTGACTTGAAGTTTAAAATGCAAAAAATCAATAATCATACTCCAATTATGCTCTAAACAAAAACATTCATTTCGAACACACCCCATCATATCAAAAAAACCAACTGTTGATTTTATAGTCGAGCCTTTCGGCCTCTGCAGTAATACAACTTCTCAAAAGCACGTGTGATGTTAGGCTGTGTAAGGTGTTTACTTTCGTCCAAATCGCTTGTTCTTTCTTTCATAGGATTATTTCGATTATATCGATACTTATTGAAGACAATCTGATACAAAACATATCTAAGAATACTACCAGGCATATGGAGTCCCTTCGTGTAAAATTTTATAGAAATTGGCCCAGCCGTTTTGGAGTCTACAGGGAACGAACTCACAGACACACAAAGTTCCTTTCATATAAGAGTAGATGTAGAGATTTCATATCAAAACCAAAAGAATTTTACAAGCGAAATATTTATAAGTTCGTTGACAAATGAAATTCAATTAAAGAGAGCGAAGGTCGTTATCATTATGAATAACGATTTATATAAACACAGTCTTTCATTTTCAAGATAAAATTTTCAATCGGCAAAAACCTTTTTTGCAGCAACTTGATAAAAGACACCAAAATTAATTTCACTTTTTTTTTTTTGGAAAACAACTCATTTTTTCTTTTTCCAACGTTAACAAGTTCTTGTTGATCCGTCCTCTTTCATAATCAGGTTCTGTCCCGTTTTTGAACTTCAGTCTATGGTCCCCTTCCCTCTGTAAAACATTCACAGCAATAAATTATCACGCGGCTGCTTCCCAACTGACTACAACATGGTCGTTTTCAAGTCCAACGTTAACAAGTTCTCGTTGATCCGTCCTCTTTGATAATTAGATTCTCCCCAGTTTCAACCATCCTTACCAATCCTCATGCTGTTGTCTTGCCGTCCATCCGACCCTAACACTAACTCTTGTCCTCGAGTGGCCCTTGGGTCTTGATAACCGGTAAACTGTTAATACATAAAAACTCCTAGGCAATTCAGGGTAAGTAGAGCACTTCTAATATCCGAGAAGGATCATTTTCATTCCCGGACATTGCCAAGTGCCTTTGCTGGTTTTACCAAATATTTTCCTGCTATGAAAGAAAGTATTTTTTGTTAAAATCTTTCGACAACAAACCGAAAATCAAACAACAGAATTTAAATGACTTTTTAAGCAGAATTTTTTTTTATTATTATTATTTTTAACACATTTAATCTTCCTCGACAAATTGGATGATTCTTTTAGTATTCACGCCATGAGTGCAATATTTTTCCATTTATTTCTGCAGAACAATATTTTGGTAGCAGCAGGTTCTTCATTTTAAAACAGAATGAAGAATTGATTCATCTTCAGAATTTGGAAAAGTCTGTTATTTGTAACGATAAAACTTATTTCAAAGTTACGAGCGAGAGACAAAAGAATTACTATTCTATATATATTTTTTTTTCCAAGGGAATCCCCACTTATCAATGCCCAGAGGCCACTCGAGGATAAGAGTTAAAGAGTGTACAGTAGTCAATTGGACAATATAGTAATCGATAGAAGTGTAAATTTGGTAAATTGGATTACTTAAAGAGAACGGCTCATCAAGAACTTGTTTATATTGGACTTGAAGACGGCCATATTGTAGTCAGCTGGAAAGCAGGTAACCGGAAGAAAGTTCTACAGGTGTTCAGTTCTTAGAAAGAAGCTTTGTCAATGGAATTTTTTGGGATTGGGGGAAATTATTGATAGTGGTTTTAGCTAAGCGAGTGTTTTTTGTGAATGTTTGAGGAAGACTTTATCCTGCCTTGACAGAGTTCAGAATAGACTTTGTAGCCTAGTAGGGGATGCCCTTTTCTCTTTCCTGCAACCACTTTCTCACAGAAGAGACGTTGCGAGCCTGTCTCTGTTTTATCATTATTTTCATGGCAAGTGCTTGTCTGAGCTCCAATCTATGCCCCCCTCGCTAAACTTTCACGAGAAACACTCGTCTAGCTGAAATACCTATCAATAATTTCCCCCACTCTTTATTTGTGCCTAAACCTAATCGTAGATTCCATGAACAAAGTTTCTTTCTTAGAACTGCACGCCTGTGGAACTCTGTTCCTTTTGCCTGCTTTCCAGTTGACTATAATATGGTCGCCTTCAAGTCCAACGTAAACAAGTTCTTGATGAGCCGTTCCCCTTTAAATAATCTAATATAATGTCAGGCATCACTCTACAAGAGAGAAAGACAAACATCTGGATCCGCCAATAAACAAGAATTATTGATATCAATATTGTCATCAAAACATCCAAACAGAGATGGGCAGGGCACGTAGCCAGACAACATGACAACAGATGGCCCATCAGGATAACAGAATGAACATAAGAGGCTGACGGGAAGACCAAGAACAAGATGGAGGGACGATATGATGCAGCACATGGATCCCACATGGCAGTGAATAGCTCGGGACAGAAATAGATGACTAAAGTCCAGGGAGGAGTTCCTCATTGAGTGATAAAACCCTTATTGATTGATTAACGCAGACATAAAAGAGGTGCAAAACTGTTTCGTTCGGGGAATTAACTTCAGCGGTCTTGGCACAAAGGAAGAAAGGAAAGCTTTGCAGTTTTGTTAGTGAAATGAATTCTTGCTGTGAATGTCTTACAGGGAGGGACCAGAAATTGGAGCTCAATTGATTATCTTCCATGAAAGTGATCTTGAGCATGTGGTGCAATGGGGAAAGAAGTGGCTGGTTAATTTAATTGCATCTAGGGCCAAATTTCTATCTTTCCATCATCAACGCTCTGATGCTCATCTGACATCAACTGAAATGAATGGCTCTCATCTTGAGGAGGCTCCATGTTTTGATAAACTTCTGGGCTTGACCTTTACTCCTAATCTGAGATAGAACACGTAAATCAATGCTACTGGGAAAATGGTGGGATCGTTCTACCGCTCCAGTAGATATCTCACTGCTGATGCAATTCTCTACCTGTATAAGAGCCAAGTACGTCCAATGATGGAGTACTGTTGCCACATCTGGGCAGGAGCTGCTAGAAACAGCTTATCCTACCTTGACAGAGTTCAAAATAGACTTCGTAACTTAGTGGGGGATGCCCTTTTCTCTTTCCTGCAACCACTTTCCCACAGAAGAGACATCACAAGCCTGTCTCTGCTTTATCATTATTTTCATGGCAAGTACTCGTCTCAGCTCCAATCTATGCCTCCACCCCACTGGCCTGACTTTCACGAAAAACACCCGTCTAACCGAAACCACTATCAATAATTTCCTCCACTCTTTATCTGTGCCTAAACCTAATCGTAGATCCCATGAAAAAACGTTCTTTCTTAGAACTGCACGCCTGTGGAACTCTGTTCCGTTTTCCTGCTTTCCAACTGACTACAATATGGTGATCTTCAAGTCCAATGTGAACAAATTCTTGATGAGCCATCCCCTTAAGTAATCCAATTGATCAAATGTCCACAACTATCGATGACTGACATGTTCCCCTTGACCACTGTACACTCATTAATCTTTATCCTCGAGTTGCCCTCGGGCCTTGATAAGTGGTTACTCCTTTGTAAAAGAAAAAAGTGATGATACAAAACTGAAACGGCTGAAAACGCACACAAATTGGTTATTTGATTTGAAACTTGGATATAATTAAACAGATCTGAGCTTGAAGAATGGTAAGTCCGTTGGAATTCATCGGCATATTCTGACACATTGAAAATTGCTTATGGAATTTACGATAGACTTTTTTCGTTCTATCGTTCGTCTTAATGAAAACCTGTCAACAACAGAAAACGCTTCACTGTCGTATCGTACAGTCATCCTTTCTGCGCCATTTTTGCTTTCTCGAACGTTCTTTGCATTTCTAATTTAAAATATCGATACCTTTATGAAATTAAATGCCTTCTTGTGTCGCATTGTTTAGTTTACGCGTTTTATTTTACGGCATATCGGCCCTTTTGGGGGTCATGTAATGGTGCAATATTAGGCAAAATCCAGGAATTTTAAAAACAGGTTTCTTTATATTTTCAAATATTTTTTTTCATGGAGTTTAGTTTGGTAGTTTTGTTTTATGGCATATCGACCTTTTCTGGTGGTGGAAGAAGGGAAGCATTAGTTTTAGTTGTATTAAAAATAACCAGCTTTTTTCTCATTCTGCTACAGTCGTTAAAGAGGGGGTCAGAAAGATCTGAATTATCAATGCTCTTTGATGAGTTGCCATAGATGTTTGTGTCATCTGTATGAATTTTGATGAATGAACTTAAAATGGGGGTCTGTCTGCTATATCTTCTATATATATAAAAGCGAAAATGTGTGTTAGCGTGTGTGTGTGTGTGTGTGTGTGTGTGTGTGTGTGTGTGTGTGTGTGTGTGCAGTTTTGTGTATGTCCACCAAGGCTTTTTTCGCTGGGCTTCTTGGTCGACTCACTCCTTAAAACTTTTTATATGCTGTCTAAATTGTAATATCTATGACTTAAGAACGGGAGTTGCGGTTATCTTTAATTTGCCTGACTTTTACGCGCTATTTTCGAGATATTTTTCGATCGCCGTGTCTTCGTTACGCTTTTCAGTATAAAAAAAAAGCAAATGATGGGGCGGGGGAAACAGCGCAAAACTAGGTCAAACATCACGCGACTTAACTTTCTCGCACCTGTCGATTTTACTTTATAAACGTTAACTTAAGACACTTATCACTTCCTCTCCCCTTGTGATCGAGATGGCTAGGTCTCAGGGTTTTTTTTTTCCATTTCATTTCCACCTTTGCGTCAAGACTTCAGGGTTCGAGCCTACCTTCCTACTAAAACTTTTTTTTTCTTTTACACCTCCAAACACCTGGCCAACGTTTTTTTTGTTTTTTTAAACAGGGTTGTTTTGATCTACTTCCCCCACCCCGCCCAACACATACACCTGCAAACACCCGGGCAATGCCGGGTACCCTCGCTAGTATATATATATATATATATATATATATATATATATATATATATATAAAAGACAAAACGGCCGTAAAGGTTTTCTCCATCGGGTTCTCGGGGTCGGGGGTACTATTCTTTATAACTTTTTATATACTCCCTAGATCATAATATCTACGATTTGTGAATGCACATCGTATCTGCATTTATTTACATCGACTTTTATAAAATGCACGCTATTCCTTTCTCTCGCGTGTTTGTTCGGCTTTTTCATAAAAAAGCGAAACCAAATCGACAGTGGAAGCATCTTCCCAGCCTTTCGCGCTGGGACGTCCAGAAAGCAATCAGCTTTGATCGATATGGGGAAAACCCCTCATATCAGACAATTGCTATTCATTTGGACAATCCCGTTTTGTGGGGAGTTGGTTTTCCCCAAAATAAAATGGCAGAAAGCTGAACTGGCCTCCAGCCAACGTTCATTTCTGCAAGTCAACTTTTTGATTGACATTACTAAATTTAAACGCTTTTCACTTCCTATGGCTTCGTAGCGTTGCGGTAAAAGTTCACGTTTTCTTTCACTTTCTTTTCCGCCTTTTTTTTTCTTTCATACCTACAAACACTTGAATAGTACCAAATGGGTGACCCTTTGGGAATACCAGGCACTGTATATGGGAGGACGTCGCGACTTCCTTGCAAGAACTGCGAAAACACACTCTGGGTCCAAAAAATCCGCTTGAAATTTTGAAAAGTTTTGTAAATATTTAAACACACTCTACGATAAAATCAATATTGGTTGCAAATAAATAATAAAATAATATAACCCATTTTCATTATTATTTTATTATTACTACCAACAGAAGCAGATTTTGTTTTAAACAAAATCAAATAAAGAAAGACAACTAAAAGAATCGTTTTTGACATTGGAAAACGGCCACAAATGATACTGATTTCGATATCCCAAAAAGTTCCAGTTTTCTGATTCCCGATTCCAATGAATTTATCCCAACACTAATTTATATATATATATATATATATATATATATATATATATATATATATATATATATATATATAGAGAGAGAGAGAGAGAGAGAGAGAGAGATTGTTGATTTATTTATTTTTTATTAGCGATTCTGGAGTACTTTTTTTCTTTCTTTTCGCTCCCTGAGTGCTCTTAAAAAGAGAAGTTATCTGCCCTTAGTTTACATTTTAGTCACTCTACATTTTTAGGACGTATTATTTGTAATTATTAATTTATTATTTAAATATTATTATGTGCATAATCTATATATCTAAAAAAGTGAAAATGTGTGTGTGTGTGTGTGTGTGTGTGTGTGTGTGTGTGTGTGTGTGTGTACATTTCCCTACCAAATAACTGAGTCAATTTTCGGTTTACAGACTCGAGATTTGACATAAGGGTTGTTGAGATTTAGAAAAATATTTTTAATTAGTTTTCGGCCAGAAATTTAGCTGTCAAGGGGGTCAAAGTTCAACGATTTGACCTTTGAAAACGCTACCAAACTCCTCCGCCAATTTCGGGTCTAAACACTTGACATTTTAGATATAGGTTCCTTGGACATTGACCTAACTTTATAATTTGATTTGAGCCCAAATTCAATAAATGCTAAGGGATCATTATTGGGGTCAAAGTTAAAAAAAATTGACCTTTGTGGTCTCTTCCAAATTACTCAGTCAATTTTTGGTCTAAATATTTCAAATTTTTACAGAAAGTGTATTCAGACATAGGGTAAGCTTTTTAATCGTTTTTTTTTTCCTGAAAATTTTGATAATAGTTCGCAATAAATAAAATATAATATTATGTAATCTATATAATTATAAAACTCAAATGACATTGTAATGTGTGATGTAACCCACTTTCCGGTTTATGACATCCAGTTGCGCATACGCGCATAAACATTAACCCATAACAACATAAACAAATAACACAAATCGCTTCTTTTGCAGATTTTGACCTACGTTATTATTTCGAAATTATTATTATGGGAAGAGTGGGGGTGTTTTGCAACTATTCTTTATTACAACTATACTGTCGCTATTTTCTTACAACTAAACAACTTTAACCCGTTGACAACCATAAGAACAATTGTAGTAAAGCCAAGACTACTACTACTACTACTACTACTACTACTCTCTATTCATCCCTTTTCCTTACTTCCTTCATTTTTTATTTTTTGTTTACATTTCTAGATATAAAATAGTTGTGTGAGAACGGTGAATTTGTTGACACATTTACTAATCTATTTCAATATTTGTTTTATTTTATTTTATTTATTTAGGTTTTATTTTTTGTTCCAGGTTTTATTAATTATTTTTTTTTAGATTTTAAGTTTCTATAACTTGGTTGAAGGATTCCAATATGGGTTTTTTCATTCTTATACTTCTCATCAGTAGGTTCATGTGCATTTTTGCTGCTAAATGACTTTCGTCGGCGTTCGAT
The DNA here is from genome assembly GCF_053919585.1 of Euprymna scolopes. Lineage (NCBI taxonomy): Eukaryota > Metazoa > Mollusca > Cephalopoda > Sepiida > Sepiolidae > Euprymna > Euprymna scolopes. Next base: position 39,249,912 of record NC_136516.1, read on the forward strand.
TCGTAGGAAAATCATGTTTAATTTTCGATTTTTGAGCGATTATTCAGAAAAATACGTAGGTAACTTTACACGAATAGGGAGGATATTTTTTTTTCATGTTTGAGTGTTCCGTCCGTGATTTTTCATTTTAATATACTTTCATGGAAATGTTTCTGTTATGTCAAAAAAACACCAATTTTCTATACGTCACGCTTATACATGAATTCCATAGCTATTATAACATACTGACCCAACGGGTCACGGGTAGTCTAGTAAATATATAATACTCATCTCAATAATGAATTCCAATTAAGGAATAATATACATACCATTCGGTATGGACCCGACCATAGAAGATCAGATAATGAATAAACGTGGATTCATAAGACCAAAATATTCAACCTTGATCGACTTTGGGGCTCGTGGCACAATGGATAGAGACATCGAATCTCTACGGTTCCATGTGAGCATTGTCTGAAGATAGTGAGTTCAATCCTACCCAAAGCCGGCCAGAAAACGTGGTGAGAACAACAACTATGGAAGGCAGTAATTGCTGAGGATGCAGTTAGGAGATTCGGAGTTCCTATCCCGTCGCGGTAACCACCTGCCAAAGTCCAGAGGATAAGTTGACCGAAACGTTGTGGAACAACAACTAAAAGATGAGAACGATAGTCCGCAAATAAATAAATTAATCTTTCTTGAACTTATTTTTTTTTTTTTTGCGTTTATCATCTAACATTTCTTTTACACATTTAAATAAAAACTTTAGAAAAATTTTTTTATTAAAAAAGGTCTGCCTAAAAATCTACCTTCTAAATTGGAACTCTAGAAGGACACCTCTAAGCAAGCGTTCATTGCTTAAGTCATTATCGTCTGGTCATTGTGCTGGTTTTAAATTGTTTGGTTCTGGCACCAGTTGCAGCGTCGGTCATGTTCTATTAGTCACCACTGCAACAAAAGAACTCTCTCTCCAAATAAATGGTAATCAATAATAAAAATCTCACCTGTCTCTTGAAATGTATGTATGTATGTATGTATGTATGTATGTATGCCTATAACTTTCGACAAAGGTGACGGATTTTCATGAGATCAGTATCGTTTTGAAGCTCGACCCTTTGGACGACAAATATAAAAAAATTGGCTAAAAACATTAATTCCTTCACCCTCAACTGGGCACTTTTCTACAGGGAGGGGTCGCTTTTTTTTGCCAATATTGTCGAAAGTCATCCCCTCTTTTCGATTGACTAGTCTTAATTTAAACATTCGCCACTTCTGGTTTGGCGATGGACGCAACAGCAAAGACGTCACGTTTTTTTTTTCACATTCTTTTCCTCCTTCGTGGTACAGGTTCAAGCCTGACTCCCTACTATTATTTTTTTTTTACTCAACACACACCTCCAAACACCTGGATGATGCCGAGCATCCAGGCTAGTCTATTATATAAAAAACAAAATGGGGACATGTTTTTGTCCATGAAAGGCTTTTTCGGTGGGGCTTCTCGCGTCGGTTAGATTCCAGGAGAAGTTTTCTTATACTTCCTAGATCATAATATTTCAGATTCACAAACGGACATTGTTTCTATCTTTTTTTTGATAGAGTTTTGAGTTGTCGTGTCGGCTATTTGTTTGTCTTTTTCATATAAATAAAGCGAAACTATTTGAACGCAAATGCCTGGCTCTCGGGCCAGGTCGTATCTGTTCTGTCATTAGTCCTTGATCAATGTGTTGTATCTGTTCTGTCATTAGTCCTTGATCAGTGTAGGGGAAACCCTTCATGCTGAGACAATTACTATTTATTTGGATACTGACAGAGTGCCCCCTTTTTTGAGGGAGTTGGTTTTCTCGCAGATTAAAGACAAACCTCGTGGAGGTTTAAAAGCAATGCCATTTCCGCAAGTCATCTTTTTAATCGACTTCGTTAAATTTGAATGCTTTAAACTTCCGGTCGCGTCATGGAGTAGCGGTAAGACGTCAGATTTCCTATCACTTTTTTTTCCGCCTTCGCGTCACGGGTTCGAGCCTGCCTGCCTACTACCACTTTTTTTTTTTTTTTGACACCTCCAAACACCCGGGAAACGCCAGGCATCCAGGCTAGTTTATTCAAAAGAAGAAAACAAAACCTGCATACGAGAAAATTGAAATCGGCCACATTAAAAAAACCTCCATAATTTTGAGCTCATCGGGATTTTTATCTACAGAGATTAGAACATTCCTGTAATGATCTGGTGCCTCTTGATTACGATTGGATGTTAGTTCTGTGCAGTTCTAAGACGTCCACCCTCCTAGGCTTTGCCTTCTCTCTTTGAAAAAGGGGTTAGTTCATTGTTAATTGCCTAAGGTGCCCTTACTGTAAAATGCCGCCGGGGCTGCTCAGACACTTTTTGCAGGTCGACGGGGTGGGAAGGTGGCAACAGTGTCTAGGTTTTTGCAGCGGGAGAGAACTAAAAACCCTCTCTCTGAGACACACACACACACACACACACACACACACACACAGACATACCACCTGAAAACCAAACTGACTTTGTGACGCCCCAGACTACAAAGTTCAAATGTTCTCCCCTGCACATCTGTCTTTTTTTCTTTTTTTTTTCTTTTTTTCTTTTTTGTTCTAAAGATTTTTTTTCTTCTGTTTTTCATAGATGGATAAAGTGCTTCTTTAAAAAAAAAAGCAAAAAAAAAAAAAAGCAAAAAAAAATAAAAGGAAGGTAAATTTCCAGGGTGGGGAATATATGTTGCTCTCTCCCCCAGAGTGAGTCTACCCTTTATCTTATTTCTTAAATTGATTTCTAAATCTTTGTCACGGTGTTATTTCAACAAATAAAAAAAATGATTCACCATTGGAGTTCTCTCCCTTAGATTAACTCGCGGCCATATTTTATTCTTCTTTTTATCTATATACTAGCCTGGGTGCTCGGCGTTGGCCGGGTGTTTGGAGGTGTGTGTTGAGCAAAAAAAAAAAAAAAAAAAAAAAATGGAAGTGGCAGAGGTTTAAATTACGACTAGTCAATCTCTCCTCGAAAAGAGGGGATGACTTTTAAAAATATCGGCGAAAAAAGCGACTCTTCCTTAGAAAAGTGCCCAGTTCGAGGGTGAAGGATTAAGGAACTAATGTTTTTAGCCAATTTTTTGATATTTGTTGTCCGAAGGGACGATCTTCAAAACGATGCCGATCTCGTGAAAATCCGTCACCTCTGTCGAAAGTTTTAAGCATACATACATACATACATACATACATTTCAACAGACAGGTGAGATTTTTATTATAGATACTTGCTCTACTCCCACCTAAATGACCAACAACCCCCACTTCCCCACACTTTTGATTACCTTGTGCCTAATTTATAAGTAAAATTGATTTTTTTTTTATTTGCGAATACAAAATTCAAATGGTAGAATCGGTTCTATTATTGATCCCGGAAGAAATCCTTCTAGACTGAGGAAATTTAAATTTTTGTCTGAATATAGCATATCCCTTTTCGGGGGAAGTTGGTGAAAGCCATCTGGGTGTTTATTTTTTTATGGGGAGGCAAGGTATATAAGGATAAAAGGGTGGGTGCTCCTATATCATAATAACGAAAACAATATTACATTTCAGTTAAAACAAATTACGAAAGTGTCGTATTGCAAACAATAACATGTCCAAAAATTATGGAAAACGATAAGGTAGGAAAATAATTATTCGTGGAAAACAGTTTTCGATAAAGTTTACATGAGGAATAAAATTTGTTTGATATTTTAAATTACGTTTATCACGTGACGTAAGCAACGGAACTTAATTATCTCCCCTGTCGACTTTATATATATATATATATATATATATATATATATATATATATATATATATATATATATATATATATAGTAAGCATAACAGTAATTTCACTTTAGTTTACAATTTTTTTTTTTCATGAATAAAAATAATAATTTTCCTACCTCATTGTTTTTCGTAATTTTTGGATATATTACTATTTGAGACCTGATAATTGCGTAGGTACCATTTGTTTCACTTGAAATTCAATATTTTGTCGTTATTAAGCGCCGATAAAAGGAACAACAAACTAATGTTTTAAAAAATAGCCGAGATTTAATCCAAGGGAGAGAACTCCAATGGTAAAACATTTTTTGTCTTTTGAATAGAAATCAACATGACAGACATTGTCCTCCGTCCGTGAGGAAAAGGTCCTTCATGACTGAGACAATTTCTACTTTTGTTCCTATCCAGAGTGCCCCTTTTTGGGGAGCTGGATTTTCCCCACATTAAAAACCGACCTTGTGTCTAACTCTGTCCTCGTGAGGAGGCAAGTAAGAACATAACAGACATTGTCGTTTCGAGGCATAAAATAAAAACTCAGTTTGAGAAATAATATGACACATCAGTTCTCTGAGCCAGCACAGAAGTAGTAAGGCTTAGAAAACTGTCACCAGAATGCTCATGTCAGTGTGCAATCTGGTCTAATTGTAACAGAGTGCTGATGTGTGTATGGCGGCTGTATGCAAATACCAAATCGTGTGCGAAATGATGTCACGGTAAGGGAAAAGAAAAAGACTATAAAAAGCATAGAGAGCACATTAGAGAAGACGATCACGTTCGAGAGCACGTTTGAAATGATGTTCGAGAAAACAAATGTCAGAAAGAAGAAGCACGATCACATTTTATTCGGGAAATACCCTAAAATAAATGTCATTGTCACAACAAAAAAAAAATCAAGTTATTACTTGTTCCATGTTCATTGCGATGTAGACTGCATACAACGCGTGGGTCTCGTGTAAATGTGTGGTTAACATCACATAACTATAACTGGAGATAGCGAAAGATAATATGTACATGTTTATATATTTGTATGTATCGGATTAACTCCCAAATTAATTTAACCGATTGTTATGAATTTTGGAACATAACTGCTCACATGAGGAGTCGTTATGTAGGTTATATTTAGTTTTATGTGAAGGGGCAAATAAGTGGTGGAAGCCCTTCCTGAAAGTTCAGTTCAGATTTTTGTGAAATTTTTTAAATGAGTATTAGAAATCAATTAATGAACCTTGGGAGCTTATTCAGATTAGCACTTATGGCGGCATTTAAAAGTAAAGAAAAGACGGAAAAGTCTGTATGATTTACATACTCGTTACAGAACGATGTCATATTCCAAAAATCACATAAATCGATCAGGTAGTTTTATTTAAACCTAAGAAAATCAAAATTTACGATTTTTAGCGATTTTATTACTAAACTGCCTTGAACATAAGGCTGATTTTTGACTTCTCAACTTCAATTTGAGTCCCCCTCCCCTTTTTTATTTCATGGGGTTTAATTATGGATGATGAAAAAACTACTTCTTGCTTTGTTGTAAAATTTGATTTGCTTGAATAAAAAAAAACTACTTAGTCAAAGTACATGATTTTTGGAATATTTCATCTTCGGTCGATGACTGGTATGTACATCATACAGATTTTTCTTTAATTTTAATCAAAGTCAACAGAAATTAGATCATTCCTACCAGTGTTTGTTGATCTTTGAGAAGGGGTTAGTTTATTGCTAATCGCCTGGGGTGCCTTTATTGGGGGCTAACCAGGTACTTTTTGCAAGTCAAAGTGGTCTTCGGGGGGCATACTGACCTCTCAATCACACTTTCCGACTCTGGTGTCAAAGTTCTTGCAGTGGGAAAGAACTAAAAACCACCCGTGTGCCAATCTCAGTATGCACTGAACGTTGCCCGAATTTCAGTTTTGCCGGAGAATTTAAGAGAGTTTCTTGGAAGCATAATATCGATGATTTGAAAATTCAAATATTTCAGATTTGCATTAAATTTGAAACATATTTATTCATTTTGCTTTTACAAGATAGTCAGCACTTATCAAGGCCAAAAAACCACTCGAGGATAAGGGTTAGTGACTGTAAGGTGGTAGTATAGTTACCGTTAATGGTGTGAATTGGGTAGAATTTGGATTATTTATGAGGATGGCTCAACAAGAACTTGTTGACACTTGACTTGAAGGCTACCACGTATTTAACCGCGAAGCAAGCCAGCCGAACACTATTCCACAGGTGGGCAGTTCTGGGACAGAAGATTTGTTCATGGAATCTGCGTTTAAATTTTAAGAACAGATAGAGTGGGCAAAATCGTATATAGTGGTTGTAGTTAGCTGAGTGCTTTTTGTGAAAGTTTAGCAAGGGGGAACCATAGATTGGAGTTGAGTCGAGCACTTGCCATGAAAATAATGATAGAGAAAAGACAGGCTTGCAATGTCTCTTCTGTGGGGAAGACGTTGCAGGGAAGATAAAAGGACATCACCTACTAGATTTCGAAGCTGGTTCTGAATTTTATCAACGCTGGATAGTAGCGTGCGGCGCAGCTCCTGCCCAGATGTGGCAACAGTACTCCATTTTATAGCATACCTGACTTTTATACAATATAGAGGATTGCATTGGCAGTGAGATACCTTCTGGAGCGGTAGAGTGTATGCTTTTAATCTGCTCATAACACCGTATTATTTTTTACTCTAATCCCGTTTGGGTGACTAACATAGTCAGAAGAAGCTGCACCATTAGAAAATATTTCTGAATTAGTGTCTTATATTGTGGTTTGAATTTCATTAAAATCAGATATCCGTATTTGAAGTTTTAAAGGGATTCTGTCCGCGATGAGTCACTCAGATATTCAGCACATAGCGGTTAATAAAGAGATTCCAGACCACTTCCATTGTCTTCCAGGAAGAATTTTATGCATATGATATAAATTTCATCAAAATGGCATACATTTGAAGTTCTATAGGATCGGCCCTTATAGCTAACTTCGATTAAGAAAGCATTTAGAGATTTGAGACCGCTTCCATTGTCTTCCTCATCAATTTTGACACATATGATTTACATTTCCTAAAAATTGGATATATTTAAAGTTTTAAGGGAATTATTACTTTATGGCGCTTTTAGGTGTACAGTTAGAGATTTGGGAACGCTTCCATTTCCAGGAAATTTAACACAAGAATTTTTTTTTTTTTGCGGGGGGGGGGGGCATGATCAAAGTGTAAAAATGAAGCAAACGATTTTTTATAAACTTTTTATGTTTACAGATTTATTTTATTGCATACAAAAATAAAATAAATTTCAAAAAGCCCCCCCCCCCCCGCCATGATATGATCTGGGAATCTTAGGTTGGACGACCCCACCCCCACCCCGGTGTGTTTGAGGTGTTGTTGTGGTGAACGAGAACTTTAGCTAGGATAAAGCATAGACTAGCAAAGGTACAGTAACGAGAATGACCATAGACAAACCCATCCCCAATTTTTGAGTGGCCTTGTGCCTAACCTTTTTGTTTATTTCTGTTTTGGTTGCAACTTTGCAGAGTAAATAAAAAATATGTAACTCAAAGTGTAGTATCTGTTCTGATGCTATACTTCAATTTTTTGTTCTCAGTTAATGGAGGAGAAATCCTTCATGATTGAGACAATTTTTATTTTTGTTCCTTTTCTTCACGTTAAAAATGACTCTAGTGTCTAACTCTGCCCTCGTGGGGAGGCAAAGTAAATGGGAGAATACTTTTTTTTTTTAGAATTTATGTAGATTCTCTGACTTCTCTATAAGGAATGCACAAAACTCACAGACAGTTTTATTTATAGAAAAGATGGAGGCGCATGCACGTGTGTGCGCATGCGTGTGTGTGTGTGTGTGTGTGTGTGTGTGTGTGTGTTTAATAATTTTATTTTACTTTATTATTATTTTGCATTATTGTTTTATGTTTAATCGAGATAAATATTTTTCGTTTCAAACGCTGCTCAAAAGAAATGAATGATCTAAGGGAGATAACTGCTGTGTGCCTCAAGACGTTTTTTGCCGATATTTCTTTGAAGTTATACCTCTTTTTAGTTTTGCTTATCAATACATTTTATTAAAATTGTAAAATAATAATTTATTCGCATAAAAATATAGCCAAATAACTATCTTCAATTCCTATATCATCTGTTCAGAATCTTCTAAAAATGTATTTTATATATAGTTTATAACATTTGCATATATAAAAAAAATAAATAAATAAAAAAAAAATAAAAATAATTTTTTCAATCTCTCCCTGCCCGGCTAATATTATATATATATATATATATATATATATATATATATATATATATATATATATGCATATATATATATATATATATATATATATATATATATATATATATATATATATATGCATATATATGTATGTGTGTTGTATGTATATGTGTATGTATATATATATGTATATGTATATATATATATATATATACGCATTTGTATTTGTGTGCGTATCTTCTACATGTGTCTTTATGTGTGTGTGTATTTTTGTGTGTATGTGTTTTATTCACTTATTATAAACATCTCCCTAATAATTTTATTAATTTATTATTACTTGATTAACTTACTGATATTCTTACCTATTTCTATATTATTAAAATAAACCTGTAACTTATAATTCATTAATTTATATTTTCCTACTCTCTTACCTTCAACTACAACGCCCGAAAATTAAAAAATTATTTATAAAATATTTTTCAATTCCCCCTCCTCCCAGCTAATTTATATTTATGTATATATATATATATATATATATATGTATGTATATGTATATATATATATGTGTATATGTATGTGTATGCATTTGTATGTATGTGTATTTGTATTTATATATATGTTTATATATGTATATATGCGTGTATTTTTACGTATCTGTGTGTATGTGTGTATGTATGTGTGCATATATATATATATTTATATATATGTATGTATGTGTATATATGTACTCAGGCATGTGCTCTTCCCCCATTGACGTATGTGCATTTGCTGTACATATGTATGCGTGGTCTTGTATTTGTGTATGTGTGTTACTCATTATCATAAGAAATTTTCCTTGATTGTATTAATCTATTATTTAAGTTACTTACTGAAGTTTTCACCTATTTTATTTTATTAAAATAAACCTGTAACGTATAATTTCTACCTGCCCGGCTAATTTATTTATTTATATATATATACATATGAATAAAATAAAGCAAGATATAAACGATGCTTTAGACGTTATGTGAATAAAAATGAAAAACCTAAAAGAGTAAAAACAAAAATAAAATCAACGTTTCGTCCCTATTTCAGGGGACATCATCAGGATTTCAAGGCGAGGATGTACAGGAAGACGATCATATATCACATGAGAAAGAGGAGAAGTTCAGTTCTCTTTCTGTTCTGGAGAACTGAACTTCTCCTCTTTCTCATGTGATATATATGACCGTCTTCCTGTACATCCTCGCCTTGAAATCCTGATGATGTCCCCTGAAATAGGGACGAAACGTTGATTTTATTTTTGTTTTTACTCTTTTAGGTTTTTCATTTTTATTCACATATATATTTATGTATGTGCGTGTATATATATATATATATATATATATATATATGTATGCATGTATATGTGTTTATTTATTTTTATGTTTACGTATCTGTGTTTTTTTTTGCATATATACTTAGGCATGTGTTCTCCCCCCATTGATGTGTCTCTGTACATTGTACAGGTGTACGCGTGTATGTGTATTTATGTGTGTGTGTGCGCGCATTTTATTTACTTATCATTAACAATTATTTATTAATATTTTAATTTTTAATTTATTTTATTTACTTACTGATATTCTTACCTATCATTATACTATCAAAATAAACCTGTAAAGTATAATTCATTAATTTATTTTTCCTTTTCTTTTTCTTTCCATTTTATAAACAATAAATATCTTTCAATCTCTCCCCGCCCGGCTAAATCACTTTAAACCCCATTTTCAACCTGTTCCTTCACTGACATTAACTCTCCAACCTGTTGCCATGGTGATCCTTTAAATTAACTGTTACTTATGCCGTTATAAATAAGAGTCTTTTAATTTTAAACCGTTATAAACTAAAAAAAAAAAACATATATAAGAATTTACACATAATTAATATTTAATTATAAACCCCTCTCCTATTGTATACACTCCTACTACTTTAAATTCCAACGTCCTCTCCCTACCACTCCCCCTTCTTTTCTAACTCCCCTTCATCTACGATTTTCCCATTCTTATTTGATTTTATAACTTAGTCCATCTATGAATTCTGACGATGCTAGTTGGATATTTCCTCTCTTTGAGGATTTTCCTCTAGCTGAAACAATTTGTAAACTCATTCTGGACTCACAGTAATAAATTTCCTATATACTGCTCTGACTACACATTGAGCACTCTAGTCCGGTTTTTTCACCACGGGTAAATAAATAAATATATATATATATATATATATATATATATATATATATATATATATATATATATATATATACTAGCATTTTAGCCCGGTGTTGCCCGGGTGTTTGGATGTGCATGTTGAGCAAAAAAAAAAAAAGTGATAGTAGGAAGGCAGGCTCGAACCCATACTGCAAAGGAGGAAAAGAATGGGGTCAAACCTAACGTTTATGCTGTTATGACTACCGCTGAACCGGAAGCGATATTTTTAAAATTAAGGCTAAACAATCTAAAGGAGAGGATAACTTTAAAAAATATCGGTGAAAAAAGTGACCCCCCTCTCTGTAGAAAATTATTTAGTTGAAGGGGAAAATATTAATGCTTTTAGCCAATTTT
>NC_136516.1:39263014-39268014 GCF_053919585.1 Euprymna scolopes
AAAAGAGAGGATGATTTTAAAAAATATCGGTGAAAAAAAGTACCCTTCCCTGTAGAAAAGTGCCTAGTTGAGGGTGAAGGAATTAATGTTTTTAGCCAATTTTTCGATATGGTGACACACTACTAAGCTTTTCCAAACTTTTTTTGCAGCACACCTATCACACACACAAAAAAAAATAATAATATATTCTACTCATAAAGTCTTTTTTTTTTTACATGGGGGTCACCACTTATCAAGGCCCGAAGGCCACTCAGGGATGAGGGTTATTGCGTGTACAGTAATCAATGAGATAGTATTGTAGTAATCATTAGTATTGGGGGCCTTGATAGAGTGTCTTAAGGGGGCGGTTTGTCAGGAATTTGTTTATGTTGGACTTGAAGACGTCCAAGTTGTAGTCAGGTGGGAAACAGGCAAGCGGCAGAGAGTTCCACTGGCGTGCAGTTCTAAGAAAGAAGCTTTGCTCATGGAATCTACGTTTGGATTTAGGCACAGATAAAAAGTGGGGAAAATTATTGACAGTAGTTTCAGCCAGACAGGTGCTTCTCGTGAAAGATTGGCGAGGGGGGGATGAGGGATTGAAGCTCAGACGAGCACCTGCCATGGAAATAGCGATAAAACAAAGACAGGCTTGCAACGTCTCTTCTGTAGGAGAGAGGTTGCAGGGAAGAGAAAAAAAATAATAATAAAAAAAAATAAATCTATAATATAAATCTCACCTGTCTGTTTAAATGAATGTATGTATGCGTGTATCTATGTATGCATATCTGCCTAAAACTTTCGACAGAGGTGACGGATTTTCACGGGATCGGTATCATTTTTGTCGTCTGAAGGGTCGAGCTTAAAAATGATACGGATCCCATGAAAATTCGTCAACTCTATCAAAAGTTTTAGGCAGACATATATACACACATACATACATTCATTTAAACAGACAGGTGAGATTTATATATAGATTTATTTTTTTTATTGTTTTATTGAAAAAAGACTTTATGAGTAGAATATATTATTAATTAAAAAAAAAAAAAAAAATTTTTGTGTGGGTGATAGGCGACCTGCAAAAAAGTTTGGAAAAGTTCAGTAGTGTGCCACTATATAAAAAGGTTGGGAACCACTGGGTTAAGAGATTTTTCTGCTTTCTCAACAGTTTTCAATTACGAGAAGCACCTCTATCGATGCATAATAAACTGGCCGTAATTTTTGGAATTTATACTAATTTCAACATGACACGTAAATACGTATTAATTAATTTTCACCTGAAATGCATCGGTTTGAAGAATCATTATTCTACACAAGCAACGAAAATAAATATCACACACACACACACACACACACACACACGCACACACACACACACACACACACACACACACACACACACGCACGCACACGCACACACACACACACACACACACACACACACTAAATCATGCCTGGATCCCCTTGTGATCTTTTTCGCATTTTCAACAATTACGAGTAGCAACTCTCTTGATGCATGATAAACTGGCCATAAAGTATGTTCATTTGTATTTGAATTATCTCCCTTGCATTGAGACACCCATTTCGTTTACATTTTTATTCCTGAAAACCTTAAGAAATGAAATAGAAAAGATAGGTTTTTATTTAGAATTCGACTTAATAATTACAAAAAAAAAAAAAAAAAAAACTTAGACAAATCTTTATAATGTGCGTACCCGTCAGTCATGGAAATAAAGATATCATATTCCAAAAATCACATAAACTGATCAAGCATTTTTTTTTTTTTTTTTTTTTTTTTAACTAAGAAACTCAAATTTTATAAATAAGTGAGACCAGGGCCAAAGAACCTCCATATTTTTTTTAGAATTTCAAAGGCGACAACTGTTGAAATTCGCATAGCTGGAGCACTTCCCGTGTACGGCCATGCCTGTCGCGAGTTGTCTGTTGAACAGAATTTTTTTTATACAAATGCATGGCATGACGCTTTATTTTATTTTTTAAAAGGTGTTCAATTCAATTTCCAGTGATGACTTTGTCGTATAAAGGCGTGTAACACTCGTCTCTAATCTAAGGGGTTTTCCTGCCTTTTCCCACAGATAGCATCGATGGAAACTCATGCTTCTATGGTTGAATCCTCTTTGTGGGGAGCTTGAATTAATCCCCAGTTGGGGAATCTGAAAGAAGAAAGTACTGTTTTTGTTTTACTTCTAGCATGAAGGATATTGAACCTTTCAACTTTGTGGCGATATGTATAATTGCCATTATATTCTTAAAATTGCCTCGGTCATGGAAGATTACCTAAAAGGCCACTACTAGCTTACGAAGCACCCTGAGACGCATCGTTTCTGCAACACTCGTTGCATCAAGCGAACCTTTGCGAATTTCATGTCTTCAAACAGTGTTTTACTTCTAGGAAACTCATTCTTCACAATATCTAAAACAAAGCAAAAATAAAAAAAAACTACTTGATCAATTTACTTAATTTTTGGAATTTTCGTTTCGTGACGGGTATGTACACTATAAAGATTTTCTTGTATTTTTTTTTTGCAGTTACCTCCCCCTGATAGGCTATGAACTCATCTGTTTATTACATAACTTGCATTTTCTGTGAACACTATTTTAATTAATACACTGTAACCCGGATATAAGAGACCGTAATATAAGTAAGAACGGGTATAAGAGAGAGATTTTCTCTGGTCCCAAATTAGAGTGTTGATGTACAGAGTAACCCGGATATAAGAAACTCGGATATAAGAGAGTCGCGGAAAAATGGGTTGCTAAAGGGTCAAAATTGAAAAATTGGTACTTCGGGGTCGTTGGATTTTTATCTATTTGCTAACTGTTTCATGAATGTACATGCGTGAATGGTTCACATGACAGATTCATTATATTAAAAATAAATAGGTTTGAAAAGACTTTTTAAAGATTGTGTCAAGCCGGCCTAATGGTTATTGTACTTGACTCACTGTTTTTAGGTTTTGGTTTCGATCTCAGCTCAGGTATTTTTTTTTTTATTATTGATGCCAAGAAAATATTTATTGGTGCCAAGAAAATCATTGAGCGCTCCTCTAGAATTCGTCATTTAACTGGGGGAGATAACTCTACTTTTTTAAAGCAGTTTGTTCATTTTATGAGAATTTAGGATGCTAAAACTAATTTAACTTCTAACAACATGAAAAGAAACGTGAATCTTCACCATAATTCCAGTAATTATAGGAGTAACCGAACTAATGAAAAAGAATTTCAAAAACTACTTGGCAAATATACCTGGTAAACCAAGTGCAAGAGAGATACAAACAATTGCACTAAGAGGGATGATTATAATCTTTAAAAAAATCTCTCGATTGGATAGTTTGAAATAGTGGGTGAATATCTGGCATCCACTAGGATGCCCCACCCCAGGTAGAAAAAAATTAGAAAAAAAAAATCTCTTATATATAAAAAGCACTTTGTGCGTGTCTGAATTTGTTCCCTATAGACTCTGAAACAGCTTGGTCGATCTTTTTGAAATTTCACACAAATATACTTTATGTGCCTGAGAGTTTACTTCAGATAGGTTTTGTATTGGAATGCATCTGATAAGTATCGAAAATTGATAATCGAAAAAATCTGATTAAAGACGGAACAGTCTGATTTTAAGCAAAGTTAACACCCTTATACTGCCTAACATCATAAGTGCATTTGAGAAGTTTTATCACTGCACAAGCAGAAAGGCCCGGTGTATAACATGAACAGTAAGTTATTTGATAAGATAAGGACACATTTGAAATTAATGTTTCTGTTTAGAGCACAATTCAACCATGATACTTGACTTTCATATTTTAAACTTTCGCACCATTATATAAAAATAATTTTATAAAATCAACAGTAGGTTCTCTACAGTGCAATATAGAGTACAATGTATGGTGGACTAAGTCACTGCAGAGAGACATGTGAAGCTTCCTTATAGTGCACTGTGGTGGGTCCCCGACTAGAGCAGGCAATCGATTGATTTGATTGAAAAATGGGAGATTTCACTGCTTTTAATGAAAATTAAAGTATTGGAAGTGGGTAATATTTGTTGATTCGCATTCAATCCCGGACAGGGCTGAGACTCCCCCTGCTCGTACACACACACACACCCTACCCCACCCTAAAGGAAAAGAAAAAAACATTAGCAGAAAGAGATAGCCAGGTCAGCGGTCTCCCTCAACAAGCCCAATAAAAGAGCAATAAAAATTGAGCATACCAATGAATAATAAACACTTACAAGCCTCCACCCCTTGGAAAAACTTTAAATTAACTACGAAAAATCTCGCCAATTTTACATCTCCGACACATTTGAAAATAATTTCTGCCGAGGACGCATCACAGAACGTCTGAAACGCACGTAAAAACAATTTCAATGACTTAAACACGTTATTACAATGATCCAAACATAATTCCCAATGAAAAGCCAAGACACGGAATAATAAAATAATGTTAAAGGATACACATTGTTGGTGACTACTCCCTTATTTAAATATACATCTTTCTTTTGTTGGAATTCCTTAACCCATTTTATATATATATATATATATATATAAATCGATATATAATAATAGTCCGAGTAATCCATATTCTCAATCTTAAAATTCGAAACAGATATGAGGATGTCACAGTTTAAGAATTTCTGAGTGAAATCAAACTAGGATAGTCATCGTGATTGTGACCCAACGGGTCACGGGTAAAATAGAGTTTTCATTTTAATCAGCAGCCATGATCGAATTTAATAGGTTTTACATTTTACACAAAACACCCAGAAAACTCTGTTCCGTCTTCCTGCTTCCCACCTGACTACAACGTTCAACGTTAACAAATTCCTAATGAACCGCCCCCTTAAGTAAACACTTCATGAAATCTCCACACAAACGTAATGTACTTGCAATAACCCTTATCCCTGAGTGGCTTCCGGGCCTTGATTTTGTGCAAGCAGCTATCTAAATCTGATATAAAAACCAAAAATCAATTTCATTTTGCATCTATTAGTTTTTGTGAAAGCTTAT
>NC_136516.1:39280514-39393014 GCF_053919585.1 Euprymna scolopes
GCACAAAACCTCACTTACGTCGCCCGGGCCCACTGAAGGAAATTTGCCTCTTGTGAAAAGAAATGTTGAAGAAGATCCTCGGTGCAAAGCCTCTGACATCGCAACACAAACTGGTGTCAGGTATCTTTAAAAGCTGGGCTACTATGGTAGAGCTGGGAGAAAGAACCTTCTTCTTTATCCTACCAATATCAAGTGCAGAAAAGATTGTGCTAGACCTATGACCTTTTGGAGGACTAATGTCATTTTCTCTGATGAGTCACGATTTGCATTATTTCCTCACAGTGGAAGGCTATGGGCAAGAAGGCTCCCTCAGCAAGAGTTTGACTTAAAAATACTGCAGCCAAAGCTGAAACATGGGATTTCTCGATTATGGTATAGGGTTCAATTTGGAGTGATGGTCGCTTAGACCTGGTGAAGTACGACATGAACATCACTTCTGCTAAATATGTTTCAATATTACATGAAGGACTCCTACCAATATTCTCAAATGATAAAATGAACCAAGTTAACTCCCTGTTATGGAAGATGGAGCTCCTTGGCACCCTGCTAAGACGACACAGCATTAGTTGAGCCAAAATGGGATCAATACACTTCCATGGCCAAATCTCGGATATAAACTTACCTGAAAACCTTTGGGGCATATTAGACCGAAACCTTTGCAAATAAAAAAAAAATATTTTTAACTATGGAAGCCATCTTCTAAGTCTGAACTTTTAGCATTATAGTGTCAGACATGGCAAGGAATTCCTCAACTGATCAATGCCATGCTTAGAAGAGTATTAGTATTAAAAACAACAAAGGGAATATCAACCAAGTATTAGTTATTAAATTAGTGACCATTTATTTTTTGATTTTGTTCTATAAATTTTATGTTTATTGAAATAAACTGTTTTTATGAGTATCTATTTGTTTCTGTCATGTCTGTGTGTGTATAAATATATACATATATTTGACTCTTTTTTATTGAGCACTCTTAATAACCTCGTTTTAATTCATGGGGTTTATCTCTTGAATACCTTTAACTTGGAATATATATATATATATATATATATATATATATATATATATATATATGATGATTGCAACGTCTTATCAGACGATTGCCACTCCCTCAGACACTTAAAAGTCCATGAGCCCAAAAATTACTTTCATCGCCACAGGTCCATTTTAATAGTCTGAGGGAGTATCTATACACAGATGATGTTACAGAGTCTTAGCTTTGTATGACAGCTAAGTCTCTCTCTCGGTTCAAAATGTTGAGATCCAGCAACAAGCAAGAGCAAGATAGCCAGCAACAAGTTAAACTGCAGACCAGCTTAATGCGGGTACTGGTCTCCCACTTTATGTTTTTTTTAAATCAGAGATTTGCTTCTCCTAGAAAGGTTGCCTTCACCACAGCTTACGGGAGCCCTCTCCACCCTAACACACATATACATATACACAAACACACACGGTGCTAGTTGGCCGTTGACCCCGAAAAAGGGTTCATTCGCCCTTTGGAAGGTCTTGTTTTTAATCCTTCAGGGAGACTAGCCGCCCTCCTCACCAAACAAGTCTGGTGGGGGAACCAGTTTAGTCGCCGGTGACCCGACTATGAGGCAGGTAGTACTGGGTTACATGGTGCCAGTAGCATATGACATGACCTGACATATATATATATATATATATATATATATATGCTCTGGAATCAAAACATAACTTCATTGAGCTTGTAATTTCAAACAATTTAGATGATATTATAATGGATATATACATTAAAAAATATATATTTTGGCATACTCTCTCTATATATATGTGTGTGTGTTCATGGGAAAAATATGTTTATTCGATTATATTTCATCCTTTATTTATACCAATCCTTTATTTATGAAGCTCGATGTATGTTAGATATAACTACAGAGCAGATACAAATAAATGACAAAAAGCCTATATTCCAAATTCCAAGATGTTGTTCATCTTCCCGTTTATTTCTTGCAACATGTTAAAAAATCAAAGATGGTGTAAATATCATAAAACACAATTGCACATACTCTTCGGATTTTTTTTTCGGATTAATGTAATCATGCCCAAATTCTTTTTATTTTCTTTTAAAGATAATGAACTCTTATTCTTCTGATGAGTCAGGGCGGAAAATATTGAAAAATTGGCATAATAATTATTCGATTGTTTCTGCGCTACGAAACAGTGATTGTCAAGAATTGAACATTTTAACATGCTGAAAGAAATAAACGGTAAGATGAGCAACTTGAAATTTGAAATATATATATATATATATATATATATATATATATATATATATATATTTGAAATATTGAAATATATATATATATATTTGAAATATATATATATTTGAAATATATATATATATTTGAAATATATATATATATTTGAAATATATATATATATATATTTGAAATATATATATATATATATTTGAAATATATATATATTTGAAATATATATATATTTGAAATATATATATATATTTGAAATATATATATATATTTGAAATATATATAAATATTTGAAATATATATAAATATATATATATATATATATATTTGAAATATATATATATATATTTGAAATATATATATATTTGAAATATATATATATTTGAAATATATATATATTTGAAATATATATATATATTTGAAATATATATATATATTTGAAATATATATATATATATATTTGAAATATATATATATATTTGAAATATATATATATATTTGAAATATATATATATATATATATATATATATATATATGTAGATAGATAGATAGATAGATAGATAGATAGATAGATAGATAGATATAGCTGTGTGCTATCGATTTCTCATTAGAAGTACATTATGTTATAAAGAATATCAACTGGTTTAACACACTATATAATTACATAATTACTGCCGCTATGGGCTTCCATATGTTTGCCATATATCACAGAATTATTTATTTTTTGCGCACATCTTTTCTCATTCGTTAATAATTAGTGTAATCACTTAATCAAATGATGTATCACTTTTGTCTGAATGAAGATGAAATAACACAGAAAAGGTTTCAGTTAAAAAAAAGAAGTTCACGTTAAATTATAAAAAGAATTAATAGCAAAGTTTAGATTTATGAAAAAATATTTTTAGTTATAAGGGAGATAACTCTTTCTATGTTTTCCGATTAAGATATGTTTTCTATCATAATTATTTTTTGTATTATTTGGACTATTATTCTCATTTTGGTTGCTTTTTTTTCACAACGTTTCGGCCGATGTAACCTCCGACCATCTTCAGGTGTATTCACACTGGATGTTATTGGTCAACAGTGAAAAAAAAAATTTTTTTCCCCTATGAACATAGCCATTAAAAATTCAAAATGGAAACAGCACCAAATCTATTCCGTTTATTTATTTATTTATTTATTTTTTGATATGATGAATCTATATTTTTGAGATGAGGATTGATAATTATTTTCTGTATTGTTTGGACTATTATTCTCATCTGGGTTGTTTTTTTTGTTTTGTTTTTTTCACAACGTTTCGCCCAATGTAACCTCCGACCATCTTCAGGTATATCCACACTGGATATTATTGGTGAATAGTAAAAAATGTGTTGTTTTTTTTAATTATTTTTGTTTATTTTTATTTTTACTTTCTCAACGAACATAGCTGTTAGAAATTCAAAACGCAAATAACACAAAGTCTATTTCAATTTTTATTAATCAATCCAGGTCTATTCCGTTTTTTCTTTTCATAATTTAAAAAATATTTCCATCTTACCAGTCGGCTAGGTACATCATTGCTTAAATGAAAGGTAACGGCATATGCTATTAAAATGTCAATAACATGGTACAACGCTAAAGTATAGAAATAGGTTTGTCTAAATCCTCTTTAGGTCCAAGTGTTAAAATTTTGCAAAATAATTCTGTTCAATGCACAATTAAGGATTAATAGCAATTAGTATTTAATGCAAGGTTGAGCATAAAGTTAACCATATTCAATGATCTGTTTGGCATAAAGCACTCATTCTAAGTCAACAGTCTATAACTTTTTCCCGTTTTTAACGGGCTAAAATATCTTGTGTTATTATAGTGCCTATAACATGGTATAAAGCATAGAAATTGGCTAGTTAGAATAACGCTGGGGTTATTAGTTAGATTAGGATCCACAGAGTGATTGAGGTATTTTGGTAAATGTTGCCAGTCAAGAGTAAGACTTCAAAGTCTCATCTGTTACATAGTCAAAAAGACCCTGTACCCTCCCCCTCCCAATTTCTTGTAGGGCCTTGTGCCTAATTTTGTTGAATTGAATTTTTTGTACGTTTTTTATGTTCAATTTTTTCTTTCTCAATAAAATATATAAACAAGATCAAAGTGTAGTATCTGTTCTCTGATACATACACAGCGATAGGCAGTGTTGTTCTGGCGACACATTCTCGTGCCCGGCGAGCTTGTTGGGTAGCGTTCTGTCCGCACCCCCACTTGGTCTGTCTTTCTCTGCTCTCCCCCCTCACGGGGGGATCCGAGCTGATAATTTACGACCTTCCCGCGAGGGAGGGTCGGAAACACTTTCTCTCTTCCCTCCACTAACTTCCCACTCCCTCTCTCAGTTCTATCTCCCCTCTTGCCGCCTTTGGCGCCACTTCTTTTTGGCGCCAAAGTCGGCTCCCACTTTGGACGCCGACTCCACGTCACTCATTTTGGTGAATTATACAGGGAAAAGAGAGCTTTTTTCAAAAATGGACACCCCCAGCCCGGGGACTACCAATACCGACACCCCCAGCCAGGGGGCTACCACAAGAAAAACTGCTCCCCAAGAGGACGACTCCCCAACAGGGGAAGCTAAAAGCAACGGGGCATACCGCCCGGACACTAAACCGAAGGACGCCCCCCAGAAGGGAGAAAACTCACCAGCAGCTCCCCAAGAGGGCGACTCCCCACAAAGGGGAGAAAAAACAATGTTGGACGGGGCATCCCGTTCCGACAACAAAAATCAAGAGGCAGTAGCCCCAAAGGACGATAAGGGAGACAGTGCTCCCCAAGAGGGCGACTCCCCACAAAGGGGAGAAAAAACAATGTTGGACAGGGCATCCCGCTCTGACAACAAAAATCAAGAGGCAGTAGCCCCAAAGGACCATAAGAGAGACAGTGCTCCCCAGGAGGGCTACTGCCCCAAAAGGGGAGCAAATCAAGAAAACGAGGGGGCATACAGCCTAAACCTCCCCAAAACAAAAGGGGCAAAAGCTCCCAAGGACAATAAAGAGGACAATGCTCCCCAGGAGGCCGACTCCCCAAAAAGGGAAGTATTTCCTGGAAGAAGTATAGAGCAGGGAGAGTCGGTCCCAAAGGAAAGCGGAAAGGGAAATGCCCCTCAAAATAGCAACCCTTCCGCCAAGGAACAGCAAAAACAGTCCAACCTCACCAAAGATCCAACACCAACAAGAGGGTCGGCATGGGGGAAGACTGTAGAGAAGCAACTGTCCCCTCAAGAGTATAGAGACTTGTACTTGACCAAGTACAGACAATACATAGAGGAGGCAGAAATTAAACCAGTGCCAGGCGCTTGGGAGGCAATCGAAGACAGAGTGCTCTCCCTCATCATCTCGGATATGCCGGAAAACCGCCTCCTAGGGATGAAAAAGGAAGACATGGCAGGGCTCCTACACAAGCTAAACATCCCGGTATTATACCTGTACCAGAGGAGCTACGCCATGTGGGACATCCTCCTACCCACCAAGGAAGATGCGGAGAGACTCTCCCTACAGGAAATTAAGTATGGGAGAATAAAACTAAAGCCCGAATACCAGGGCAGGACAAGGACCCGGGTGCAGGTATTCAATGTACCTATGCAAATATCAGCAGAAATCCTGGGATCCTTCTTCACACAGTTCGGCGAGGTGGAAAAAATAACCCCAGTGCGGTCGAAAACCGGCATGCACTTGGGCAGCTACACTGTGGCCATGAGGCTAAAGAAAGAAGGCTTCCAGGCGATACCAGCACAGCTGACATTTAAGGAGGCAACTATGACAGTAGTAGTGGAGGGGCGTCATCCTCACTGCTGGTTCTGCCAAAAACAGGGTCACATGGCCAAGAGCTGCCCTCAAAGGTCAACTCCTACTCAAGTGACACTAAAGGCGGTCCCAACCTCTGAGACAGCACCAGTGTCCAAACAGGCTGTCACAACTCCTGCAACCGGAGCACCAACCCCAGCACCGAGGAAACCCAAAACTGTGCAGGAGGCCAAAGGGGAGGAATGGATCACGGTAATGAGGCGGAAATGGAAGCCCACAATCCCATCTGCCACCGTCCCACAACCAACCCAACAACTGAGGCAGCAACAACAACAACAACAGCCGCAGCAACAGCCATGGCAGCAGACACAGCAGCAGCAGCCAAACCAGCCATTGAACCAGCCGCAGCAACAACATCAGCTGCCGCGGCCAATGCCACAACCAATGCCACGAAAACAGCGGCAACAACAAAAACAGCAGCAGCAGCAACAGCCAGAACAGCAGCAGCAGCAACAAAAACGGCTGCAGCAACCAGAAAAGCAACAGCACCAACCGGAGAAACAACAACTAGAGGAGCAGCAACAACCAACGGTCCCCACACCAATTGAGACGGGGATCAAGCGAAGAAAACACTGCTCCTCTGAGGATGAATCTGCTAGTGAGAGGGAGAGGAACTCAACCTCACCACGCCCCGGTTCATTCAAAAAAATAAAAAAGAAAAGGAAAGGGGAAGAAAAGGCAGCCCCCACTCCCTGTGAGCATACACCACCTCTAACAACAACACAACCCACTTCCACCCCCATACCACATACTGCACCAACACTAGACACCGCACTAACACCAACACCAACATCAGACACCGCACCAACACCAGACACTGCACCAACACCAGAAACTGCACCAACACCAGACACCGCACCAACACCAACACCAGACACCACACCAACACCAGACACCGCACCAACACCAACACCAACACCAGACACCACACCAACACCAGACACCGCACCAACACCAACACCAGACACCACACAGACACTCGTCCCCACACCAATGCAAATTGAGCCGCCATCCCAGAAAGAAAAGAATGAACCCGGGAGGGGGAGAGACCCTTCAGATTCTCCCACTTACGGACTCACTCCAACAGGGACTCTCGCCCTCGAAACGAGAGAGGAACTTTGTTTTGTAGACCCCCTGTCTGTGGCAATGGGCTTACCACACCGCCAGAGAAAAAATTTAAAACCTCTGCTGGACTTCCAACAGATAGGGGGAAAAGACGTTAATGTCCCCTCTAATTTCCCAGACGCCCCACGGCTAACAACTTTCGTCAGGCTTCCTGAGGCCTGCAAAACCAACGTGTGGACAATGCTGGAAGCCGCTGAAGGGGCTGGTCCGGGAATTGAACTGATTAGGAAAAATGACCCTTCCCTTGAGGAACTCGCAAAACAATGCAAGGGAAGGGTCCCAGTGTTGGTCCATCCGTCACTCTATAGGGCCCTTAAATTGACTTACCCTTTGGATGTCGGCGGCATTGTGAGAGAAGGTCAGGACATGAAAAACCTGACCACCTTGAGCATTGCACACAACGTCGGTGTCCTTTCCCCGGCTGACTTCGGAGCTGAGTGTAACACACCTTAAGGTAGGTACCATGGCTTTGAATTTGGCTAGTCTGAATGCGAGGGGCTTGAGATCATCGGGCCGGGCGGCTCGCCTCCGGCACGACCTCTTGTCCCTGGGAGTGGATGTTGCTGCGATTCAGGAGACGCATTTCGTTTCCTCTGTGGACTGTCAGGTGCTGGCCCGAGACTTTGAGGTTTTCTCAGCATATGGCAGCCCGCGGGGGAAGGGAGTTTCCGTGTTGGTCAAACGTACCCTGTCGGCGACGGTCGACGTTGTCCATAGAGATGCGGTGGGTAGGCTGGTTGTGGCCGATGTTGCCGTAAAAGATTCTGTGTTTCGGGTGATTGCGGTTCATGCGCCCAGCACCGCTCGTGAGAGGGTCTCATTCTTCAGTCAGCTTGACGCGTTTGTAGATTGTCGGAAGCGGGTAGTGCTAATGGGGGATTGGAATTCCATCTTAGACCCCGACATAGATAAGGTAGGAGGCGGAGCTAGAGGATCGGAGAGGTGCGAGTCCAGCCTGGCTGATCTGATGGCTAGATGCGGTCTGGTCGACAGGTTTCGGTTCGAGCATCCAGGGCGGGAGATGTGGACGTGGACCAATAGTGTTTCCTCCTATCCAAATACTTATTTGGACAGGATGTTAGTTAGGAGAGGCGAAGTAGACTTCTTATCTTGTCCCACGTTCACTTGGCTAGGCCAGACGGACCATAAATTAGTTATGGCCCGGCTGAAGCTAGGAAATAGGCCTAAGTTAGCGGGGTACTGGAAGTTAAACACCTCCCTTCTGGAGATACAAGACTTCCAAGATCAGTTAAGAGAATTGATTAAAAAGGCACTAGTGGGGGCGGTTACCGGGAATAAGTGGTGGTTAGGTCTCAAAGCCAAGATCAGAAGCTTCTCCGTCAAGTATGCCCAGCGCCTCGCACTAGATAAGGCCAAGACGAAGAAGAAGCTAGAGCAGAAACTAGCCCAGGCTACGGGGGAGGGTGATAGGGTTAGTCAGGAACTAGCTAAGCAGGACCTTCTACGCGAGACTAGCGAGCGTTACGAAGGCCAAGTAGTTAGAGCTAGGCTTAGAAAGATAGGCAACGAAGCAGTCAATTCTGATGCAGACGTGCGCCGTGAGGTTTCTAGGCGTGGCTCGGACAAATACATTGCAAAAATCAAACATCCGAATGGACGCACCCTGGAATCGACTCGGGAGATCTGCGAGGGGTTTCGAGAACATTTCGAGGAGCGTTTTACGCAGCAGCCCGATCTTCCGGTCCTTGAGTTTAGCGACTATTTGGCCGACTCTCCCGCCTCGAGGCGGCTAGAGCGGCTGGTTGCGAGGGCCGGGTGACGGAGCAGGAGGTCTTTACTGCGCTGAAGCAGGTCAGCTGTGACAGATCGCCAGGACTTGATGGTCTGCCATACGAACTGTACTTGAGGCTGTCGCCCATGTTTCTGCCTCTTCTGACGGATATATTCAACCATTGGTTTGCTCAGGGATCCATCCCAGGGCAGGTGACCAAGGGAGTGATCACATTGCTGAAGAAAGGTGACGGGCATGGAGGGGAAGAGTTAGACGACTACAGGCCCATAACTCTGCTAAACACAGAGTTGAAGATTTTGGCCAAGGTCCTGTCGAATCGGCTGCAGGTTGTTATCGACGAGTTGGTTGAACCGGAACAGAACTACGCTGTGAAGGGGAGATCGATTCAGAACAACTTGCACCTGATCCGCATGATCCTAGAGGGGGGAATAGATGACGACACGGAAGCCGCGCTGATAAACTTAGATCAGTCCAAAGCTTTCGATAGGGTCGACCATCGTTTCCTGGCATCTGTCTTAGAGGCCGCCAGTTTTAAACCGGACTTTTGCAAGTGGATCTCCATAATGTATCGACAGCCCATGGCTGTCGTGCAAGTGAACGGAAAGCGCTCGAAACCCTTTGTTATCTCTCGGTCGGTTCGTCAGGGTTGTCCGCTGTCACCCCTGCTTTATGTCCTGGCTTTTGAGCCTCTTCTCCGCAAGCTGAGACATGGGGAAGCAAATTCGGCCCTGCGCGGAATGGCTCTGCCTGGCGGCTCAGCTGCCAAGGTATCCGCGTTCGCCGATGATGTCACGATCTTCGTGTCGGGCTTCAGAGACATTGAGGTCGTGTCGGAGGCACTCACACAGTACGAAAGAATTACAGGGGCCAAGATAAACCGCAACAAGTCGGTAGGACTGCGGTTGGGCGCATGGAGTGGCAACGCAAACCTCCCTGCGCCCTTCAGCTGGACAGATGGCCCGGTCCGGATCCTCGGCGTGTGGTTCGGACCGGGTCTCCAGCTTGACAAGAATTGGTTGGAGGTACGGTCAAAGGTGGAGGCTGCAGTCAATTCGTGGCTTCCTAGGAAACTTTCCTTAAAGGGTAGAGCTGAGGCGTGCGCCACTTACGTCTTTCCTCTCATCCTTTACCGACTGGCCGTACTTCCCCTGCCTGCACAACACCTAAAAGCTCTTGTCGAACTCTTGTCCTCACTCCTTTGGGACAGAGGAAGACACTGGGTGAGCAGACAGGTCTGTATTCAACGTCCGTGTGAGGGAGGCTTGGGAATGCCGGACTTGAAGTGTCATCGAGATGCTGAGAGGCTGGCCTTCCTGAGCCACTATATGCAGGAGGACCAACCGTGGCACCCCGTGGTTACTGCCGCCTTCCCCGACCTCGTTCTCGACCCTTCCATCGAGAGCCGTCGCAGGCCACGGGGAGAATCTGCCTACATGAAAGAGTGCCGAGCCGCGCTAAAACGACTACCAAGGTCCAGTGACCTTGTGACTGCTACCCGTAGGGAACTCCACAGGGATCTAGTGAAGGGGGCCGCTGACGACCCACTATGCGCGCGTTTGGGGTGGCAGCAGAGTGAGATCCGCTCCGCGTGGAGCTGGGCGCCAGGTTCGAGTCATCTGAACAATTCGGAGTTCTCTCTGACCTGGCGATTGGCCCGAAATGCACTTCCACTCAACAACATACAATGCAGTTCTGGGTTTCTGGAGTCGCCTGATTGTCCCCGTTGTGGGACAACGGCTGTGGAAACTACGGATCACGCTTTCTTCGATTGCCGCGAACTCCGCCAGTACTGGTCGTATGTCACTGGGGTGACGGCTCGCATCGATCCTGAGCATCCTCGCCCAATTACTGTATCCAATGTTGTGGACAACGTGAGGCCGCCGTGGGACCGGGAAAGACAAATGGTCTACGTTACGATTCTGGCCGTGGCGAGAATGGTGATTTGGACGTCGCGTCTGCAAGGTTGCCGGGGAGTGTTGTCTTTTTCTGATCAAGATCTGATCGCGTTCTTTAAACACCAACTACGGGTGAAGATCAGATGTGATAGAAGAAGGCTGCATCGCGCGGCATTTGACAGAAGATGGATACATGTGGCAAGTCTGTGTGTACGAAGAGGAGCCAAATTTGAATACGTGTTCCCCGCCTAGGTGTGGAACGCGCAGTTCTGTAAAGTTAAATTAAACAAGTAGTCTCTCAGCTAGCTGAGTGTGTGTTCCATCCCTCCCCGATTAGGAAGCCTCCAAGATCCCCATCCCCTCTTACCTGCAATTTTTGTTTTCACCCCTTCCTCTAAATTTTACCCATCTTGGAGAAAAAGAAATACAAACTAACCTCCATCCCTTACCCACAAAATTTTCTTTTCTCCATTCACCCCCATCTAGAGGGCATCCCCACCTAGAGACTGACCCGCAGAAGCGAGGTTCCTTTTACAAACCTAGTGGAACGGGCAGTCTATCAACTAGACGGGGTTGGGAGGGTCCTACTAATCACCTTTTGTTTTTTCTTCCCCCTCCCTCGACACAAATGAATTATTGTTACCATTTTATTGTTATCTTTTTTGTTTTTACACGTCAATAAAAAATGTTTTAAAAATTGGGAGTTACTAGGACGTCCCCCAATATGAAAGGGTGAATGCGGTATTATGGTGAAAGAAGATACTAGCTGGGAGAAACTTTTGACTTTGTTTAGTTCTGGAGTGACAAGGATGACTAACGACCCCCAAAATCCCCCCTTTTGAGTTGGCCATGTGCCTAAGTTTTTTGTTCATCGTTGATTTTTTTTCTGTATTTTTTTAACATGAATAAAAGATTTAATATCTCAAAGTGTAGTATCTGTTCCGGCAGATACTGCAAGCTATGACTAGCTAGGACTAGCTATGACTAGCAAAGACCAGATGTGGGGGCAACCCCACATGCCTGACCTTTAACCAGCTCCCATTTCCCACCTCTCGGGAGCTGGTCCCCCCTTTCCCTTCCCCCTCCCTTCACTCCTCACATTAAAAATCGGCCTTGTGCCTAATTTGCTCGGTGGGGGAGCAAATAAATACCATCTGTTCCGGCAGATACTGCACTTAAGATAATTTGTACCAGTCAATGGAGGGGAAACCCTCTATACTGGGACAATTATTATTTTTGGTAACCAGAGTGCCCCCTTTTTGCCTACTTTTAGGGGAGCTGGTTTTTACCTCACATTAAAAACGGCCTTGTGCCTAATTTGCTCAGTGGGGGAGCAAATAAATACCATCTGTTCCGGCAGATACTGCAAGCTATGACTAGCTATGACTAGCAAAGACCAGATGTGGGGGCAACCCCACATGCCTGGCCTTTAACCAGCTCCCATTTCCCACCTCTCGGGAGCTGGTCCCCTTTTTCCCCTTCCCCCTCCCTTCACTCCTCACATTAAAAATTGGCCTTGTGCCTAATTTGCTCGGTGGGGGAGCAAATAAATACCATCTGTTCCGGCAGATACTGCAAGCTATGACTAGCTATGACTAGCAAAGACCAGATGTGGGGGCAACCCCACATGCCTGACCTTTAACCAGCTCCCATTTCCCACCTCTCGGGAGCTGGTCCCCTTTTCCCTTCCCCCTCCCTTCACTCCTCACATTAAAAATTGGCCTTGTGCCTAATTTGCTCGGTGGGGGAGCAAATAAATACCATCTGTTCTTCAGATGCTGCACTTCCATTTCTCGTTCTCTTTCGGTGAAGGAGCAGTCCTTCACGACTGAGACAATTTTTTATTTTTGTACCTTTTCTCCACGTTAAAAAACGACCCTGGTGTCTAACTCTGTCCCGTGGGGAGACATTGTAAATAGGTACTATCACTAATTAATACGTCGTGTTTCCAGAAAATATTTCTATAGTTTTAATTATTACAAAAAATATTACATATTATTCGGATTGTAGCAGAGCACAGATGCGTGGATGCAAATCTATATACCTATAAAAGTGAACGTGTGTGTGTGTGTGTGTGTGTGTGTGTGTGTGTGTGTGTCTGTGTACATTTCCCGATACAATAACTGTCAATTTTTAGTCTGCAGACTATTTTCATCGATATCAGTGGTTTTTTAATCAAATTGATTGATTGCCCGCTCTAGGTGGGGATCCATTGCGATGCACCTGGAAGAAGCTTCCTATGCCTCTCTGCAGTGACTAGGGTCCACAATAAATTTTAGTCTACATTACACTGTAGAGAACTTACTGTTGATTTCATAAAATTATTTTTTATATATAATGGTTTGAATTAAAGTTTAAAATGCAACACTCAAGTATCATGGTTCAATCGTGCTCTAAGCAGAAACATTAGTTTCGAACGCACCTCTGTCATATCAAAGAACCTAGTGTTGATTTTATATGCCTATCCTTATTGGTTGTGTGGTGATAATCTTGAAGTTAAGTTTAAAATGAAAACAATTAAAAGAATTGAAGTTTTCGCCAAAAGAGTAATGTTTACCTTTTTCTTGATCTAGGCCTTGAGTGTTGACCGAAAACTAAAAATTTAAATCAGTTCCACGCTTAACCATGAACGATAATTTGACTAAGTTTGGTGACGATTAGTCAAGCAATGTGGACGCCAAAAGTGTTACTTTCACCCTTTTCTTGGCCGAAAATTAAAATAAAAATTTAATAAATTTTAATCAGTTCCAAGTTTGATCATGAACGATAATTTGATCAGGTTTGGTGACAATTAGTCAAGCGATGCGGGCGCTATGCTATATAGAAATAAACATGGTGAAAAAAAAATTAATCAAAAGCATAATTTCCGTTTTGGTGGTGGTAATTATCACTACAGCTATCGGCCGCCATCTTTGCAATTTAGCAAACTATAATTTATTAACTTGCACATCTTTATCTGCCTCGACAATAAATTATAGTAATTACTTGCTTCTTCGACGTATCACTCTTCTTATGAAGATGGAATACAAAAGAAATCGCGGTCGACGCTGAGATTTAATTTATACATTTTTAATATGTTGAATGATTAAATTTTAAAAAGACGCTATGGCGTTTCATAATGGAATAAATGGCACAATTTTTTTTTTTTTTTTTTTTTTGCTGTTGTTTCGGGTTTGCATATTTTATTAAATTAACAGACTTTAAACGATTTAACGAGAACCATGGTTTTCTTTGCTTTTATTATTTTTTGAAAATTTCTAGAAATGGAAACGAATTGTTGCAGAAAACCTTTAAAACATATTGCAGTTATATATATCTATATATCTATATAAGTAAGAAAGTGTGTGTGTGTGTGTGTGTGTGTGTGTGTGTGTGTGTAAGGACACTTCTCAACCTACATACTCAGCGAATTTTTCATCTACACACTTGAAATTTGGTATATAGGGTATTCTGACATGTGAAAAACTTTTTAATCGGTTTTCATCCGACAAAAGTGCTGCTAAATGTGTGCATGATTAAAAACTATTATTTTTAAGGTTCAGGTTTAGAATTAGGGTTGAACTAATTAAATTTGTACGTGATTAAAAAATAAATTCATTTTCTTCCAATTTATTAAAAGTCGTCTGCTTCACTTATTATTGGCGTTTATAGTGCGTTTGCTATCACCTATTAATTGGCTGATGAATTTGCCAAGCGCTCAGCCTATTCTGGCGGTTTACGTCAGCTCCTGGTCGAGCCCAAACCAACATTTACAGAAATCCTGTGTGCAAAGTGCAAAAGTACCAGAATGATGAATTCTGTAAGGTAAAAATGGCAAATAATTCATTCGAGTGTCAAATTTTATGGTAGGTTTCATCTGCGCATGCGTACATTTCATTTCTTTCCAAACTTAATAAATCGGTTAATTTCAAACGTTTTGGTGATGATTGGAGGAATTAGTTCAGTAGGTAGAATGGAAGGCAGCATACCTGAACGTTTTAGTTTCGATTCCAGCTAATGGCTTCCATTTATTTTAAGTTGATTTTCTTGCAGTTATTGTCACTGGCATCATAGTTGATGTTTTCGGTTGTTTTCCCGTTGACTGACACAGAACCACGTCGGCACTTGTTAGTCTATAAAAAGGTTTATTCAAAAAGATGGTAACAAAATCTTCGTATGTGTGTGTGTGTGTGAGAGAGAGAGAGAGAGAGAGAGAGAGAGACTGACAGACAGATTTCATTACATCAGTCGTCGGACTGCCCCTTTTTGCGTTTTGATGTCGGTTAAAACGTGTGAAAAAGGAAAAAAAAAAAACGAATATAGAAGTGGATTTATATTCCTTTAAGCTACATTGAATTTTTTCCCCCCATTTCTCACTTTACAATTTACTTACGCGTTTTGATTGACATTGAAATTCTGACTATTTGTTTAAAAAAAACAAAAAAGCTTCAACGATTCTTGGATTTAATATCGAGTAAGTCTTCATGCCTTCTGGACCTTCTATATCAGGTTTGTTTTTTCACCAGTTTCCCCCTATTTTCATATGTTTTAACCAACATGAACATTTTTTTTTTTGTTATTTATGACTAACCATGATAAAATCATGTTTCATTTTATGCTATAACCAGCAAATTCTTAGCACGGCTATAAGACTAATAATCTTTCTTTCCTCCGAAGAGAAAAATAGTATTTTTTGAAACTCGGCAGAATAAGGATTTCTTGAAAATTGTTTTCGGAGTATTGTGTCGAACAAAAAACCTTGTAAATTTTAATTTAAAATCTTGAATTCTTTTCCTTATGATAAGCTCTACTCCCTATTGTGTTCGTATTGAGCTTTTTTTTATTTGTTTCGAATTACTATATAAATATTAATATTTATATTAGTTTTAAATTTACACTTTTTTTAAAATCATGTTCACCCCCTAACAAGGCATATTGCCATTTGGACGTAAGGGGCTACTATTTGGGACCATGTCTAGGAAGGATTAACAAGATATTTGTTTACATTACATTTAAACTTCTGTATATCAGTGGAAGCAGGTAGCAGGAAGGGAATTCAAGAGTCTTGCTGAGCGAAGAAACTCTTAGAATAGAAAGCTTTCTGGCATTTAGGAACCTCAACAATGAAGGGGTGAGATTTTGTTGCTAAGCAAGTTTGTTGGGGTATATATAGTATAAGTATGTTGCTAAGCGGGTATGTTGGGGCTTTTATAGGGTAAACTTCATTTCTATTGCCTTGATATGTGTATATATCAGTGTTGGGACGATTAATCGGAATTAAGAATTAGAAAAAGCGGAAATTTTATGGGTACTGGAATCGGTATTATAATCGGTAAAAAAAAAATGTGGCTATTTTCCGATGCCAAAAACGATTCTTTTTGTTTGATTTTGTTTAAAGAAAATCTTCCACTGCTGTAGTAATAACAGAATATTTATTGGTTTTTAAAATTATAATCAATAGACGACCGCCCCCACAAGAGTATTTTTACGTTTGAAAACATATCTGCAAATAAATATGTGTTTATACGGCAATTGGAAAAAATAACAAGTTTATTGTTAAATATTAAGATGTCTATAAAGAATCGGAATTAGAATCGGTGATTGTATCGGAATCAGGAAAAATATTGGAATCGTCCTATATATATATGTATATATACATACTCTTCTTTGATGGTTATACATTCTCCTCAACGTTCAGTAAGAGTTTCAATAGATCGTTGGAAGTATAGTATTGTTATATATCGGGCCCTTACGTCAGTAGCGGATTAAGTTAGCTAATGTGAATTTTGGCAAGGATCACATTTAGTGTATGTAAGGATAACCGAGCTGCAAATAAAATTGTACTCAAACGAGTGATGTGGGTTGAAACGGGGAGGAAGGCAACAGGTCAAACTATAGACAAAACAATGTTACGCTTGCGAGCAAGAGAAACAAAAGATTAAAAATCAGTCTCTCTCGGGAAGTGATACGCACGAGACACGTCCAAATAATGTAGAAATAATCTAAGCTGAATGTTAGTGATGTTTCTGTCTGTTGTGTCGCTCATTTCTTATGTTAGTAAGAACGAAGGTCATTCCAAATGTAAGGCCTCCTATTTTTTAAGCTCAAAAACTAGAACATTAAAGAGCTATGAAGACAGGAGTGGTTACATTTAACGAGCGACTCTTTATGCTCCAGAATTTATCTTCCTACATAGTCAGCA
Organism: Euprymna scolopes; assembly: GCF_053919585.1. Taxonomy (NCBI): domain Eukaryota; kingdom Metazoa; phylum Mollusca; class Cephalopoda; order Sepiida; family Sepiolidae; genus Euprymna; species Euprymna scolopes. The sequence goes on from NC_136516.1 coordinate 39,297,531, forward strand.
CCATTCTCAATGCACTTTTGCCAGGAATTCAATGACGCATCTCTGCTTTTGATGCACATCCATAACATAGGTTGCTTTCTTAAAGTCGCGCACTGTCAATACTTGCAATGGAGAGATGAATTTTTCAGGTCATGAATGCATGAGTTCAGTCATCATAACAATGCAATTAACAACCGCTCTGATCTATTTGAGCAGATAAAAATAGGAGGCGTTACTTTTGGAACATCACTCGTGTGTATACACGCACACATATATACATATATATATATATATATATATATGGTGTCCCACCCAGTAAAATGTATACACGCTTTAAATTATCTAAACTTGCTACATGAATACTTTATGCCATGTTCCCAAGAGATGTTTAGAAGTACAGAATGGCACTTTCAACAGGATGGAGCACTTCCCCACTATCATCATGACGTAAGAACATATCTTGATAGTCACCTGCGAAACAGATAGTTGGGACGAAGAGGAAGTATCGAGTACTACCCATGCTCACCGGATTTGACCCCCATGGATTTTTCTCGGGGGGACGGGGGCATGTTTAACACAGAATTCACACCACAAAATGAGCTACAATGAATGAGTTGAAAGCAGCCGTTGAAAGAAGATGTGTCAACATAGCAATTGAACTGATTAGGAACGTTTTCGATTCAATCAGTGAGCGTTGTCAGCTGTTCATGTACCACAATGGCCAATAATTTCAACAATTTCGATAATTAACTGGTTTCTATATTTGTTCACAGTATTTTGATGTATGAAACCTTTATTTCTTATAATAAATGTTGATTTTATGGCCATTTAAAGAGTGTATACATTTTATTGGGACACCCTCTCTCTATATATCTATCTATATATATATATATATATATATATATATATATATATATATATATATATATATATATATATATATGGACCAGAGCATTATATATATGTGTACACATATATATATATATGAATTCAAACATGGCCGGAAGTCTGTGGAAACAGCTCCCAGACCTGGTCGCCCCACCTTCTGCTATTGATGAGGCATCTGTCCGTCAAGTTGAGGCTGCCATTTTGGAAGATCGACGCATTACTATTCGCCAAACAGCCCAAGATGTTAAGATTAGTACAGGGTCTGTGGAAACTATCATTCATGACCATTTGCATATGCATAATGTGTCTGCCAGATGGATTCCCAGGTTGCTCACACCATTCCAGAAGCGAGAACGCGTCGAGTGCTCGAGGATGAATTTGGAGATGTGCCAAGAAGATGAGTCAAAGTTTTCCAAAAGACTGATTACACAGGATGAAACCTGGGTCCATCACTATGATCCAGAGACCAAAGCCCAGTCAATGCAGTGGAAGCACTTGGACTCACCACCTCCAAAGAAGGCAAAGGTGCAGCCCTCCGCTGACAAGGTCATGCTCACAGTCTTCTGGGACCAGGACGGAGTAGTGATGACAGATTTCCTGGCAAAGGGTACCACAATTACAGGAGCCTATTATGCTTCACTTTTGAGAAAATTAAGGGAAGCTATCAAAATCAAGAGGCAGGGCAAGATCAGCAAAGATAACCTCAACCTGCACGACAACACTCTGGTCCACAACTCGCATGTTGCCAGATCAGAAACACGGGCGTGTGGTTATGAAATCCTACCCCATCCTCCTTACTCTCCTGACCTTGCACCCTCTGACTTTCAACTCTTCTCAGCCATAAAGTTGTTTTTAAAAGGAAAGCGTTTCCCAGATGATGCAGCCTTGATTTCTGAAGTCACATCGTGGTTGGAGAACCAACTTGGGGTGTTCTACAAAAACGGCCTACAGAGCTGCATCAAACGATGGGAGAAATGCATAACTCTGGTTGGTTCCTACGTAGAGAAAGACTAATAACTGTGCCAAGCTTCGTTGCTCTACTGCTATGGGAAGTGGGTCAGGGGCATTACTTATTGCACGCCCCTCGTATAGTAATCGTTAGTAATGGAAATTTGGTAAATTTGTTAAAACCATATTGTAGTCAGCTAGAAAGTAGGGAAACAGAAAAGAGTTCAACAAGCATACAATTCTAAGAAAGAAACTTTGTTCATGGAATCTAAGTTTAGGTTTAGGTACAGATAAAGAGTGGGAAGAAATTATTGGTAGTTTTTTCAGGTAGACGAGTGTTTTTTGTGAAAGTTTGGCGAGCGGGATCACAGATTGCAGCTCAGACGATCAGTTGCCATGAAAATAACGATACGTATATATCACTTTGATTACTGCGATGGCCATATGCCCGAAAATGTATTAGAATTATAAACTGTGTCAATCACTTTATTTCAGATCAATAAAATATCAATATTTCACTAAATATACGTCACAAAAAAATTAAAATTGTATCATCAAAGGATTGCTTTAAGGTTAGTTATTTCCTGAAATTTTATTCAAATTTATATGATATTCACAAAGTTATGGCATTTTTTTTTTTTTATTATCAAGGAATTTATACGGTCTATCGCTTTATTTCAGATCTCTTAAATGCCAAAATACAGGCGAAAAGCAAAGGATTGTTGCTGGACTCGCAGAAGAATTGCCCATGAAAGATTTAGCTATAGAGCTGGAAAGGAATCCAAGAACCTTGTCTTCATTCGTGAACAACCCTAACACCAAATAAGTTCGTGATATTTGGGAAAGTCGTAGGGTAGTGCTTCCATTTTTGCAAGAGTTGGAATCGCTCCAAGATCCAGGCAGGCCCGATGCAATGTGTTGAATGAGATGGCAAGGAACATCAAACCTCTTCCAAGACATCTATTGAGCAAACATGGGAAAACGAATAGCTTGGGCACAGAATTACATTAAACTGGATTTTCAACGTGTCTTATTTACGGATGAGGCCTGTGCTACTCTTGACGGTCGAGATGGATGGGCCAAAGTTTGGAACCCGAACAATACTCTGACCCCTTACAGAGTTCATCGCCAACAAGGAGGTTGAGGCATCATGTTTTGGGCAGGAATCATTGAGGATAAGTTAGTTTAACCATTCCGAATGGCAGAGGGTGTAAAGCTTACCAGCAATGCGTACACAACCTTTTTGGATAATCATTTGTCGCCATGGATAGATGACCTACTATTGTCACGTCACTTTCAGATGATTTATATGCATGACAATGCACCATCCCATTCTGTTAGGGCGACTGCAGCATTCCTTGAATCTATGGGCTTCGTTGAAAAACGACCTAGCCACCATGTTCTCAAGACCTTAACCCTATTGAATATCTCTGGTCAATATCAAAAAGAGGAGTATATGAGGGAGGCGAGCAATTTACTTCAAAGAATGCCTTGTGGAGGAAAATGGTTGATGTTGCCAAAGCCATAACCCCTTTTCAAATCAAACAATTGACTTCCTCGATGGACAAAAAGTTGTTTAAAGTTATTTAAAAAAATTGGTGGATATGTCGATAATTCATTTATTTGAGGCTTAGCACCTAGCATGTGCTTTTGTTTATTATTCTTTAACAGAAAAATATAATAAATAAAGTTTTCAGGATAAGACATCGTATTTTTACCCTAAAACAACATTTTAAAGAACCCGCAATAAAGCGATGGATAGTGAAAATTCCTTGATAAAAAAAAAAACAATGTCATAATTTTGTGAATATCGCATGAATTTGAATAAAATTTTGGGAAATAACTAACCTTACAGCTATAATAATGATATAATTGTAATTTTTTTGTGACGTATATTTAGTGAAATGTTGATATTTAACTAATTTGCAATAAAGCGATTGGCACAGTTTAGATGTCAACAAATAATGTCCGGGCCTTGATAAGACGTGATCACTGTGTAAAAAAAACAAACAAAAAAAAGGAATCAACCACAGTTTGTATAATAAAAGTATGTTTTTCTGTGATTTAACTTAATTTTGCCGCCTCTAAAAAACACTAATCATAAAGACATTTTATTTGTTAATTGATCGCTCATGGATGAGAATGAGATAGTATTACCTACTCTTTTCTCAATTAATTTTCACATACACCCACCAGAGGGCGTTTCAAGCTTGAATTATCTCCTCATTGGTAAAAAACACAAAGCAATAAATAAATAAAATAAATAAATAAATAAATACAAAAAAAGAGAGTTTTTTTTCTAAACTTGACATTCTATTTGAATTATTTTCAAATAAACAGAAGTTAATTAAAATTAAATCGAAAAAAAAAAACAATTGCTTAATAAAATTTTCTAAAAGATAAATTAATAGATTCTAAAATTTAAAAACGAAAACAGTGAGAGCTTAATTACCAATCCAATCTCAGGAGTCGTTAACAAAAGCATAATGAGATTTGTACAATATTATCGTGACGCACGTAGATTTTCCTTTCTTTTATCTTTCAAAACGATCAGATTTTGTCATTATTCATTTGAACCAATACCATGATATGCAGAGTGTTGAAGATATTTTGTTTCATGTTCTTTAATTTCACTAGAATTTTAAGCATTTCAAAACCACTAATCTCTTTTTATTAGACAAAGTCTAAAGAAAGAGTTTACAATCTAATAAGTCTCTCATTTTATATATATATATATATATATATATATATATATATATATATATATATATATATCTAGCAGGGGTACCCGGTGTTGCCCGGGTGTTTGGAGGTGTGTGTGCTCTTAAATAAAAAATAAAAAAAAGTTTTGGTAGGTAGTTAGGAAAGAACCCGAAGCCCCGAGGCGAAGTTTGGAAAAAAAAAAAAAAAAAAAAAAAAAAAACGTGAGACGTTAAACGCTCGGCCAGCAAGAAAGAGTAAATGAAAGACGTTTGAATTTATTTAAGTAGGATTGACAGGTGCCCGCTTAATGAGGTCAGTAGGAGTTAAGATTTACGACGACATAAGCAATGGCTATTCAGCAGTTAACATTTTCTGCGGGACAGTTTTTAATGAGGTGAAAACCCAACTTTAGGGAGGAAAAGCAGCCCCCCCCGTTTATTAGGGGAGTGTTGTCCAAATGAAAGCAATCGTCTGATATGACGGTGAAAAGCCGACATTGACCAAACGTTTACATCGCTTTCTGGAGACCACTCGCTCAATTCGAATCCAGTTTCGCTTTTTTTTTTAATACTGAATAGCGAAAGAAACACGCAGCGATCTAAAAATCTGGAAAAAATAACGTTTAAAAGTCGGGCAAATTAAATACACACGCGACCCCCGTTGTTAAGTCGTAAATATTATCATCTAGGCAGCATACAAAAAGTTTTAAGAAGGAGTGAGCCGACCGAGTAGCCTGGCAAAAAAAGTCTTTGGCGGACATACAGAAAAATGCACACACACACACACACACATTTTCGCTTTTATATATATAGATATATATCAGGTTGTTGTATATGTTTCCGCCGTTTCATAAAATTTTTTTTTTCTAAAACATGTTTTGATATTTGGCAAAGTGTTATTGTTGCGTAGTTATCTCTAATAAAAGGGACCGTGTGTGATCGTCTAAATGTCTTTCTGTTACATGATATGTTCGTATGCTTTTGGGTGTGTGTGTATGTGTGACATGTCATGTATTTTTGGACATACCTTCTGCGTCGTCGATGTTGGTCCATCTGGAAACATCTCGTGTCTTGGACGGGAAACCTGGTACCTGTTTTGGATGAAGATTCATTTCACTCCAAGACAAGGCATCGGTTTTATAGTTTATTTCACTTTCCAGATGTCTCGCAGAAGAATGGAAAGTGAAGCTCTGGCTTGCGTGGTTTCTCTTGGTCTTGTTTCTACACACGTCAGCGTCCCAACCTCAGTGAAGGGGAGGAGACAATGGTGAAGCCGTCCATCCTCTTCTAAGTCTAAACCAAATCTCTACGATTCAGCTAACCTGATCACGTGACTCACACGCAATCCGATCAGCTGACCCTGACTTCCGGTCAACGTGTCTCAATATAATTTACTATCTCCCTCTTTCTCTCGTCATTCTATAACATTATATATCATTAGAAAGCACGTATTCTGTTCTACAATATAATGGTCATCGTTTTTTGCTCATATAATTTTTTCTTGTTTTTCAGAACCGTCAAATGGATTGTCAAGTAGAAAAAAAATATCACCTTTTCGACACCTTCTTTTCACCTTTAATCGAAGTCAAAAAGCGAGTGAAGTGACCAAGGATATTTGTGCCGTATATGGAGAAAACGCTATAGCTGAGAGAACTGTTCGAGATTTTTTTTACCAGATTCAAACACGGTAATTTTGACCTCAATGATGCTCCTCATTCCGGAAGACCAATCAAGACGAAGACGAACTCAGGGTTCTTTTGAAAACCATGAGATATGTAGGAAATTGGGGGAAAAGATAAAGTGTGATTTTGTGATGATTTCACGGCATAAAATATTTAGGTATAAAATGTAACGTTAAATTTATTTTAAAAAATGAAGTAAAAAAAAAAAACGGAAAGAAACTGACACATATGCATGCGAATATTATATTTTTTCTAAACAGTCCATTTCTTATAAGTAAAAAAATATACACGAACTGAAATCGAAACCAAAATCTAAAGACAGTGACTCAGGTACGATAACCATTAGTTCAGCTTGACATGTTCTTTAAAAAGTGCTTTCAAACCAACTCATACTTAACATGAAGAAGCTGTCATGTTTCACGACCATGCATGCACAATCGGGAAACAGTTGAAAACAGATAAAAATTCGATACCCCCCACACGCACCAATTTTTCAATCTCGACTTCTTAGCAGCCCTTTTTCCGAGTGAAAGCCGATTAAAATGTTTTCCACATGTCTGAATACTCTATATACAAAATTTCAAGTCTGTAGATCAAAAATACGTTGAGTATATAGGTTAAGAAGTGTCCTCACACACACACACACACACATTCTCACTTTTATACATATATAGATTTAAGTTTATAGTTTTTGGAATCCTTTAAGATGAGACTTCATAATTTGTGTATTCATCTTTTTACAGGCTGTTATCCTCATCTTCATTGTTATTGTTGTGTCATAATCTATCTATAAATATAAAAGCGAAAATGTACGCATGTTTGTATGTGTGTTCGCTTTTTCTGTATGTCTACAAAAGGCTTTTTGCAGAGAAGCGGTCTCTCGCCTAGCAACTTTTTAAAACTTTTTATATCACATGTAAATCGTAATATCTCAGAGTTGTCAACGGAGCTCGCCTGTCTATTTAATTTGCTTGACTTCGGGAAGATAAATATTCAACAGTTTTCGCTCGCCGCATGTGGATTAAGCCTTTTCCTATAATTAATTCTGGCGGCATTTTTCCGGTTTCCCCCTACCCCCGCGTTCCGCAGTAAATGAAATGCTACTCCGCAGTCAACAGTTGACCTCATTAAGTCATTAAAACGTGCACCTGCCAAATCTAAGTAATTAAATAAATTCAAATGTGTTTCCGTTGGTATGTCGCGGTGGTGCAATGATTAACATTGCACTTTTTTTTTTCACACTTTAATTTACAATTATGCCTCAAGGGTTCCGGTTCGATCCTCATATTCACCTACCAAAACATTTTTTTATTTTAAGCCCCCACCCCCCACCCGAGTTTTGATTTACCCAAAACCACATACATAAAGATAAATATTCAAACACCCGGGCAACGCCGGGTACCCCTCGCTAGTATATCTATAAAAGTGAGAATATGTGTGTGAGGGCATTTCTCAACTTATATAATCAACGAATTTTTTTATCTACAGCTTGGAAATTTGATATATAGGGCATTCAGACATGGAGAAAACGTTTAATCGATTTTCATGCGGAAAAGGGGCTGCTAAAGGAGTCAAAATTTAAAAATTGGTACACGAGGGTTATCAAATTTTTGTCTGTTTTCAACTGAATCACGACTGCGCATGACAGCTTCATTATGTTAAGTATAAGTTGATTTGAAAACACATTTTAAAGATCATGTAAAGTTGGTAAACTGCTGATCGTACTGGATACACTGTTTTTAGGTTTTGGTTTCGATCTCAGCTCGAGTATATTTTCTTTTTTATTTACAAGAAGTGAACTGTTTAGAAAAAAAAACAACATAATAGTCGTATGCACATGTCTCAGTTTCCTTCCGTTTTTTTATTTAATTTTTTTTTTTAAGAATTTCGTGCAAAATTTTCTGTTAAAAAATTAACATTAAAAAATCCTTTAAACTAGGCACCGCCAAAAATGGCCGAAAAATCAAGTTGTTGTTGTTTTTTAAAACGAAATTACATTTATTAAAATCCATTATTTTTGAGTAACTTTTTTTTTCCAGAAAGATAAAACCCTGAATTTTATCATATAGAAAGCAGAATAATGTAAAACTTTTTCTACTATTTTAAATTAAATTTTAAATGTTAAATTTTCCCCAAAAGTTAACAATTGGCGTTTTTGTTCTGCACAAAAAACGTATATAAATAGTTACAAAAAAAAAAAAGAAGGTTTTTGAAAGAATTAATTTGTTTATTTCTTGTCTAACTAAGATTTAGGGTGATTTTCTATGAGAATATGCAAAAATATTATAATATAAGTACCTGGATTTCAAATAATTCCACTTATTCATATAGGCAACCAGTTACTTCGAGTCGATTTGATTACTCTGTTTACATTTGTACTTGAAAAAGCAAACTACGGAAGACCAAAGTGCCAAAAAAAAAAAACCCTTATTTTTCAGCAGTGGCGTATCTAGGGTATGGCAGGCATGGCCCGTGCCATGGGCGCCACTCTGACATGGGCGCAAAAATTGCTTGACAAAAATTAAAATTAGTAGTTAGGTATATCTAAGGTATAAATTATTAAGAAGGGGCGCACATTCAAACTTTGCCATGGGCGCCATTTTACATAGGTACGCCACTGTTTTTCAGTGACGAAAATTTCAATGTATTATTAACGCCGAAGCTGGCCAGTACCATATGGGTGAACATTTGTATGAGTTTGGTTTTTAATGTGTATGTGTGTGGGGCCAGTCTCTCCAAAATGGGGAGAGGGGCAATTTAAAGCAGAATAAAAAAAAATATTTCAGCGCGTTTGGTCCACCGTAGTCGAAAGGCGGCAAACGTTTCCAAACTGGATCGAAAAAATAATGATATTATTAACAGAAAGGGCACAATATTTATCGATTTTTTTTTGTATCGATTCTTCAAAGCATGCCCTGTTTAATAATGGTCATGCATTATTCGGCTCGCTAAAAAGAAATTGTTAATTTATTTATCAAAGATTTTAAAATGACTTTTTTCGTATAAATATTAAAAAAATTTTTGTTTTGTTTTGCTTAACTTAAATTAATTATTTTACTTAACATATTCACCGAATTTCACACTTCAAAACTCAAAAGCGGGATAATTAAACACAATCGAAGTTCTGATATTCAGACATCAAAATAAGGTATGCAAACAAGTTGTTTTTCTGTTTTTTTTTTTAAAATCTATAATCCCGTCCCTTACAACAACACAATACGTTTTGTTCAGTTTCAGATGATTATTTTAAGCATATTTGGAACCCCCTCAAAACAAGGGGGGGTTTGTAAGCAAATATATATATATATATATATACATATATATATATACATATATATATATATATATATATATATATATATATATATATATACATATATATATATACATATATATATATATACATATATATATATATACATATATATATACATATATATATATATATATATATATATATATATATCGTTTATGAAAAATACGTACACTGTTATAAAGTTCATTCTTCTCTTAATAATCGCTGAAAATTTCGTATTGATTGGATAATTACCTGATTTTTAGTAGATTTTTAAAATGACGGTCCGTCAAAAAGTACTTACCTGGTCCCCCCCCCCCAGTTTTGGCGGTGCCTACTTTAAATTCTATTGTTATCCATTAGTATTATTTAGTACAATATAGTTTATTTAGAAGCATGAAATCGGCGCATTTCTGACATAATCCTATGGAAGGGGGAGGGGGTTCGTCACAAATGTACTATTGCAATGGTTTAGCAACTTTATTAAATGATATGTCCTAAGGTGGCCTATTATACGGACAATCAAAGATAAAGGAAAAGGAATAAATAAATATACACTGTGGTTTGAATACTGAAAGAGGAGTTTATTTACGTATTTACACAAGGACAAAAAAAGCGTGTTAACGTTCAGGGAGAAGTCTCTGTTCAAAAGGAGTCCGGTGAATCCGGTGACTCTGTTCCTTATGTAGAATGTTCCGGGTCGGTTACCTATCTCCACATAACATTAAATAAACTCAAACTTTTTTTTTTTTTTTTTTTTAAAGGAAAAATTTGTTTCGGATGCAATGCGCAGGCGCAGAAAACAAATGAAAACGAGAGCCGGGAGCGAAGAAGAAGATAATACGACAAACTCATGCAAGAGAACGTGTTTAAACACTGTTTTGTTGATTAGTTGTTTTTGTTTGTTTTGTTGTTTTTACTGAAACTTGTGCTCCAAAACTTTATTCTTTGAATCTTTTTTTTCAGAACAAAAAAAACAAAAAAAAAAGGAAAAGGAAAACCACCACACTATTTTCACACATTTCCATTTAAAAAATGTTTCCTGTGTATTTTTTTTACATCTTTCATAAGAGGTCTGCGGGCCAGTTTAAAGATCTTGGCAGGCCGTATCTGGCCCACGTGCCGTATTATGAGATCAGTGTCTCACTAAAAACGCTGATCCCCATCATCACCGGAAAGGGCATCCGGCCTATAAAAATCTTACCTCAAATAAAAAATAAATAAAAAATAACTTCCAAACTCTGATCAAAGCAAACTTTCCAAGTCTATTTCTATATAGAAGCTGTCTATTAAATGCTAGCATGTAGAATAGACGTTAAATCAGATATGCTATGACACCTTGTATATTACGGTCTGCATCCTCACATGCCATGTTCAATAAGATTTGGGAATGTTCCCAAATGTAGTTCGTTGTAATCCTGCCAGATCTGTCGTAAACTGTCAATTCTCCCGAGAAACTTGCTGTTCCTAGGTGTCGGTCAGGTAATCAAAAGGCACAGCTGGCTTTTGTTTTATTTGGCGTGGACGTATTTAGCATGCAGCGGAATCGACTGTTCAGAGAAAATCAAAATTATGAGCGCCAATGTAATTGGCATGATGGATGTCAACATACACTATGGAATTGTCTAAGCCAAGTTAAAACGCAGCCAGATGCACTGCACAGATACTGTTTGGAGAGGCATGAACTCACTCATTTTCAACAAGGGAAGAAAATTCAACTTGTATTCAATGAAGGTTATGTTTTCAGTCGAATTTGTTCATTAGTTTATGGCTTTGCAGAACATGATTGAATTTTGCAAAGAAAAAGGAAAGAAAAATAACACCAAACGAAGACGGGATTTCATATCTGAGATTATCTTATAAATAATCTATATATATATAAACGGCACTTTGTTTCTGTGTGTCTACATGTGTGTGAGTTCGTTCTCCATGGAGTCTGAATCTTTTTTTTTACATAGGCATAACCACTCATCAAGGCCACGAGGCCATTTGAGGATAAGGGTTAAATAGTGTACAGAAGACAAGTGGACAATATAGTAATCGTTAGTAATGGAAATTCGGTAAATTTGTTAACTTATTTGAAACGGCTCATCAAAAATTTGTTTACGTTAGACTTGAAGACAACCATATTGTAGTCAGCTGGAAAGCAGGAAAACTGAAGACAATTCCATAAGCGTGCAGTTCTAAGAAAGAAGCTTTGCTCATGGAATCTACGTTTAGGTTTAGGCACAGATAAAGAGTGGGGAAAATTAGTGATAGTGTTTTCTGCTAGACGGGTGTTTCTTATGAAAGTTTGGCGAGAGGGGACCAGAGATTGGAGCTCAGCAGAGCACTTGCCATGAAAATAACGGTAAAGCAGAGAGATACTCCCAACATCTCTTATGTGAGAAAGAGGTTGCAGGGAAGAGAAAAGGGCATCTCCTACGAACTCTATCAAGGCAGAATAGGTCCATCCTTGGACGTACCTGGCCCTTATATAGATAGAGAATTGCATCAACAGTGAAATATCTACTGGATCGATAGAAAGATCCCACCATTTTTCCAGCGGCCTTGATAACGGATTTAATGTATGTGCTCCATTTAAGATCAGGAGTAAAGGTCAAGCCCAGAAGCTTGTCAAAACATGAGGCCTCCCCAAGACGCGAGCCATTCATTTCAATTGATGTCAGATGGGGATCAGAGCGTTGATGATGTAAAGATAAAAGCTTGGTTTTAGATGCATTAAAAGTAACAAGCCATCTCTTTCCCCATTGTACCACTTGCTCAAGATCAGAGGACAGAGAATCAGAGAGAACTTGGTCGTTTACGGTCTTAGATATGCTACCATAGATAGAAGTGTCATCAGCATAAATGTCTATGAATGATGTAAGGATGTGATTTGGAAGATCATTAATGTAGATCAGGAAGAGAGTTGGGCCTAGGATGGACCCCCTGAGGGACTCCAGCATTAATACTGAGAGTTTCTAATTTCTGCCCGTCAACCACTATTATGAACCTATCAGAGAGAAATGATTTAATTATTAAGAAGACATTTCCAGCTTTACCGTAGCTGGAGATCTTGTGAAGTAAATCTTTATGTCATACTCTATCAAAGGCCTTTGAAATGTCAAGAGCAATTGCTCTAGAAAGGTAGCCTCCATCGAGAGATTTGCTAATCCTATTGGATATAACTGTAAGCACATCTGCTGTAGATCTAGCAGAACGGTAACCATATTGCATGTCACTAAGAATGTTATTTTTGCTGAGATGGGTGAACCGATATTTTTCTCATTCCACACAATTGCAATTTATATGTCTGGGAGTGTTCTTAGATAGGTTTTGTATCCAAATGTCCCTAATAAATATCGAAAATCGGTCGTCGAAAAATCCAATTAAAAAAGAAACAGTCCAATTTAACACCCTTATACAGCCTAACATCACAGGTGAATTTTAGAAGTTCAAAATAAATGTTTATGTTTAGAGCACAGTTAAACCATGATACTTGACTTCTGCATTTTAAATTTTAATTCAAGCCATTATATGAATATAAGAGAGGCGTTCCAAAAGTAAGGACTCCTATTTTTTAAATTTTGTTCAAATGGATCAGAGGGAATTACAAATTGTATTATTATGATAACTGAACTTATGCATTCTTGACATGAAAGTTTCATCTTTGTTGCAGATATTGACAGTGTGAGAATCTAAGAAAGCAACCCCTGTCATGGACATGCGTCAGAAGCGGAGATGGGTCATTGAATTCCTGGCAAAAGTGCATCGAACAATGGTGGTAACTATGTTAGAAAAATACATTCTGGAGCACAAAGGATCGCTTGTTTTAATGTTACCATTCCTCTCTTCATAGCTTTTTAACATTTTGGGTTAAAAAAAAATAGGAGGCTTTACTTTCCAAATGACCTCGTAATTTTAGAAAATCAACAGTAAGTTCTGTACAGTACAATTCATCGTGGATTAAGTCTCTATGGGATAGCATGTGGAGTTCCCTTCTGGTGCACCGTGGTGTGTCCCGTACTAGAGCAGTCAATCAATCAATTTTATTGAAAAATGATCGATTTCACTGATTTCGATGACAATCAAAATATTGAAAGTGTGGAACATTCGTTGATCTGCATTCAATCCCAGGCAACATCGAGTCGCCTTGCTAGTTAATGCTAAATCAACCGTAGTGTATTACTGGACTGAACTAGACCATTATAACAGTCGTATGCAGATGTGCTTCTAATGCAGAAGTGTATATTTGCAATCAATGGTCACCAACCATTGCTGAAATATCCGTCATGGTCTAAATCAGTACTAATTTAATTTTGGGATATCCTGCTCAAGTTCAAGGTCACAAAAAACAAAATGGTGGCGATGATGAAGCACAAAAACTATTTTAAATGATTCACCGTTTAATTTATCAACACTTTTTCAGGGTTATTTATGTTACCAAAGGCAAGATAAGTTACTCTTGTACTTACATGGATTAATTTGTGTTTTAACATATTTTAAGGTGTGTTTCTGTCCAAAACAAATCGTGTCCACTCTGTTCAGTTAGTACAAGAAAACAACATGGCTGCCATAAGCATTGACCAAGGACCCTTGATATTGGCTCGAAAATCAAAATTAAATATTTAGGAAGCTCTACAGTAAAGAACTGAGATATTGCTGTTTGTCAGGTTAGGTGGTGATATTTACGACGAAGGGGTACGAATACCGTGAGTATGCCAGGGCGCATTACATTATTTCTTATTATCTTATTTTATTTACAAAAATAGTAAGAACAAGGGAATATTTTTTTGTGTGTCTATTAAAAGTAGCAGGTCAGCACTACTGTCAAAGGAAAAGTAAGGCATCTCCTTCCCTCCGCTAGTCTGCGGGTGACTCTTGGCTAAGGTTGAGAATCCACTTAACCCCCCCCCCCTCCCCGATCAGGGTAACGTGAGGTCATGGGAAACAGGTGACTGATGGAAGCAAACAGGAATAATTCTGTTCATGGTTTTGTATTTCGTTGTGCTGAGCAGAAGATACCTCTGGGTAAAATGGGTAGGACAATCGCCCAGTATGGGCACTGCTCGGACAGAAAGAAACTGTAACCTACTGTCTGTACAACTGCAAAGAAAGCTATAGCAATACATCAAACTCTGTATTCGACAAACGGTGTGAATACGGTTCTGAATCAGAACACCTCGCTCGTTAGGGATTACCATGATAGACAGATGGCACCTGATCGTCATCAAACTGCTCTCCGACAACCAGCAAAGAATAATGGGAAAGATCGTGGGTAGAAGAAGCAGAGGACGACAGCGAGAAACATATGTTGACAGTCTGAACACCTGGGCAACATGAAAAATGATGAGCAACAATGAATTCATGAATGCAGAGAGAAAGAGAGAGAGCCATAGCCTGAATGCTTATACCAGACAGGACACGACTTGAATGAATAAATACTAAATAAGAGTCAATCACCGTTTGTTTCCTTAATAAAATGTATGCCATTTTTACACACGTAGGCCCAACATGTTGTAGTTTCAGTCACAAAAAGACAAAGAAATGGAAAGAACTCGACCCCCTTTACCAGGCAGGACACCACTTGAATGAAATGCATTAAAAGTAGCAAAAAATTATTTTGTTTCATTATCAGTTATTATTAAGATTGTCTCCTCTTCTTGTTCATGAAAATTACATTTTTATGTGTTATTTTTTAAGTGACACTCAACCACCACCAACACCACCAGCATCATCAAGGAAGTGATGGTGACAAAGTAGTTAATGAGGCAGAATAGTAACCTGGGTGTGCGAAGTTTGAGTCTAGTTTGTTCCACGGAAATATTTTCACTTATGAATGTTGGTAACCTTTCATATAGTCCCTCCTATAAGTAGCCGGTATCTAACTAGAAAGACATCAGTGAAACGAATACCAACAATAATCATCTGCTTTCATACAAAACGAAATATTGATGCCCAACAACAATCATCATCATCATCATCATCATCATCATCATCATCATCATCATCATCAGTTTACCGTTTACATGCTGTCATGTGTTGGACGGCTTTAAGAAATTGACTTCTAAATTAACCTATCTCTGGTCAGGCCTTTATTTGCCCCTCTTTCACATAGTTCAATTGTTATTACTTACTCTCATGTTTTCCTTGGCGTCCTCCTGTGAACTGACCCTGCTACCCCAACTGTTCCACGCCTACTAACTCAAGAACTTTCATCCATTTATTTTATTGTAATAATTATGTCATCGTTTACAATAATGTTTTGTTTTTTTTTTGCCTGGTAAAACACAAAAAGACGTGGCATATAAATGACAATAAAAAAGCAATGTAAGAACTGTTAACGACGAGTATTTTATTTCGGTATTAAAGAACCCACAAAAGTGTTGACATGCCATAAACTGTTTACGATGAGTATTTTATTTCGGTATTAAAGAACCCACAAAACTGTTAACATGTCATAAACTGTTTACAATGAGTATTCTATTTCGGAATTAAATAACCCACAAAACTGTTGGCATGTCATAAACTGTTTAGGATGAGCATTTTATTTTGGTATTAAATAACCCACAAAACTGTTGACATGTCATAAACTGTTTAGGATGAGTATTTTTATTTCAGTATTAAATAACCCACAAAACTGTTGACATGTCATAAACTGTTTAGGATGTTCTATTTCGGTATTAAATAACCCACAGAAGTGTTGACATGTCATAAACTGTTTAGGATGTTCTATTTCGGTATTAAATAACCCACAAAAGTGTTGACATGTCATAAACTGTTTTAGGATGAGTATTTTTATTTCGGTATTAAATAACCCATAAAAGTGTTGACATGTCATAAACTAAACAAAAAAAAAGTGCTAAAAAGAAAAATCTAATTCTACACTCCCAAAAGGCTGTAGCATTATCACACACACACAAATTTGTTTCATCCAATGAAGCAGCATTTTAATTTCCTTTTATCATCGTTACAATAATTCCCATGATGCTTTGCTCACCAATTTCGTATATTTCCTCGACACAATTAACCTTAAGCTTCTCCTGACCAAATGTTGTGTGATGGGTAACAAATCCATTGAAATTATCCGAAAACACATTTTATTGATCATTGGATTGATTGATTGATTGATTGATTGATTGATTGATGATGATGATGATGATGATGATGATAATTATTATTATTATTATCATGAGAAGAAGAAAATTATAACAGGAATAATATAAAAATTAAATAATAATTAAATAATAATGATTTAATAAGTAAATAAAATTAAATAAAAATTCTTAAATAATAATAATTAAATAATATTAATTTAAAAACAATACTAATAATTAATTTACACTAATGAAATAATGACGAAATATTGATACTAATTAAATAATAAATTAATAATAGTTTATCGATAATTCAATAATAAATAAGAATTTAATAAGTAAAAAAGAATAAAATAAAAATTATTAAATAATAACAATTAAATAATAATAATTAAACAAAAATAATAATAAAATTACACTAATCAAATAATTAATAACTAGTAATAAATCAGTAAAAGCCAAACGTGATATCTCTTAATATAATAACAGAATCTCCAATAGGGTAAATACATTGATCATCATCATCATCGGTTTAATATCTATTATACATGTTGGCATATGTTGGACGGCTTGTGGCAATTGGATCAATATGTGAATCCAACGAATGCTAAAAAAGCAAATGGCTTTAATTGCTACCCTTTTTCTTTCTCTACTTTGTTGAGATTCGCTCTCTTCATCAAGTCAGTTTTCACGAAAGCATGTGAACTCAAAATATTTTCGAACCAATAAAAATCGTTTTGAACTCCAAAAAGTAACACATCTACGTAAACGTAGTAAGTCAGTAAAAAGTTAGAAACGCCTATAAGAATGAATCAACAAAACTAGTTTTCTGCAGACTTCACCTGAGGATCGTCCCTTAGAATATATATATATATATATATATATATATATATATATATATATATATATATATATAAATATATATATATATATATGTATATATATATATATATACTAGCAGGCGCCTCCAGCCTTGTCCGGTTGTAAAATACGCTTACATAAGATATTTTTATCTATGCAGATTTCATATTTGTTAATATAGCATCTATTATTTCATATTATATTGTACCCAATATGTAGTCGTGATTTAAAAAATCAAACAATATGATTTGAGCGCCCTCAACTAGAATCGAAACCGAAACCAAAACAAAACAATTTCACGATTGAAACTATGTCTATAAGTTAACCACGGTTTTTTGTACTCAATCTGGTTGGACTGTGAAAAGGAGCGTGAATTTTATTAAATACACGCTGGTTTCCATGACAACAATGTTTTTGATAGACAAGATACAAGCAAGGGCAGTCAGACAGTCCACAGAGATTTTTTAAAATCAAAAAAAAAAAAAATTTTTTTTTTACTCCTCTTCACTCCAAACAAGACAATAAAAGTATTAGAAGTTAATTTGTTGATCCTCTTTAAATCGCGAGCAACGTCGGGTCGCACTGCTAGTATATATATAGTGATGTGTGTGCGTTTTTTTTTTCCTGCAAATGATTTCTTTGTATTTTACAGTGAATAGAATGCATCCGCCAATAATAGCAATTCCAATACACAAGCCACCATCTATACCAACAATACCATACAGGATCCCAATACACAGGCCAACATCTGGTAATTTGAAACTCAACTATAACGCCGAACGGAAATAGGTAAGATCCGCTTCTTACGTTTTTAAATGATTTTTTGCAAATGACTTTTAACTTTATCAATAAACGCCTTACACGTGTTTCATTCTTTTTATAAGAAATATGGTCAATTCGACCATTATACAACTCATTTGATACAAATAGACATCTTATTATAAATTTGCCTGGTGTTTGTCTGTCTGTTCTGTTATTTTAATTCATCCTTTACTCGCCTTCACCCCAAACAAGGCACATTGCCACTTGGACGTAACGGGCAACTAATTGGGACCATGCCTAAGAAAGATTAAGATATTGGTTTGTGTTGCATTTGAACTTCTGCAAATCAGTACAGTTTTGGAAGCAGGCAGCCGGAAGAGAATTCCAAAGTCAAGCCGTTTGGAAGCTATTAGAATAGAAATCTTAGAGGTCTCAACAGTGAAGTGGTGTGATTTTGTTGCTAAACGGGTTTGTCGGAGATATGTACGTTGATGGGGTACAAGCGTAAGGAGTTCATCAGAGTACATTCCATTAAAATACTTTTCAAACAGGCACAGGGATGCAACACTGTGGAGATGGGACAAAGTGGGATATATTAGATTTGAAAGCCTTTTTTGGACCCTATCCAAGAGGGAGAGACTAGTGGTAGATGCACCAGCCCAGATGTGGCAACAATACTCCATGTATGGGCGTATGGTGGCCTTGTAGAGGTACAGGATACTCTCAGGTGTGTGTAGTTTTCTAGCATGATAGAGGGACCCCACACTCGTTGCAGCAGTCTTTGCATGTTCTCAATATATTCCTTCCAGTTCATAATTCCTGTGAATATTAAGCCGAGGAGTTTGAAGGAAGATTTCTCAAGTAGGGAGCTATTTGTCATGGATATTGGTGGTTGGAGAGGCGTCTTGTAATTGTTAAAGGAAAGCAGTTTAATCATACTCGCATTAAATGTTACCTTTCATTTATGTCCCCATTCCACTATGGTCTGGAGGTCATTTTCTAATGATTCAGCCATTATCTTGGATTTGTGTACATCTGTTCTTCCCTCGTGCATGTTATAGAGCATTGCATCATCAGCAAATATACCCATCTCGGACACAATGTTATCAGAGAGGTCGTTTATGAATATCAGGAATAATAGTGATCCAAGGATCGACCCCTGGGGCACTTCTGCATTAATGTTATGCTTCTTGGATGAACGTCCATGAATAACAACCTGGATAGTCCAATTATCTAAGAAAGATCTAATTATATTTATATTGAATATTCGTCCAGTTATACCGTATAATTTAATTTTCATAAGCAGCCCATCATGCTAGACTTTGTCAAAGCTCTTGAATATATTGAGAACTACAGCCCTGGCTTCACCTGCCTTATCCAGTGCATAGTATATGCATTCAGAGATCACTGTTCAAATATCTGCATTGCCTTAATCCGTACTGTTTGCCAAAAAGAAGATTAGCTTTTGCACTAGTGCTTGATTGACTTGCATCTCAAAGATTTTAGCAAAGATTTTAGCAAAGAGGGGGGGGGGAGCAGACTGATAGGACGACAATTGAGAGAGTCGGTCCTTTCACCAGAATTCTTCTACACTGGTATCACAGAGGCCATCTTCCAGCTATTAGGGAAGCAAGATTCAGCAAGGCATTTGTTGTAGAGTTTGGAAAGTACAGGGGCTAGCTCAGCTGAGCATTTCTTAATTAGTATAGCAGGGATGAGATCAGGTCCACACGCCTTGGAGGTGTCTAAGTTTTTTATGATATCGCGGACATGAGAAGAGGTGACTTTCAGATCTACGAGTGTGACTTCCGTCCGCATGGGGAAATTTGGGAGGGCATTGTTTGTTGGCTCCAGAGTGGAGTTGGAGGCAAATCGCTGAGAAACCAGTTCAACCTTTTCTGTTGCTGTGAATGTAAGCTTCTGGTTGTTGGATATTGGAGGAATTACTGATTGCTCTTTACACTATTATACATTTTCTAAAAATCACGACTTCATATTTTCTGCAATTCTATGCATTCCCTTATTATTTCAGCATGCCTTCTTTTGGCTCTGGCTATTTCTCTCTTACAATGATTTCTAGCATCTATGAAGTTTTGCCTATTTGCATTTGACGTATGTTGTACAAACCAGCAAAGTGAATGCTGTCTTTGTGCAATGGCAGCTGCACAATCTGTAGTGGACCATAGGGGTGAGTAGGGCTTGCTATAATACTTCTGCTTCAATGCCCATTTTTTACCATTCAGTTGTCTCATTGAGCCACTGTTCAGCAGGGAGAGAGAAGATATTGGTCCATGGGGCATTTCTGATATGTTCTCTGATGGCTTCCTAGTCAGTCCTTTTGTAGTATCTTGACATTTTAAGCAATGGTTCCTCACCTTGGGGTTGGAATTTGAGTGCGATGTTTACTGATACCACTAGGTGGTCCGCGTTTCTGAGTAGACTGTGGGCATTAGTTACACAATCCTCACGTGCTGTGGTAAGGAATAGGTTTAGAAGTGAAGCTTGCTGGTGGTCATTATCTGGGAGGCAGGTTAGGAACATGACTGTCTGTGTGATAGAATGGGCTATATAGAAGTCATAAATAGAGCATCTGAGAAACCAAGACAATTTTTATAGTGGACGTTAAAGTCACGAAGCACTTGTATCTAAGGAGAGTGCTGCATCTATACTATCAGAGACATGATCGAGTAGAGTACAGTCCTGACTTGAGGATTGGTTGGTTGGTTGTTTTTGTTTTACGGCATATCAACCCTTTTCGGGTTATTTAATGCCGAATCCAAAGATTTTGAAGAAAAATTTTTTAATAGAATATATTTGTTGTTTTCAAGTCGGTTTCTATTTAACCCATAGTTGGAACCCTAACAGGTACTACCACTCCGGGTCAGAGTGGACCTGGGAGCAATGGTAATTAAAGGGTGGCTCCACACTCCCCAAAGCCCACAAGCTGGGGCCTCACCACTGGATATAGTTTAAGGTCATATCCAGGACCCTGACTTGAGGAAGAACGGAAAAGAAAATATAATTAACTAATACAATGATGAAAGGCTATTCAAAAGCAGATAAAAGCCTGGTCATCCAATTCCAAACATTGCTCGCTAGTTAAAGGGAAGCTGCTTTGAATATAGACTCTAACTCTAACTCTAAGCCTGTGCATATATCGATCCGAGTTTTACAGCAGAGGGACATATCCTGTCATGTAAAGTAGTTAGAGAGGATTGAGGAGGGTAGGTTTGTTTCATTTAATGCAAAGATATCCAGGGAGATTACTAAGAGGTAAGATTCTACATCATCTAGATTACTTCTAAGCCCACAAGATATTTGTGAATGCGAGCCTCAAAGGAGGAGGCGGATTGGTTTTGTTTAGGTGGTTGTCCAGTTTTATATATATATATATATATATATATATATATATATATATATATATATATAGAAATAAAAATTACAATAAGTTTACCAAGGTAATCAAAATGGTAAACTTAAAATATATTATAAATATTAAAGAGTTAATATTTACAAGTAAAGTAATCTTAACCAGATGTAAAAGCTCAATAAAACCGAAAAGGAAATAGAGCTTATAGTATGAACAAATGATTAATAAAACATGTTAAAAGACATCTTGAAAAAGAGTTAAAAACATATTTAATTTTAAAAAGGAAGCACAAGATAAGTGGATAGTCCTTAATCCGCGGAGTTTCGAAGAAATACTCTCCTTCTCATCAGAGGGCAGGAATTAGCAAAATGCGGGATCGGATTTTGCATGTAAAAGTATTTAGTGAAACTACAAGTAAGTCACATTCTCATTTACTCAGTTACTCATTCCATTTGTGATTTTTTTGTCATTTTGGACCATTTGGAACTTACCTGTTGGATTGGAAATTTTTAATTCGACCGTGTTTGGATTTTACCATTCTTGGATTTTTTACCCTTCACCGAACTATCCATTCATGTGAAATCTTTTTATCATTTTTCTTTTACCTCCTATTCCCCTTACCCCACCCTTTTTTTAACCAAGTAAGATCTGTGACTTACTTGTAGTTTCATTAAATACTTTTACATGCAAAATCCGATCCCGCATTTTGCTAATTCCTGCCCTCTGATGAGAAGGAGAGTATTTCTTCGAAACTCCGCGGATTAAGGACTATCCACTTATCTTGTGCTTCCTTTTTAAAATTAAATATGTTTTTAACTCTTTTTCGAGATGTCTTTTAACATGTTTTATTAATCATTTGTTCATATATATATATATATATATATATATACTAGCAATTCTTCACGGCTGTGCTCGGGCCCTATGTACTGTTCATAACTTAATGCGCATATGTGTACATATATATATTAAAAAGTTTGACTCACGTCCAGGTAACCTACATTTAAAATTTCAAGTATTTAGACTCCAAATTGGCAGAGGAGTTTGGTAGAGTTTTCAAATATCAAATCGTTGAACTTTGACGCCTTGACAGCCAAATTTCTGGCCGAAAACCAATTAAAAAGATTTTTCCCAAATCTCAATACCCCTTATGTCAAATCTTGAGTCTGTAGACTGAAAATTGACAGAGTAGTTTGGTAGGGAAATGTACACACACAGACAAACACACATTTTCATTTATATATCATTCCAACTGTCTATTGTTGAATACTCTGACTGTCAACTGTGAAAGTCCATTGAAAATGGTATTTATAGTTATTAATTTCCTTCAATTTATGTATTAATTACCGATGGCCTGGAGTAAAGATGCTGCATTCGAATCAACTACCTTCACTTTTGATTGCATACATAATCATGAAACACTAATCTCTGTAGGCATAAAAATGATCTGACTACATCCGGATTCACAGACATAATTTTCAATATCCTATTATACTTTTTCGAACATAAGAATTTTCAATGTATTTAATTTTTTTTTTCTGTAGCAATTCTATATATTTCTTAGATATCTTGCTCTGAAAAAAAAAAAAGCCTAATTTTTACAAATCCATGGAATATATATATATATATATGATGATGATGATGATGATGATGATGATTGCAACGTCTTGTCAGACGAGTGCCACTCCCTCAGATATTTAAAATCCATGAGCCCAAATGTCTGAGGGCGTATCTATACAAATATGATGTTACAGAGTCTTAGCTTTGTACGACAGCTAAGTCTCTCTCTCGGTTCAAAATGTTGAGATCCAGCAACAAGCAAGAGCAAGATAGCCAGCAACAAATTAAACTGCAGACCAGCTTAATGCGGGTACTGGTCTTCCGCTTTATGGTTTTTTAAATCAGAGATTTGCTTCTCCTAGAAAGGTTGCCTTCACCACGGCTTACGGGAGCCCTCTCTACCCCAATACACATATACACACACACAAATATACACAGTGCTAGTTGGCCGTTGACCCAGAAAAAGAGTTCATTCGCCCTTTGGAAGGTCTTGTTTTTAATCCTTCAGGGAGACTAGCCGCCCTCCTCACCAAACAAGTCTGGTGGGGGAACCAGTTTAGTCGCCGGTGACCCGACCATGAGGCAGGTAGTACTGGGTTACATGGTGCCAGTAGCATATGACATGACCTGACATAAAAACATACAGACATATATACATAAAAACATACACATATATACATATATACATACACAATGCATAATACACACGCATACATACACATGTACATACATATAAATACACACACACATATACAAATACATACACACATATACATATATGTACACATATGCACACATATATATACATACACTTATATACATACACATACATGAATATGCACTCATACACAAACATGCACATACATACACACATGCATGCATACACATACACACACATGCATATATACACATACATACAAACAATATATATATATGTATATACATATACACATACATATACACACATATACATACACCTGTACATGAACATACGTACACCTATACATACATATAATGATGGCAGATCAATTATTACATGTTTCCAGCATTTCAGGCTTACACGCGTCACAACTTTTCCATGGCTGAGGGAGTATCTATACACAGATGATGTTACAGTTTTAGCTTTGTATGACATCTAAATTTCTCTCTCAGTTCAAAATGTTGATATCCAGCAACAAGCAAGAGCAAGATAGCCAGCAACAAGTCAAACTGCAGACCAATGCGGGTACTGGTCTCCCGCTTTATGTTTTTTTTTTTTTTAATCTAAGATTTGCTTCTCCTAGAGGGGTTGCCTTCACCACGGCTTACGGGAGCCCTCTCCACCCCACGTACACATGACAATAAACACATGCGTACATACAGATGTACGCCAACATACGCATGCATATGCACATACACATGCAACCATAATCACGTAGAGGCATACAAATACGCACATACATATGCCTATACATACATACACACACATATACATGTAAAATACACATGAAGAAAAATTCCAAAAGTCATACATAATAACTGATCAGCGGCTAGACCGTTTTTGTCCCTTTTCCTTCCTGATCTTTTTCCTCCTTTTTTTTTTAAATAAAAAGTTTGTTTTAGACTCACACATGTGCAGTACCTGATAATGATTATTATCATGTTGATAAATCACACATAATTTTCCAAATAACTCAACGTACGAATCGACGAAAAACAACATATATATATATAGTTACAAAAATATATTATGAAAATATATATGGCAATTAAGCTACAGAGCATATTCCGTGGAATATGCTCTGTAGCTTAACTGCCATATATATTTTCATAATTTACTACCTAGCTCTACCTATGTATTGAGCACTGTTGAAGTAAAGACTAAAAAATTTTTTGCATAAATTATATCTTCATATATTAATTTATGTGATTAAATGAAGTAATCATATATATATATATATATATATATATTAGTGATGGGACGATTTCAATATTTTTTCCAGATTCCGTTACAATTACCGATTCCGTACTAAATTACCGATGCTGATTCTTTATAAATCTCTGAACAGTTAGCTATAAAATGGTTATTTTATCCCGAATACCATAAAATACATCTTAAATGTGCATATATTTTTACAAACGTAAAAAAAAACACACTCGTGAGGATGTGATCTATAACGTTCAGTTTTACTGGTAGTTTAGAAACCAATAAATATTTATTATTTTATTATTACCACCAGCAGTGAAAGATTTTATTTTAAACAAAATCAAATAATAATAAAAAAAGATAATTAAAAGAATCGTTTTTAGCATTGGAAACAATTTTTACGATTCCGATACCCCCAAAAGTTACGATTTTTCCGATTCCCGATTCCAATTAATCGTTCCAACACTAATATAAATATATAAATACATACATATATATATACTTTACAGAAAGTTTTTAGATGAAACAAGTCATTAGTACCGTTGGTTTCAAACCCGATAATTAGAACCGTTTTAGATAGCCATATTCAGCTCTCGTCAACCAATACTCATCTCTATATGATGAGTATTGGCTGACGAGAGCTTGATATGGGTATCTAAAACGGTGATAATTATCAGGTGTGAAACCGACGGTACTAATGACTTGTCTTATCTAAAAACTTTCTATAAACAAAAAATATGCTGGACTTCTTCCCCCCCCCCAAAAAAAAGAAACTAATTATATATATATATATATATATATATATATATATATATATATATATATATATATATATATATATATATATACCCTGCTTACGTTCTAAAAATATCAGACTTTACAGACAATATGGCTGCCAGTTAAGCTAATGACTATTTCTGTGTTGGTCGTCTATAGGCGGACATAATTATAAGGTTTATCAAGTCATCGCTATTCTTTCCGAAAACGTAAATAATCTGCTTAATCACGTCCAAGTAATTATACAGTCACATGATTTCGATACGTGTGTAAGTAATAAGTAAATGAGGTTGTCTCAAAGTATATCCGGACATTTTAGATTTGTGTTTCTATGGCCGAAAGTTTAAAGCTGACATTTCGCGTTTAGCTGTCAAACAAAACGAATTAGAAGATAAAAATTAGAAATGAATACATCACACAAACCCACACGCACATACGTGTATATATATATATATATATATATATATATATATATATATATATATATATCTACATACATATATATATATATATATCTACATACATATATATATATATATATCTACATACATATATATATATATATATATATATATATCTACATACATATATATATATCTACATACATATATATATATATCTACATACATATATATATATATCTCTACATATATATATATACATATATATATATCTACATATATATATATATATCTACATATATATATATATCTACATATATATATATCTACATATATATATATCTACACATATATATATATATCTACATATATATATATATATCTACATATATATATATATATCTACATATATATATATATCTACATATATATATATCTATATATATATATATATCTACATATATATATATATCTACATATATATATATCTACATATATATATATCTACATATATATATATCTATATATATATATATCTATATATATATATATATCTACATATATATATATATATACATATATATATATCTACATATATATATATCTACATATATATATATATCTACATATATATATATATCTACATATATATATATATATATCTACATATATCTACATATATATACATATATCTACATATATATATATATATATCTACATATATCTACATATATATACATATATCTACATATATATATATATATATCTACATATATCTACATATATATACATATATCTACATATATATATATATATATATATATATATATATATATATATATATATATATATATACTAGCTGTACCCGGCCACGCGTTGCTGTGGCTCAGTTTGTTAAAATGGAACACATTCCTCAAGAAAAATTACATTTTGTTCGTTTATTTACTTTTATTATTTTTTGCAATTTTTTTTTATCAATGAAAGTTGTTGTTTTTTCCCCCCCTAAAAAATTAATGTTTTACCATAAATTGTTAGGTGAAAGTTTTTTGGGGATTTTTTTTCAGGAAAACTTGCACTTTTTCTTTTAAAGAAATTTGGCAGTAAACGTTTCTTTTTGAAAACGGAATTTTTATTATAAAAAGAACTGATGAATGCTTTATATGAACATTGTAAATAGTTAGGTGAAAGTAGAGAAAAGTTTGATTTTTTTTTCAAGAGACTGTACAAATTATTTTTTTTCAACAGATGTTAAGAAAAACAGAAAACATACTTCCATCATTAATTATGCAAAAAAATAAATAAAGTGGAAAACTTTCTGTTATTAATGTTTGCTAAAAAATAAATATAGTAAACTTCGCTGAAGTATTAGCATATGCTGCATCTTAAAAACTTGGTTCATGCTGACAATTAAATAAAATAAACGTCTAAAAATTAAGCCCTAATTTTTTTTTCAGTTAAAGGAGCAAGGACCAAGGTTTCATTAAAACAAAAAAACAAAAAAATAAACAAACGACGTGTTTTTTTTAAAAAAATAAAGGTTTTAAACTTCGGACCTTACAGGTAAATTTCTAAAAAAACACTACTTTTTTGTTTTAAATTTGAATATATTATTTATTGATCTTTTTTATCTTCAATTTGTGATATATAACACTTTGGCGTTTAAATTAATTATTTACTTTTTAATAGACATTTCTAAATGGGAGGCATGAATTAATTCGGCCTCCTGTCTTTCCAAGCTTATAACTACTCGAAAAATATAATTCAAACCCTAATTTTTTATCAATTAAAGGAGCATGGATAAAAATTTCATTTAAGAAAAAAAAAACCCAAAAAAAAAACAACGTGTTTTTTTTTTAAGTTTTAAACCTCGGAATTTACAGGTAAATTTCTAAAAAACACTACTTTTTTTGTTTTAAATTTGAATATATTATTTATTGATCTTTAATCTTTAATTTGTGATATATAAAACTTTGGTGAGTAAATTAATTATTTACTTTTTAATAGACATTTCAAAATGGGGGGGGGGTCTTGAATAAAAAAAACGTTTGTCTAAAATATTATATTCAGTTTAATGGAAAGAGCATAAAATTTCCCATTGACCCTGAAAATATTGTAAAAATTGAATCAATAGAAAAATTTTGATAGATTTTTAAAGTTTAAAAATTGAAAATACTGAGCTCGTAAAATTCAATTAATTTCATTACTAATTAAAAAAAAAATATTTCTTTTACTTTGTATACAACTTTAATAGTTTATTTTGGAAATATAATCCTTAAAGAAAATAAAAACCCCACTTTTAAAAGAGAAATTACGAGTTTTTTTTATATTATATTCGCAGTTTCGTGTTAGGGGTGTCAAAAATTCATACAAAAATTCTAATACACCTAGTCATTTGTTAACAACTTTTGAGAAATTAAGCCTCCTTACTCCTTAAGCGATAAGCGGACATTTGTTTAAAAAAATTTTTTTATTCAGTGTGCAAAATCCACTTCGAATAACATATTTGGAAATTAGAAAAATAAAAAAAACCAAAAAAACTTTGTTTTAGCATGTTAAAAGTATTGGTTGGTAGATAATTAAATTCTACTGTGTTTGGTATAAGTTTTTGTTTTGCTGTTGTTTCTTGCTTTTTAGAATTTATGACTGAGGGGGGTTGCTTAGATCGTATTTTAAACTAAACTACGGAGGTTGGAATCCCCCCCTAAAATGTACTTGGAAAAATCGATTTTATAGCAAGATTTAAGAATGGTTAGCCGAAAAAAAAGGTGCAAAACAAAACAAATAATCAATAAATAATTGTTACCAAAGGCAATAAATACTACTTTTTTTTTACTTACATGAATGAGTTTATTTTATGTTTTAAAGTATTTTCAAGCACTTTTCTTTATTTTTTTAATCTAAAATTGCGGGTGTGTGGGTGCAAAATATCTCCAGATTTTCTAGAATTACCTGCCAGATTGCAAACGAAATCTCCACATCTAGCGGGAAAACCGCTAAATTGGAAACACTGGTCACATGATGGCAAGCAGTGATAAATAATTGTCCATAAATAAAAAAAAAAATGGCCTGTCGGTACAAAGAAAACCACCTATTTATCATAGAAAAATTAAGTATAATGTTATAATTAAAAAGAGATATATAAAAACACGCATGGGTACAGTAAACACATAATACCAAAATGTCGAAGCAATCATTTATTTAGTTATTTAGACTATTAATTACGAACGAACCAAGAATTATATATATATATATATATATATATATATATATATATATATATAGATATATATATATAGATATATATATATAGATATATAGATATATAAACTTCTTAACTTATATACTCAACAGACTGTTAATGAACAGACTTGAAATTTGGTATATAGACTCTCCAGACATATGGAAAACTTTTTAATTGGTTTTCATCCGGAAAAACGGGCTGCTAAGGAGTCAAAATTGAAAAACTGGTACGTGGTGGTCATCGGATTTTTATCTGCTTGCTAACTGCTTCACGAATGTGCATATGTGATAGTTATCATTAAAGATTACTTATATTAAGAATAAGTAATTTGAAGACACTTTATTAAGACCATGTCATGCTGGTCTAATGGTTATCGCACTTAACTCAGTGTCTTTAAGTTTTTTGTTTTTTTTACATGGAGTTCACCACTTATCAAGGCCCAATGGCCACTCAGGGATAAGGGTTATTGTGTGTACAGTAATCAAAGGGATAGTTTAGCAATAGTATTTGAGAATTGGTAAGGTGTCATTACTTGGGGGGGGACGGTTTTTGTTTGTGTTGGACTTGAAGACATCCAGGTTGAAGTCGGGAGGGAAACAGGCAAGCGGAACAGAGTTCCACAGGCGTGCAGTTCTAAGAAAGAAGCTTTGTTCATGGTATCAACGTTTTGATTTAGGCACAGATAGGGAGTGGGTAAAATTATTGACGGTGGTTTCAGCTAGTCAAGTGTTTTTTGAGAAAGATTGGAAAGGGGGTACCAGAGAATGGAGCTCAGACGAGCACTTGCCATGGAAATAACGATAGAACAATGACAGGCTCGCTACGTCTCTTCTTTGGGAAAGAGGTTGCAGGGTAGAGAAAAGGGCATCCCCCACCAGGCCACGGAGTCTATTTTGTACGCCGTCAAGGCAGAATAGGCTGTTTTTTGCAGCCCCCACCCAGATGTGGCAGCAGTACTCCATCTTTGGATGTACTTGGCTCTTATATAGATAGAGGAGGCTTGCGAACTGACCGGTACTATCGGGCACACGGGTGGGCTCGCGGACAATCTGAGTGGTCATAGGCAAGTTTTGGAAGCATCGACTTTTTTTGGCCAAATTTCGCAAATTGAGCATTTTAAAGCAAGTTTTTGAAGGCCAAACTGCTTTAATAAAAAAGCCTAAATTCACGAAATTTCTTGAGTATTTCTCTTGGTCTCTGGTGGCAAATTGTGCCATATGTAACCAAGTGATTGCGTGTTGAGCGCTTTTGATCTTTGATCGTCATTAGGTGTAGTTATTGTTGAAGATACGTTTTTTATTTGTTTTTATATAGATAATTTGTTTAATTAATTTATTTAGACATTTGAAAGGGGTGCTCAGTTTTTAATCACAACGTTCTAGTAAATCGATCCCCCATATTGGAAACACTCGACAAGAAGACGTCACATGAGAGTTTTTTTTTTAACTTTTTAATTTGTTGGAAGTTAATGAAAATTATTTTTGAAAAGAGTGGGTGCTTTTTTTTAGGGCGGGGTTTGCCATTGGAGAGTTCCGTCTGTGCAAGGGAAGTTTTTTTAGGGTAGCGGGCACAGGGAAGGGAAATGGCGACAGCGGCCGCCATTCACTTTCCCCGTACCCTCCAAATTGAATTATAAATTAGAGCAAAAAAAAAAAAAAAGGCAGATATGAATCCTCCCATC
The DNA here is from genome assembly GCF_053919585.1 of Euprymna scolopes. Lineage (NCBI taxonomy): Eukaryota > Metazoa > Mollusca > Cephalopoda > Sepiida > Sepiolidae > Euprymna > Euprymna scolopes. The sequence continues at coordinate 39,328,660 of NC_136516.1, forward strand.
TAAAAAAAAAAACTTCCCTTGCGCATACGCGACTCTCCAATAGCGACCCACCCATCCACACCTAAAAAAACACACCCACTCTTTACGAAAATAATTTTCATTAACTTCTAGCAAATTAAAAAAAACAAAAAACAAGTGAAGTATACAAAAAATGACTAAGTTCAGCATTTGTCCCCCCCCCCCACCATTTAGCCCTGAAAGGCACCCCTGGGGGGCGGGGGTCAACCAGCGTTTTCCCGAAAAATCCGTTCTGTTACTTTTTTTTACTCATATCATGTTTAATGTTTTTGCAATATTTCAAAAAATTCTCAGGCGTGATTTTTGAAAAAGTGCGGACAGATGAACGGACAAGGGTGAAGTTACAGGTCCATCCTCCTTTTGTCGGGGCGGGGGGGGGACCCCCCAAAAAACTCACATGACGTGTTCTTATCGAGTGTTTCCAATATGGAGGATCGATTTATTAGAACGTTCTAATTAAAAACCAAACACGCCTTTCAAATATCTAAATATTGACTTTTTTTTTTGATAATCTTGTAGATTAGTGTCCAAATCCATTGGAAAAAAAAAAAAAAAAAAAAAAAAAAAAACGAAAAAAGAAAAATTATAAGAGGGGAGTATGCATTGTACACGTCCGCTTACATTTTCTATAAGAAAAAAAAAATATTAAAACGAACTTCTTAATACAGTCGGTCATGGATATGCGAGCGACTAAATAAAGATTAACTACTTTTCATATTCTTTGAAAAACGAACTTTCATCAATTAATTATTCATTTGTATGGTTTCTTATTGGATGATTGATTTCATTTAACTATTAATATCCTAAATGCTACGCAATTATGCACAATATAGAAAATATGCATAAATAGAACCGAGCATTATAGTTCTATTTATGCATAGTTTCTACATTGTGCATGACTGTATAGCATTTAGGACGAAAAAGTTCTAGCACACGCACATGTATATAAAAGTAACCTTGTCTCTGTGTATGTGTGCGGAATGGGCTCTACTAAACTTTTTTTTTTATATATGGGTTTAAACCTCTGGAACAAATTCAGTTTGGTTTCTAGCCGGTAAAAATAGCTGCTAAGGAGTCAAAATTGAAAAAGAAATGATTGTAACAAGAGTAAGTCGTGTAAACTTGTTATTTCTTCATATGTGAAAATATACAATTATACATTAAAGTCGCTTAATTTCTAATCCATATGTTTATATATCAAACGGTAACTGCTTGGACGGGAGTGCTAAATGTTTTGGTTTCGATTCTAGCTGATGGCACCCAAGTCATTTTTTAAAAACTTTTTGAAATCATTACTATACATTGGATACAATATAATAATCAATAGACATTTTGGTTCTATAATAGTGAATACGAAATGTCCATAAATTAAAATATCATATTTCAGCGTACTTTATGACCGGGCAACGCTGGGAAGCCTGCTAGTATGCATGTATTTTGGCAGTATCACAATGCTTTGATGATCGGGCAAAATTAATTAGAAGATTAATACGAGACAAAACCCAACGTAACTAATTTGATTAGAAAATGAAGGAAATAAACCTTACGAATTATGTTTTAATTACGTTTATTACGTCACAGACATAAATATTTGATGTTATTTGCCAAAAACAAAAACAAAAACAAAATAAATACATAAAATAAAAACAACCATTTTTAATTAAGAAAAGCGGGAAATTTCTCTTTATCACTTTCTCTTTTTCCTATATATCTACTTATATATAAAAGGAACTTTGTGTGTGTGTGAGAGAAAGAGAGGGTCGTTCGCTATGGACTCCTAAACGGCTGGGCTGATTTTGATGAAATTTCACGCATGTGCCAATCGTTCAATCGTTGGCAAATGTGCTTTGAAAATGGTGTTGACTATGGAGAAAAAAAAAATTCTGAAACACCAAAGGGTGCTTGTTTTAATGGTACCACTCCCGTTGTAACAGATCTTCTACTTTTTTTAGTTAAAGAAATGGGAGGCATAACTTTTGGAACATCCCTCGCATATGGAATAAAAATGAACTCAGGGGAATAAAAAGTAAATGAAGATATGTGTTCCTAGATAGGCTTTGTATCGGAATGTCTTTGATAAGTATCGATAATGATCGATAATCGAAAATTTCGATTAAAAAAGAAACAGGCGACCAAAGTTAGCACATTATACAGCCTAACATCACAAGTGCATTTGAGAAGCTTAATTACCGTTTCAACGGAAACGCCGGGCAAATAAAATCAACAGTAGACTCTTTGATATAACGGGGGCACATTCGAAATGAATGCTTCTGTTTAGAGCACAATTTAACCATGATACTTGACTTGTTTTTTAAACTTAAATTTAAACCATTATATAAAAATAATTTTATAAAATCAGCAGTAGGTTCTCTGCAGTGCAATGTAGACTACAATTGTATTGTGAACTAAGTTACTGCGAGGTGACATGTGAAGCTTCCTACCACTGCACCGCAGTGGGTTGCTGACTAGAGCAGGCAATCAATCGATTTGATTGAAAAATGGGAGATTTTACCGATTTTGATGGCAATAAAATTATTGTAAGTCTGGTATATTCAATGATCATTATTCAATCCCGGGAAACGTCGGGTCCCTCAGCTAGTAAACATTATTAACATATAAAGCTAATGAATATTAGGTATCCTGGTTTTACAATTGATTTTTGTGATGCACGTGTTTGTGTATAGCTCCCCCCCCCTCCCACATACACACGCAGGAGGTCGCCATTTTGTGTTTTATTCTGTTAGGTGAACACACAAAGACCGAAATAAAAATGGAAAACTGTGTTAAATATTAGGCGTGTCAGTTGAGAATAACAATAGCGGATGTCAGCTTAGTGTACTTAAAGTTCAATCTATGTTCAAATTGATAAACGCAGACGTGACTTTACATGACCCAACGGGAGAAGGGCCCAGACAAGTCGGAGTTCAATTGGAAGCTTTATGGTGTAAATGTGATGTGCTTGTTTTGTTTTATGGCATATCAACCCTTTTTAGTCATTTGCTGCCGAATCCAGTCATTTTAGAAAAAAGCTTTTATGCTTCAAGATCTTTTCATAAGAAACACCCGTCTAGCTGAAAACACTATCACTAATTTCCCTCACTCTTTATCTGTGCCTAAACCTAAACGTAGATTCCATCAACAAAGTTTCTTTCTTAGACCTGTACGCCTGTGGAATTGTCTTCCGTTTTCCTGCTTTCCAGCTGACTACAATATGGTTGTCTTCAAGTCCAATGTAAACAAGTTCTTGATGAGCCGTTCCACTTAAGTTAACAAATTTACCGAATTTCCATTACTAACGATTACTATATTATCCAATTGACTACTGTACACTCTTTAATCCTTATCCTCGAGTAGCTTCGTGGCCCTGATAAGTGGTGATGCCTATGTAAAAAAAATAAAAATTAAATAATATATTAATATATTAAATAATATTTGCTTGGTTGTTTTGTTTTACGGAATGTGAATTCTTTTTGAGTTATTTAATGCCGAATGCAGTCATTTTGGAAAAAATATGATTTAAGTTAAGTTTTATTTAATTATTTGGATTATCATCCTCATCTTTTTAGTTGTTGTTTTCACAATGTTTCGGCCAACTATTCCTCTAGCCTTCCTCAGGTTAACCGCCAAACTAATTCAATTATGTTTCAAGTTTTTCATGTCTTCAAATATTTCTTTGGTTTGGTTACTTTTGTAGCGACCACTACATACAGCCAGAACAAATTCACAGTGAGAACATTTTCATAGCAATCACCGTTTTCAACACCCATGCGTATTAGAATGCGCAAAGGTACAACGTCGTAATCAAGCCACTCGCGCGCATGGAATTAAGGAACTATGTTATGTTTCCGCGCATGAAGATACAGCAAACAGGCTGGAACTTTCAAGAACATCCCTATATAAAGATTTAACCGTCAAAATTCAAACAGTCCAGGATGCAGTTCTACAAGTAACCATCATCTCTGCCCATGATCATCACATATGCGGGATTCAGTCTATTTTTGCTAAGACAGCATCGCCGAGAATGCCTGCAAAAAATTAGTATAATCAGTTTTTTCTCTCGTTTCCCCAGGACTGGATATCAGAATAACTCCGCCATTGGGAGGTGTTAAAATCCTCCGTCTTGAATTTGCGCGCCATGCACATGAACCTTAATCCTCATTGTTGAATTGGTGTGTGGGTGTGTTGGTGCTTGAGCAGAGACGTTTATATGAACAAATTGATTTATTAATACATATATACATAAGGAACAGATATACACTTGTTGACTAGCCCATGTCCGAGCGGGGAGTGAGAACCTCGTATATATTCATACGCCAGGGACCACAACTCTTGCGCGTATGAAAGTAGTTCTATGATATTACTACACTCATCACGGAAAATTACCATACTGAATGGGAATTTAGTTCTCCCTTTTTAAACAATGTTTTTTTTCAAACTATTGTTTTTTTGTGTGTAATGAACACACGTACGCTTTCGCCCTCATGATTATGGACTGCTCATTTTTTTTTTCTCTCAGAAAATAATCATATTTATCCCAACTCACGTGTGACGCTCTGGACACAGAAAATCAGTAATTTTAAACTCCATGCTATTCTCACGAAATCCTTTAGATAATCCTGCAGAATGAACGCTCATTACAAGAAAACACTTATATTAGAACGACTTGAAGTAATATTCCTAACGCATAAATAAATGTTGTTTATTTCATATTAATGCAGTGATTTCGAGTTCTTTGTCAGGTGTCATTATTTTCCGGAGTTATTTCTATTTTTTATTTTTATGTATGTAAGGACGTGATCTGGTGACATCCCCCCTATTAATCGGCGATCTGGTTAAATTTACCTTTAACGGTCCCTTGGATACCCTACTACTTTCGATTTCTAGAGATTTTCACACCTGCAACCTCGGTCCTAAAAATTGATAGATCCTGGTTAGTTAGTTAGTGACTCTACGGTCAGGTCCAATAAATCGGTAACCGCGACTACAAAAGCAACATGTGACCTTTGCATATACTCGCACAAATTGGGAACTCCTCCGTGGGTCCTACACTTTTTAATAGGAGAACTGTTATTTTTGTTATTGACTTCGCAGAACATGATTGAGTTTTGGAAAGGGGGAAAAAAACAATAACCTCAATGTTGGTGAATTTTAAATCAGGAAGCCAGTATCTTCAGACAGCCTGATTTGGTAGCACCAGGTTGTGATGTTGTAGAGAAAATCGTAACTTACTTGGCTAGCTTGTGTGCGTGCTTCAAACAACAAAAACAAAAAGAAACACAAAAAACAAAAAAAGAAAAAGAAAGAAAGGCTAAAATGGCGACCGAGTTGGTTTTATGGTTGACGGTCAGGTGAGCGACGCAGATTGTCACCGTTTCTATGCAAATGAGACAGGTGAATGAAAACAGACGTGATGCGAACAGGAGACGAGTTAGAAGATGTGCTACGTACGTAGTCGTGTGCACGTCAACTTGAAAGATCATCAAATTTTGACAACAGAGTGTCAAGTTTTGTCAAATTTACCCCGAAAAATTGTTAGTTTAACCATAGAAAAAATTTTTTTTCCAGAGAAGTTATCACTTATCAAGGCCTATAGGCCACTCGAAGATAAAAGTTAATGAATGTAAGATGGTTAATGCGACAACAACTCAGTGGTCGTTTTTGGTGGGAATTAGGCAGAATTAGACTATTTAAGTAGACAAGATAGTAAAAACTTGTTTACATTGGACTTGAAGACGACCATGTTGTAGTCAACTGGGAAGCCGGTCAGTGGAACAGTGGAACACAGCTCCACAGTCGGCAGTTCAATGAAAGAAGGTAAATAAAAACGGACGTGAAGTGAACAGGAAAACGAGTTGGAAGCAGGTCTGCTACGTAGGCAGTCCTGTGAAAGTCAACCTGAAAGAGTGTCAAGTTTTGAAGTTGGAAACATTTGAAGTTGGAAATATTGACAACAGTGTCGAGTTGTGGAGTTGTAAGTTTCGACAGCAGTGTCGAATTTACCCGAAAAATCGTTTGTTTAACCACAGATGTGAACCCGTGCGTTAGGAAATATCTTCTTAAAATGTGCTTGTCCAGTGATTACCCCCACTCCCTCTCTCAGCGCGAGTGACAAAAAATTCCTTGGAATCAGGATTGACAAGTTGACCGTCAACTCTGATCATTACATTGAAACATTGATAAAGCTAAAAGCCTGGATTTCCCATGAAAAGGAAAGAAAACGGAAACATTTTGTTTACAGCATGACAACGCCAGGCCACACACAAGTCTGAAGACCACGGAATCTGTGACAGAGTTTGGCTGGACGACGCTGTCCCACCCGTCGTAGCGTTCCGACCTGGCATTATCAGACTTCCATTTGTTCAAATCTCTAACAGAAGCATTATGCGGGCAATATTTTCTCAGCAACAACCCTGTAATCACAGCTGCGAAAAAATTGATCACTTTAGCAGGTGCTCACTTTTACGACTGAGGTATCAAAACTCTTGTTCAATCGTTGGCAAATGTGCTTTGAGAATGGTGTTGGTTATGTAGAAAAATAAATTCTGAAACAAAAAAGGTTTCTTGTTTTAATGGCATCACTCCCGTTGTAGCAGATCTTCTATTTTTGAGTTAAAGAAATGGCAGGCATTACTTTTGGAACATCCCTCGCATATGGAATAAAAATGAACCCAGGGAAATAAAAAGTAAATGAAGATATGTAGAGTCTGCAAATAAAAAAAAAAAAAAACAAGTCAAGCATGCATGGTCCCCCAGGAGTGCACAGCAAACGAGGCATGAAAAAAAAAATGACTAGGTTCAGCATTTCCATCCTCTCATTTAGTGCCAAAATCCCAAGGGGACATCAAATCCTAGTGAAAATGAACAAACGATGCAGTTTTAGGCCTTAACATATGTAAATTTGAGTTTTGCACCATGCAAAAAATGAAATGACTAAGTCCATCACCCCCCCCCCATTTAGCCCCAAAAGTCCCAATGGCCTTAACATATTTAAATTTGAGTTCAGCACCATGCAAAACTGCTAAATAGACATACACAGAAAATTTTGGATAAATATGGTAAAAGAGTCCCAAAAATGGAGTGTTTTTATTAGCCCTAAAAGAGCCCCTGGGGCACACCCAAGCGTTATCGTGAAGTATAGACAAACAAAAATATATAGAAATCAGTTAGTTACAACTTTTCAGAAAGTTTTATAAAAATCCATTTGAGCAGCAAGATGTTTGTTCACATTACACTTGAACTTCTGCATGTCAGTACAGTTGGGAAAGCAGAATCCCGGGAGGGAGTTCGAAATCTAGTAGTTCTGGGGAAGAAACTATTGGAGTAGAAGGCTTTCTAACACTTAGAGATCTCTACTCTGTAGGGGTGGAATTTAGCTGTTTGTCAGGTTTGTGGGGGTATTTACATTGAGGGGGTACAAGTGCTTGTAGTTCCTCAGAGCATTCACCATTAAAATCCTTGTAGAACAGGCAGAGGGATGCAACATTTCGTCTGTGGGACAGAAGCCGACAGATGACAATTCAGGACCTATCAGATTAGTAACTTTCTTTTCAATCCTGTCCAGGAGTGAGAGACAAGTAACAGATACACCGGCCCAAATGTGACAACAATACTCCATACATGGGCGAATGGTGGCCTTGTAGAGGTATAGGATACTTTTAGGTGTAAGTAGCTTTCTAGCACTGTAGAGAATACCCACCTTCTTTGCAGAGGGTTTGGCCTTCGGGACAAGATGATTTTTATATTAAAATTTAAAATTGTAATTTTCTTTTCACAAAATAAATTATATAAACAAGATCAAAGTGTAGTATCTGTTCCGGCAGATGCTGCTAGCAAAGATCAGTGCACTTGTGGCAATGAGTTTCTGGTCCATGTAGGGGCAACCCTATATACCAAGAGACTCTCACTATCCAGCTCCTATTTCCCACCCCTCGGGAGCTTGTCCCCATTCCCCTTTCCCTCTCCACATTAAAAAACGGCCTAATTTGCTCAAATAAACACAGCCCACCTTCTTCGCAGCAGCCTTGGCAATGCTCTCAATGTATCTGTTCCAGCTTACGTTCCATATGAACGTTAGGCCAAGGAGTTTAAGAGAAGTACTTTCAGGTAATGTGTTTTTGGCCATTGCTATTGGTGGTAGAAAAGGTTTCTTGTAATTATTGAAGGAAACAAGCTTAGTCTTGGCAGCATCACCATATTGGATTTCCAAGTATATATGAATTCTTTTCGCTCATTCAAATGGCAGAAACAGCTACAAATATCAAATAATTTTTAAAGACAAATCCACCGACAACTCATCAGATCTTCTATCATATATTTACATTGATTCAATTAAAATAAAAGTTACATAGAACTTTACTGTATCATCAGATCAGAATCAGAAAAAAAAAAAGTGAGAAAAAAACTCCTTCAGCCATGGCATTTCGAAGCTAAATGGTTCTCATCAGAAGTGGATAAAAGCCGACGTTATACAAATATAAGAATATACAAAACAGAAACTGACTTAACAATACTAGCTTTTCTCCTCTTCTGATGAGAAGCGTTTAGCTTCGAAATGCCATGACCTACAAAAAAATTTTCTTACTTTTTCTCATTTTAGGTCTTAATGATCTGATTATATAATAATGTTCTATGTAACTTCTATCCCTCATTTTTTAAAAATTTAATATATGAATTGCTCCTCTTAACTATGTAGAGCTCCTATTATCTTGATAGGTTTGCTTTATTAAAGATAATATCCATTTATATCAATTTAATGAAAATACAAAATCTATTCAGATAATTTTTCAGATATTTTTTTTTAGGATTAACGTTTTTTTTTTTTTTTTTTTAATATTTAATTCATAAATTGAAAGAATTAATTATATTTTATATTCGTGTATTACCATGCAATTCTTGCAGTGCCATAGCTCGGCATTTCAAGAGTGTCTGTTGCTATGGACACAGGATTTGAAGTTGAAACAATTCTTTTGAAGTGTCGTAATCTCCTTGTCTTGACATCTAACAGCTCCTACTGCTGCTCAAAACGTTTATTGTAGCCACGCCTACCATTAAGGCCACAAAGTCACGCCCCCAGCCGACTGGCTCGTATTTTCTCTATAGAAAACGGTCACTTTTAGCTATCTTTCTTTTAAAAAAAATAAGCATAGGATATTAATTAGTTCGATCGTTAAGTAAAATTACCAGCAAATATAATATCTCTATCTCCATCTCTATTATTATATAAAAGTCACTATGTGTGTGTGTGTGTGAGTGTGTGTGTGTGAGTGTGTGTTCCTTCCTCATATGTTGCGAAACGGCTGAGCCTATTTTTTGCAAAGCTAATTTATATGTCTGGCAGTGTTCTTAGATATGTTTTGTACAGAAATCCATCCGATAAGTATCGAAAATCAAAAAAAAAAATCCAACCTTAAAAATAGCTTTTCTCTATAATAGACAAAAAAGAATAATTTTACAGAGGAATATTTTGCGTTACACCAGCCAAGGGAGATAATTAAACTTCAGCAAATACTTTCTTCTTAAATAAAAACAGATTTATTCGACTACAGATCGAATGATCCCCTGTTTACCTCGCCATTTTATTTTAATTTTTTCTTATTAATGAGTCCAATTCACGGTAAAAGAAGAGGTACCATTTAAAATTGCTGCAAATCATTTCTTCGTTTGCCTATTTTAAAACTAAATATTAATCAGAAATTATTTTTCCATGGCATTCATCGTCAAGCTTAAATATCAGCTGACGTGATATTGTAAAAAAAAAAAAAAAAAAAAAAAATACAGACTGAATTTGATGAACGACATTATCATTATTATCTTTCAATTTTTTTTGCGCAAACTATTTCTCGTAACATGTAATAATTAATAGAGGATTCATTTCATAATAATACATACGCAATCTGCATAAATTAAAATATCATGTTTAAGCGTATTGTACATCCGGGCAATGCTGGGCTGCCAACTCGTGTGAATTAAATAGTATTATTTTGAGTTAGGAATTAGTTATTGATATGTTGGGATTTAATAGGTAGCGATGGATGATTATATAGTAAATATGACTAGACAATATATATATATTTTTTTACCAAAGTGTCAACATTTATCAAAGTCTTTTTTATGCTTATACAATTGTTGATGTGTAAAAATGGTTTCTTCTAAAGCTCTGTAACGATCTGCAGCAGTCAATGATGAATGGTAATTCTGACTCGGCGAGTTTTGTTTTATTAAGGTGTTATCACTTATTAATACCTATAAGACATTAGAGGATGAGGTTTAGGGTTAAGGGGACGAGAATACCTCTATGTGATTAGCCAACAATGGTGCTCATTGAACAGAATTGGATTATTTAAGAAGTGGAAATGTCTGTGTGTGTGTGTGTCTGTTCGTGTACATTTCTCTACCAAATTACTCTGTCAATTTTCAGTCTACAGACTATAATAGTAAAATTTAAATGAATGTCAGGGGACCGTGAGACTGAGGATACTGAATTGTGAAGCGCTTCTCCACTAATGCTAAAAAGCGGTTGACTTTTCTTTCTCGCCTCTAAAAGAAAGTAAGTTTTCACAGGAATGTGTTAATGCAAATTATTTTTAACCATTGAGAATCGTTTCAAACCCCAACAGTAACAAGTCTGTGTCAAATCAATAAGCTGTCGCAACATGAATTCTGATAAAGTGAGAAAAAAAAGTGCCGGCCACAAAGAACCAAGAATGAATGCTCAACAACTCTCCTGTGCCTTTGGCCGGGGTGGTGGTGGGGTAAGGCGAAAAATAACACTTCAATGACTCACATACAAGCCTTCTTCATCTCGCACACACATTCTTACATACTAGCAGAAGTAAGGCAATCAGAAACGAATTGCTACTCATATCCATACATACACTAACAAGAACAAGGTAAATCAACACACATACACAATGCCACGCTGCCAAATACTCATATAGGTATGTTATTCACACTATGAATATTTTGACTTGTGACTACTAACGTGATTTTTTTTTACCAAACACGAATTCGCATAAATGAACACTTATTAAAATAACTTTTTTATGCTTATACAATTGTTGATATGTGAAAATGGTTTCTTCTAAAGCTCTGTTACGATCTGCAGCAGTCAATGATGAATGGTAATTCTGACTCGGCGAGTTTTGTTTTATTATGGTGTTATCACTTATTAATACCTATAAGACATTAGAGGATGAGGTTTAGGGTTAAGGGGACGAGAATACCTCTATGTGATTAGCCAATAATGGTGCTCATTGGACAGAATTGGATTATTTAAGAAGTGGAAATGTCTGTGTGTCTGTTCGTGTACATTTCCCTACCAAATTACTCTGTCAATTTTCAGTCTACAGACTCGAGATCTGACATAAGGAATATTGAGATTTGGGAAAACATTTTTAATCGATTTTCGGCCAGAAATTTGTCTGTTAAGGAGTCAAAGTTCAACGATTTGATTTTTGAAAACTCTATCAAACTCCTCCGCCAATTTTGGGTCTAAACACTTGAAATTTTAGATGTAGGTTCCTTAGACATGGATCAAGCTTTTTTAACTTGATTTTAGCCGAAAACAGTAAATGTTAAGAGGTCAAAATTGGGGTAAAATTAAAAAACAAATTTGGCCTCTCAGCCAATTTTGGGTGGAAACATTTGAAATTTTTACATAAAGTGTATTCAGACATCGGGTAAGATTTTAATCAGTTTTTTGACAAATATTTGCTTGCCAAGGGATCAAAGTTCAAAAGATTTGCCATTTTCGGTCTTTAGCATACTCTTCAGCAAATTTTGGGTCTAAACATTTGAAATTTTACATAAACGGTATTTAGACATGCAGCAAACTTTTTAATTAGTTTTGGGGCAAAAAATTGGCTGCCAAGAGGTAAAAGTTGAAAAAGTTGTCCTTTGTCAACTTTACCAAACTCCTCCACCAATTTTGGGTCTAAGCACTAGAAATTTTAGATGTAGGTTACCTGGACATGAGTCAAATTTTTTAATATACACATAAAGTTATGAACAGTACATAGGGCCCGAGCAAAGCCGGGCTGAACTGCTAGTATATATAAATAAATGGGTAAACGTTATCAGTAGCGTTGGGAATTACTTTATCGGTTCAAAACAACTTAGTTGGCTTTATTGAATGTAGTTCCGTAGAGTTCGAGAATTAGTTCGCACGTCTTGTATGTTACAGCTGCTGAGTTATAGAAAAACAAAGTCAAACAAGATGGCAATGTGCAGTTGATTTTGTCCTCAACGGTCATATGAACCAAGCGAATTCTAATTGTATGCAAGTTGGACAATATTGGACTGCAGTTCGTTTGGAGGAACGTGAGTTGTGTACACGTACTACATTATTGTGTGAAATATTATTTGAAGCTGAATGCTGTCAATTTATTTATCTCTTATGTAAAAATATTACATAACTTGCAGAAATTCTCCTCTCGATTAAAGTAGAGATAGAGAGATATGCCCATACTATTGTGAAAATCGTCCAGGCAGTTTATAGAAAACACTGAGCGCCTTAACCTAATGCAAAAATTCATGAAAAAAAAAAACCCAAACATTTGTTTGCTAGCATTGGATTATTAGATTAAAAAAAATATTTGAAGAAAAAATTAGTAAAAAGAAAAAAAATCTATGCTTTTTAAGATAAAGTCGAGAGATGGATTTTTTTTATTAAAAATATGTTGTTTTAAGCAAAAACAAGCCGTGTGTGCGTGGTCCACGTCTGGTGCTGCATGTGAGATGACGCCACAAAAAATACTGAAGAAATGAGGAATGTGAGAAGGGTGAATGGCCAACGTTGCCTTCACATTTTCGTCAAGTATCAGAAAAATCTAATGGAAGGGGCAAAAGTTATGAGGTAAAAATATAATTTTTTGCAATTTAGGGGCATTTGTGGCCTCTTTTGAGGTCCTGAGAACGATCCCAGTGAAAATGGACAAACAGTGCAGTTTCACACCTAAAGACATGTATATTTGAATTCAGCACCATGGAAAACCATTATATAGACATACATATAAAGTTTTTTAGTAATATGAACAAAGAGCTCCAAAACGGCATGTTTCTTTAGCCCTAAAAGTCCCAGAGGGATGCGAACCAGAATTTTGCCAGGGTCACCCATACTGAATTTATATTAAGAACAATGGCCTCCACATTTTGGCCAAGTTTCAGAAAAATCTAATGGATGAATCAAAAGTTATGGGGCAAAACGTGTCATTTTTTACCATTTTGGGTCGTTTTTTTACATCTTTTGAGCCCCTGGGAATGCAACAAGAGTTTTCGCAAAAAGATTTTTTTTTTTACTGTACACATCTATTTAATGAAATACAATTTGTGGAAAACTTTCGGGAAAAACTAATGGACGGTTATCTGGCAATTGTACAGACTAACGGATGCATGGACGGACGCACGGATGCATAGGTCCTTCTCCGATAGGACCCACAATATTATATTCTTAATTGTCATGTCGAAAAGAGTAATGAATCAACACATTGCGAAATTTCATCAAGTAGAACAACAGCTATTTTGTTTTTAGTGGGGGAAAAAAAAATGCCTATTTCTATAGGTTACACATGTTGGAAGCTATTAACGACGTAATCTAAAATATGCGTGCCCCCTGTGTATGAACTCTTTACCGTCTACTTTATAACATCTAAGAAAAATGCAATTTTACCAAATTCTCAGTAAAAATTACTTTTAACTATAAATAACTTTCTACTCGATGAATTTTCGTAATTTTTGGATATATTACTATTGTCGACATGACAATTAAGTACTTGATATTGTTCTTGCTTAAAACGACATATTTTAAAAACTTAGATCTAAACACTCTATCTAAACAAGCACCAAAAAAATTAAAAAAAAAAAATGTCTGCTCTCTGTTATTCAAAAAATAAATGTATTTTAATGAAATTTAGGCGATTGTTTAGTTTAATCAACACATTAAAAAATGAAAATATTTTTTTTAAATTATATTGTACGTACTCGTTATGGAATTTAAGTTCTCATGAAAATTTTTTTTCACTTAATTTGATCAAGTAGTTTTTTTTTTTTGTTTTTTTTACAGTGATAAAACAATTTTTTTTTTTACACCGAGCAGAAGCAGCCATGTTTGGATTTTTAGACCACGAGGAAGGGAGAGGGAACACATCACAGGGAGATAACTCAGTTTTTTTTACATGTGAGCATCGTCGGCCTATGAAAAACATGTTAAATAATGACTTCTAAATAATTCAGTCGAAACATTACGCCAACATCGCTGTCATAACAAACTGTTTTTTTTTCCACTGTAAAAAAACAAAAAAACAAAAAAAAAACTAATTTTAATAAGATCGATTATATCCCGGCCATCTTGCCTATTTTGTGAACGAGAAGGGAGATGCCTTTAAACGTAAAAGGGATTAACAAAAGACAAAATGAAAAAAAGGATAGGGAAACACAGTAAAATAAGTGAAAAAAGCTAAAATATTATCTAGGTATTTTTTCTGCCCAAAATAATCTCGTCAAATTTTGACAAACTTTAAGCGGTAATGGAGTTATCTCCTTTGGTGCCTCCTACTCCCCGTCCGCGATTTTTTTTTTTTTTTTTTTTTACATAGTAGTCACCACTTATCAAGTCCCGGAAGCCACTCGGGGTTAAGGGTTATTGCGTGTACAGTAGTCAATGGGATAATATCGTAGTAATCGTTAGGAATGGAGATTTGATAAAGTGTCTTACTTAAGGGGGCGGTTTATCAGGAATTTGTTTATGTTTGACTTGAAGACATCCAAGTCAAGCGGGAAACAAGCAAACGGAAGAGAGTTCCACAGGCGTGCCGCGTGCACTTCTAAGAAATAAGCTTTGTTTATAGAATTTACGTTTTGATTTAGGCACAGATAAAGAGTGGGGAAAATTATTGACAGTGATTTCAGCTAGACGGGTGTTTTTCGTGAAAGATTGACGAGGGGGGGACAGAGATTGGAGCTCAGACGAGCGCTTGCCATGGAAATAACGATAAAACAAAGACAGGCTCGCAACATCTAGCAAGAAGACCGAGATACGATCAATCTCATTAAAATTTGACTTTCCTCTGTAAAAAAATATACTTGATTAAATTAAGTGAAATGTTTTTATGGTAACTTTATTCCATAACGGGTAATGTACAATATGATTTTTTTTTTCAATATTTTGTTTTTTAATATTTTTGATTAACCTAAACAAATATCGAAATTTACCCTACGAGGCATGTTGTTTTCTCGATTTTAATTTTCCAAAAAAGTTTCATAAAAATCAATCAATAATTGTTTAAAAATATTGTTTGAATTTTTCAGTTAATTTTTCATTAAATTATCTTCATACAGAAAGAAATATGTTTCTCATTAAATAAAAAATCGACCAGCATTCGCAAAATAAATAAATAAATAAATAAGAAAGGTACTTTGTGCACTTTTGCCACCGTGCTGAAATAATAACGTTATTATTTTGAAAGCCATTCTTAACATGGGGAGGGATTGATGTTTTGTAACTCTTCTGTGCTTCCACCTAACAAATTATTAAAAAAAAAAAAAAAAAAGATATCGTGAAGCTTGAATTTAACCTGAAAAAACTATTTATTAAGTTGGTGCAAAAATAAGGTCGTTTTTTGACGTTCAACTTCATGTCAACAAAACGACATTGTTTTTGCACCAACCTAATAAAAATAGCGCGGTGGCAAACGTGCACAAGCTCAAAATAAAAAATAAAAAAGTGGCTAACATTTGCAAAAAAACAAAAAAAAAAAAAAAATGAAACTTTTGTTTGGCACTTTACGGCATTTACCGTAAGCCACCGAAACGATTTGCCGATAGCATGACCCTTGTACTGCATAAGTATCGACAACTTCTATGGCATGCTCCTCCTGTTTGATCAACAATGGAAATTTGGGACGGGAAAAATAATGCCTAATTAAAAAAAAAAAGTCTTTAAGAAATCAATTGGAATGCACCAAAATAAACTCATCGATCTCCAATCGGTAAAAACAATTTATTGATCTATTTTTATCATTTTTATCGATTCTTTAAAGAATAGAATTTCAAGATGAATTAAAAAAAAAATGTTGAACTACATGTAGATTAATGTTTACTCTGCCTCAAAATCAGCTGTCTCGATCATTCTGATAATGACCATTTCTCAATTCGATCGATGCCTCTGTTCAGTCTTAAGAGACAATGGATACCCCTTGTGCAATTGTGAGACAAAGGTTGCACAACCACACCTGTCCTGCTTGAGTTCATTGGCAAAGACAAGTACTCGACAACTGGAAACAACACAGAGATAAGCAGAGAACACATGCAGCGTCTGGAATTTCTAAATAGTCACCCATTTTAATGCTGACCAAGCTCAACGTTGCTTACCTTCGGTGATCTAACAGGAACCAGTGTGTCAACATGATTTTCGTATTGATAGTAGATAAACGAGTCTTGTGCTGTTCTAGGAGGTCCACCCTTCCAAGCTTTGCCCTCTCTCTTTGAAAGGGGGTTAATTTAGTTCTAATTGTCTGAGATGTCTCTAGACGTGATTACCGACGGGGCTACCCAGGTAACTTTTGCAGAGTCAGAGCGCCTCACCCCATTTTCAATCCTATTTTTCGACCCTTTTGTCACATTTCTCAATGCCTTTCGTACACCAGATCTGTCAGTCTCTGAATAGAGCAGTTTTAATGTTAAATATTGGTGGATACGTTAGCTAGTACAAATGTTAGTTGAAATGTGTTGTGTATGTGAATACGTGGTACCTTCAATATGTTTCCAGACTTTTTTCGTATAGGCACTTTTATTGATAGTACACACATGAAACACTAGTCCCCTTCGAAGTAATCTCTTCCGGCTGCAATGCATTGGTTGTACCGTTCCAACAACTTCTAGAAGGTCTCCTGAAATCTTTCTTGTGTGAGCGTGTCAATGACCTCTGTCACAGCCTCTTTCATCTCCTCAGTTGTCTCATAACGACAACGTCTAAGGTTTTCCTTGAGGTTAGGGAATAACCAAAAGCCACAGAGAAAAGGTCTAAACTATAAGGAGGATGACGAAGAACAGCCTTGATGCCCATCTTGATCATGATAACATCTTTCGTTTTGATCTTCTCTGGACAACCTTGGGACAAACTTTGCGCAAATCTTCCGCATCTTCAGTTCCTCGCAAATAATTGTGTGTACAGTTTCCACACTGACATCAAACTGTGAACTTATTGTCTCTATAGACACACGGCGGTCTTTATCCATGAAATTCTTTATTTGGCCAATCAACTCTCGTGTTCTGACTTCCTTACTCCTCCCACACCTCTCATCATCCCTCACAGACTCTCTGCCTTCCTTGAATTTCTTATGCCACTCAAAAACTGATGCTCGATTTATATAAGATGGTCCATCTTTCTGTTTTATCTTCTCTGAGCAACCTTGGGACAAACTTTATGCAAATCTAATAATGATAGCCTCTAACGTTCTCCTTGAGCTTAATGAATAACCAAAAAATCACAGGGAGCAAGGTCTGGACTATAGGAAGGGTGAGGAACTGTTTTGACGGCGATCTTGGTCAAATAGTCTGTGACAAAGATGAGTACCCTCGGGACAAACTTTGTGCAAATCTTCTGTATCTTCAGTTCCTTGTGAATAATTTTGTGTTATTGTCTCTATAGACACACGACAGTCCTTATCGATGAAATTCTTTATTTGGTCAATCAACTCTAGTGTGCTGAGTTCCTTACTCCTCCCACACCTCCCACCATCCCTAACAGGCTCCATGCTTTCCTTGAATCTCATGCCATTCAAAAACTGATGCTTGATTAATGCAAGATGGTCCAAAGGCCTCCTGAAGCATTTCATACCTTTCTGTGGCATTTTTTTTCCCAAGTTTAAAACAGAATTTTATTGCATATCGTTTTTCTAATATGTCCTTACGCCCAGAATGCATTTTGAAATTTATTAGCTGTGACAATCAGGCTTTAGTAGTGTGTATTCACATTTCTGCTGTAGCTGTCCGTTTGAACCTGAAATCATAACAATTGGTCAGCCATCTCCTAAGATGTCTAGTAATCAAATAGAGATTTTTCAAGTGTTTACAACAATTTTAAATGCCTGGAAACTTATTTAAAGCCTCTCATATATCAAAGAGTTTTACTGTTAATTTGTTTGGAACTGCGATTTTCAAATCTATTTATATAAGACTAGTAGACGTACCTAGCGTTCTTCGGAGCCATAAACACTTGTGTGAGAAGTTAAATATTGTATATATGAAATCTCCAGATTAAAACTTCTATTTCTCCCTCTCTAAATGTCTCTTTACCTTTCTCTTTTTCTCTCTCCTCCATTATTTCGTCTTTCTCTTTCACCTCTGGCCAAACCCATTTCTCTTTCTGGTTTTAATGTGTTGAAAAAAAAAAAACGTTGTAATTCATTTATTATAGCTATTCCTTTTAAATGTAAATATATTTTCTAAATTTTAGATATTATACATCAGGGACAACGCCGATCATAAGATAACAGCAATAACAGACTGAATTTTCAAGAGTCTACGACAATTTTAAATGCCTGTACAAAAAAGTCTGGAAACTTATTGAAAGCCCCTCATATATCTCTTATACGTAAATAGGATGTAAACTAGACAAGGGGTCACTCATATGTTATAATGTAGACATTTTCGGAATTAAGCTTCATTAGAATCAGTAAATGGAATGTGTTCTGACAAGCGTGTTGCACTGGTGCGCCCTCTACAGAAATACCCTTCAAATCAACTTGTCACTAAACAAAATCCCACCCTTTCGTTGTAGAGGTTCCCAGATGCCAGAGGGCTTTCTACTCTAATAGCTTCTTTTTAATTAATCGCCTCTGAAATCTCCTTCCGGATTCCTGTTTTCCTGACTTTAATAACATGCAGAAATTTAAATTTAATGTGAACAAGCATCTTGCTACACCACTTAAGATGCCTCTAATCCACAGTAATCACTTACATGTCAGTGGCATTTACAAAAGTAAAGCCTCCTATTTTTTAACTTAAAAGTTTGAAGAGCTATGAAAACAGGAGTGGTGCCATTAAAACGAGCAACCTTTTGTGGTCCAGGATTTATTTTTCTACATAGTCACCACCATCCACAATGCACTTTTGCCATCCTCTTTAAAAACATGGGGAGAGAAAACGAAAAAGTTATTAAGAAATTTAAGCGAGGTGGAAGGAGGTAGACATAAGGAAATTACATTAAATCCCAGCAACCACTCCCTCTGTTTAGTGAGGGTTGCTAAGATCGGAAACTAATTTACTGACATAGTCCTACATACTTCCCAATACACTTTTGCCAGGAATACAAAGACACATCTCTGCTTCTGACGTACGTCCATGACAGGGGCTGATTTCTTAGTTTCACACCGTCAATATCTACAACAGAGAGACGAAACTTTCAAGTCATCAATGCATACGTTCAGTCATCATAACTATGCAATTTCAGACGGAATAAAAAATAGGAGGCATTACTTTGTGAATGCCCCTTGTACATTTAAATCCCAGAAACCACTCCCTCAGTGTGTTTAATGAAGGTCGCTAAGATCGGAAGCTAATTTACTGACATGAGTCATACTTCTCAATGTACTTTTGCCAGGAATACAATGACGCATCTATGCTTGTAACACACGCCCATAACAGGAGTTGCTTTCTTAATGCTACACTGTTGATATCTACAACAGAGAGATGAAACATGCAGCTCATGAATGCTTCTATTTACCTAGTGAAGATGGCCAAGATCGTAAACTAATTTACTGGCATAGTTAGTCTCTATGATTTTGAAGATGGCATCACAAGTGGAAATTCATTGAGGTACCTCTGTTTCTAGTGCACATCCATGACAAGGGTTACTTTCTTCAGGTCTCACACCGTTAATATCAGCGACAGAGAGATGAAACGTTCAGGTCATGATAGCATAAGTTCAGTCATAACTATGCAATTGGCAATCTCCTGTAATCCATTCAGATGGAATTAAGAAAATAAAGGGTTGCTTTTGGAATGCCCCATGAACGCTAAATCCCAGCAACCACTTTCTCTGTTTGTATAGTGAAGGTTGCTAACATCATATATTAATTTACAAACATAATTGATTTTTAATGATTTTGAAGATGGCTTCAGCGGGAAATCAATGACGCATCTTTGCTTTTAACGCATGTCTACACCAGGGGTTGCTTTTATAGTCTCACACCGTCAGTATCTACAACAGAGAGATGAACCTTTCAGATCATTAATGCATAAGTTCAGTTATCATAACTATGCAACATGCAATCCCCTCTGATCCATTCTAACGGATTTAAAAATAGGAGGTATTACTGAAGGAACGCCCATCGTACATTAAGTCCCAGCAACCATTCTCTCTGTTTGTCTAGTGACGGTTGTCAAGATCGTAAATTAATTTACAGATATAATTAATCTTGATGATTTTGAAGATGGCGTGATAAGTGCAATCCACTTAGGACAGAAATTGAAACGAGATACAAGGTCCAAATTTGAACACATAATAGGACGGTTTATAAGTATTTGCAGCACTTCTGTATGACAATTAAATATTAGCATCAGAGACGAGTTATCGACCCCTGTTCTTAAAAAGGGAACTGCTATCTAGCGGCCATTATGTGAAGCTCAAGTGTTTACGATAGCGAAAAAAATATATAATAACGAAATAAATAACACAAATGTATATGAAAATCGAAACATTTATTATATAAAAATGTATCAAAATATAATTTTAATGTATTGATATATATTTTTTCAATGAGTGATTCATAATTGAAATTGAAAATAATAAATATGATAAAAACACAAACATTTATAGATTGTTTTTAGAATTTGTTTCGGTAAGGTATAAAAATGTAGCAAAATATAATTTAAAAAAAGACATGAAATATTTATAGAGGTTTAAGAACATTATTTTTTTTTCTAGTACAGAAAGATTGTATAATAATATAATTTTGGTTTGCACTAGTTTTTAGAAAAGGAAGAGTTATCGACCCCTGACAAGCGACATCTGCTGGCGGTTTTTGAAACTAAAATACAAAAATTCGCCTCATGTAACTCTCATGCAAAAGTGTCGTATTTGCTTATATTGGATTTGAAGACGACCATGTTGTAATCAGCAGGGAAGTAATCCCGTTCTTAAATATCCAGAATGGTATACAAAACATTAATAATGCTTCCATTCAGTTTCGAAAGACAAGAGGTACATCCTGTGAGGGGGTGGTTGCGTGTGTAATTGTGAGGTAAAGGTTGCACAGTCTCCAACCACACCTCTACTGAATCGACACTGCTTGAGTCCAGTGTCAAGGAGAAGTCTATGAAAATTTGAAACAATGCCGAGATAAGCAGAGAGCACATACAGCCTATGGAATTTCCAAATGGTCACTCATCTTTGGTACCGACCAGATTCAACGTTGCTTAACTTCGATGATCTAACAGGAACCGGTGTGTCTACATGATTATACTGCCATATAAAAAAACATTAAAGGGTCAATAAAGAGAAAAAGGATTTGCAATGTCATGGATTTACAGAACTTATTTTTGCACAAAGAACTGCTCTGTTAATAGGAATGTACTCGTTTGGACCTATAACGTATGCCGTGTCAATGATATTTATCCTAGGCGGGTTGAAACCGGCTTTCCCCAAAGGAGGAAGTTTCACGGGAATATCAAGTTCACAAGTGGTCTCCAGTCGCATGTATATCCCACTCAGGGGAGATGACAACGTTTTTGCAGTTTATGCATGAAGGTTGTTGACGCCCTCTTTACATACAGAGCCTGATATTCCCCAATGGTCACCTATCAGGTACTGACCAGGCTCAACATTGCTTAACTTCGGTGATTTAACGAGAACCGGTGTGTTAACGTGAGCATTCATATGCATCGCTAAAACATGCATTCCAGAGCATGTTTACAAGTTAGCTGTGCGTTTCACCTAACCCAATTGAACACGTCGGTCCAAAATCCAGGTGTAGTACACTTAAAGTAATTTGTCAGTCAATGTAGGGAAAACATTTCTATACTAAAGCAATTTTTATTTTTTACAACTGCCAGAGTGCCACTTTTTTGGTGAGCTGGGTTTCCTTTACATTAAAAACGACCTTGTGTCACATTTTGCTTCCGCGGGGAAGCAAATAAAATACCAACACAACTGAACACGTCTCGCTAATTTATTACTCGAAACAAACCTTTCTAAAGCTTGTGGATTAAATAACAATCTCTTTAGTAATCGAGACTCACAAATTTGTTACTGGAAATAAATCGTCTACAACACGAATCTAAGACAATGATCTGTCTGCGATTTTATCCGGGTCTGATAACTCCAACCCTGTACCCTGTGCATCAAAGGCTATTAATACCTTTTGCGAGGCTGGAAATATTTCGCAAGCGTGGAATCCATTAAAATTAATCTTCGCTCTGCACTCGCAGCAGACAATCGCATTCTTCGCCGGGTTATTCCGCGCGGCAGATTCAAAACGTAAAATCAATTTTCTATTAAAACTATATTTAACATTTGTTTTTGTTTTTTTTTCACTTTCAATCAGTCGGGAGCGATAAGCACACGATTTATTTACCAAAGCAAAATAAGCTTTGTTTTGTTTCTTTTTGTTTTTTCCTCCCCCGCCTCTCCGTTTCAAAGTCGTCTGCTTTCAGTAACAATTACCAACGAATCAAATTGGCTTGTTTTTAGAAACAGGCGCCATCTTGTATTGATATAATTTTACAATGAAATTAGACGCTTAATTATACGTCTGTTTGTTGTTTTAACGTGTGCGCTTATTTACACGGATGATCTTTTAAACCAACGCATTTCAGGTGAAAACATTATTTACGTACTTACGTATCATGTTGAAATTAATATAAATTCCAAAAATTACGAGAAATGATCCAGATGTATTTGTAAAAAAAAAAAAATAAAATAAATAACAAAAAAAAAAAATAAATAACAAAAACAAAAACAAAAAAAAAACCCAGCCACAATCAAGTTCCATTTTTAAAAATAGCAGACCCTTAATTTGAGTCAATTTAATTCAAGGGTTATCTTCCTTGTCTGCCATACTGAATTGGTTACACAACACTTCTACACTAAAAACATGCGACAAAACTCGATAATTCGATAAATTCTATTTTTACTTGTAATTATTTTCTACAAAATCATTTTCCTTAATTTTTAGAATTTGCACTAATTTCACCATGATACGGCACGCACGAACGTAATGATGTTTTCACCTGAAATGCGGTGGTTTAAAAGATCACCAATGTAAACAAGTACCTTTAAGCGCACGGTTATGATTTCAGCGTTTTCTATTTTAACAAAGTTATACAAAGTATAATAACACTGATCACAGTTGTTGAGAAAGGTTTTCGTATAGGGTTCGTTCTGAAAGTAATGCATCCTATATTTTAACTAAAAAAAGCTGAAGAACCACGAAGACAGGAGTAGTACCATTAAAACGAACGACCTTTTGTGCTTCAGAATTTATTTTTCTACATAGTCACCACCATTCTCGATACACTTTTGTCAGCGATGGGGTGGTGGCTGTGCACGGGTGTCTGGAACACGCTTTATCACTCACATATGTGTCGCCACTCTGAAATCGACGAACCCATCTCTTAATTGTGCTGACATCAACTTATCAACTTTGTAAACGTTCAACAGACACCGCTGAATGTTGATTGGTTCAATTTTTTCTACACGGAGAAATTCAATGATGCTTTTTTGCTTCTGACGCATATCTATGAGAGGGGTTGCTTTCTTCGAATGCATGAATTAAAATATATTTAAGCGTATTTTACGACCGGGCAACACCAGGCGACCTTCTACTATTTATTTAAAACATTTTTTTTTATATATATCTTCTCGGATAATGTTGCAGATAAACAAATTAAATATCTTTTAGAGTGTACAAATATAAATCCAAGAATTGAACTCCTGACGTCCAAGGAGGTAGATAGGTTGTCTAATAGCCACAAAATCTCATGTCAGGAAAAACAAACAAATACCCCCCTCCCCAAAAAAAAAATATATTTTTTAATAAAAAAATAAAATCAACTAAAAAGATTGGTATTTTTTTTTTTTTTACTTTCTTTCCACTAACCTTTAAAATGACGATTTTTATTGGTTTTCGGATATCCAATGTAATCCACTATGTTTTTACTTGTGGCCATGTTTTTTCGAAACTGAAAAGTACTAATGCACATGCGTGTTACAAAACACCTCGCTTCTCCCCATGTTAAGAATGGCGAACGCCACTGACATTCATTAAGTAATACATCTGGAAGAATTCATAACGTAATTAAATCCTTCTTAAGTAATAGAAAAATCAAAGTTGTCCTCGACGGACATACATCCAAACAATATGACATAAATGCGGGAGTACCTCAGGGGTCTATCCTTGGACCTCTATTATTCCTGCTATTCATAAACGACCTCCCTGATAATATTGTTTCGGAGATGGGTATATTTGCCGATGACACCACTCTCTATAACAGATATGAGGGGAAAACAAATGAACACATATCCAAGGAAATGGCAGAAACACTAGAGGACGACCTCCAATCCGTAGTGGAATGGGGACAAAAATGGTTGGTCACATTCAATGCTGCTAAGACTAAGCTTGTTTCCTTCAATAACTACAAGAAACCTTCTCTACCACCAATAGCAATGGCCAAGAACACATTGCCTGAAAGTACTTCTTTTAAACTCCTCGGCCTAACGTTTACAGGGAATATGAACTGGAATAGATACATTGAGAGCATTGCCAAGGCTGCTGCGAGGAAGGTTGGCTCCCTCTACCGTGCTAGAAAACTACTTATGCCTGCCAGTATCCTATACCTCTATAAGGCAACCATTCGCCCATGTATGGAGTACTGTTGTCACATCTGGGCTGGTGCATCTGCTGCTTGTCTCTCGCTCCTGGACAGGGTTCAAAAAAGAGTCGCCAACCTGATAGGTCCTGAACTGTCATCTAGGCTTCAATCTCTGTCCCATCGACGAGATGTTGCATCCCTCTGCCTGTTCTACAAATACTTTAATGGTGAATGCTCTGACGAATTGCAAACACTTGTACCTCCCCGACGTAACTACCCCCGACAAACCAGACAAGCTACTAAGTCTCATCCCTTTACAGTAGAGATCCCTAGGTGCAAGAAAATAGTTTCTTCCCCAGAACTGCGGGTCTTTGGAACTCCCTTCCGGGATTCTGCTTTCCCAACTGCAATGATATGCAGAAGTTCAAGTGTAATGTTAACAAACATCTTTCTACTCTTCTCCCTTCATAATGACCCCGCTAATTAATTCCCTAATAGTAGCCCCCTGCTTCAAAGTGGCACTGTGCCTTGTTTGGGGTGAAAATTGAATTAAAAAAAAAACAAAAAACAAAAAAAAACATTGGATAATAAATGTCATAATATCCAGAAGACTACTTGTCTGCGAAAAAGTTAAATCAGATATTCGTTTTCACATACTCGAAAACCTTTAAAGCCGTCTTTAAAAGCAAGTATTGAGGTGGAAAGAAAGAAAAAAATTCCTCCAAAATTTAGATAGCGATAATCGATAAACTAATTCTTTTAAAATTAATTCCTTTTATACGGCGTTAGCTTTTAGATAGTTCCTGGGTTTTCCTTTCAATTTAATTAAAACTATAGAGGCTTATTGATAATCCGCCAATATTTCATAATTCATAATGAACTTTGATCTTAATATTACTAAGAAAATACTTGGCCTTTGGCCAAGATCGCAGTGTAGTATCTGTTCTGATGCTACACTTCGCCTTTTTTGTCCTCGGTCAGTGGAGGAGAAATCCTTCATGACCGAGACACTTTTATTTTTGTTCCTATCCAGAATGCCCCTTTTTGGAGAGCTGGATTTTCCCCACATTAAAAATTGACTTTGTCTCTAACTCTGCCCTCGTAGGGAGACGAGTAAATAGGAATATTACTAAGAAAATTAAAAAAATACGTTATTTGGATGAAAAAAAGTTCTGTGTCTATTAAGTGAAGAAAAGTTATATATATTTATAGCCGCACCGAAGAGCTATGATACAGCGAAAACTCTTTATCTATGGACCACCAGATGCACCTCTTCCCCTGGATTAGAGCTCTCGTAAGGAAATCGCCAACAACCACTAGCTTTTAAGGCCTTGTTCATTGAGGTGAAAACAATTCGAGCTCTCAGACACTTGACAATGTTTACATTGAGTTTACATTGCTATTTTATTTATATCTAGTAAGCGTAGGATGATAGTGTGAAGGTTAGAAGCACCAACTTTCAAGTTTCGATCCCGACTTGAGGCACTTGCTAGTCTAGCCGCACTGAAGAGCTATGATACAGCGGAACAGTCTGCCTGTGGATGACTATTTCTAAGTTTATAAAGTTATATGATGAGAATAACAGAAATGGTATTCCGACAAAATAGAGAAATAAAAAGGAATAAACGGTGTTATGTTTTTATTAATGTTTCGTGTTTATTTCATCCAGAGGAAGTCTCGAAATAAAGACGAAACGTTGATGAATACATAACACGGTTTGTTCCTTTTTATTTCTCTATAAAGTTATATGTCTATGCTTGTATATTTATCTTTATAGGATTCACTTACTCCTAAACTAATTAGCCGATCATTAAAAATTTTGAGCACAGCTGCTAGGTGGGCATTGTAGGATATATTTAGTTTTAGTTTTACCCATAGAGAGCAAAGAGGAGATTGAACCCTATTGTGAAAATTCATATACCTTCGATTGTTGTAGAATTCTAACACTCAGCATTAAACATTAAGAATTTTGGAGTGAACTTTGGAATGCAGCTGCTAGGAATAAGGGGTTCGAATATGGGCTATATTTAGTTTTATACAAAAGAGCAAAAACAGTTAAGCACTTTCTGTAAAAATTCAAATACCTCCAATTTGGGGGAAATTTGAAAAATAATTAGTATCAGATATCAATTAATAAATATTGCCTAAAATTTTCAAATTCTCTGGATTATTTTAAAGTGTTTTTAAAAGAGTATTTAAAAATTATAAATATTTCAGATTAGCATTATATTTGAGCCATAGTCACTAGATACTAATTAAATAATATTCTCTGAATATTTTTTGGTCCCTCAAAAAAGGAGGGTGGGCCTGTAAATTCACCCTTGTCTGTGCGTCCGTTCATTTGTTCATCTGTTCGTCTGTTAGCACTTTTCTCAATAACTACGCCTTGGAAATTTTAAAAATTTTGCACAAACATTAAACATGATATGAGTAAAAAAAGTAACAGAACGGATTTTTCAGGAAAACTCCGCTTGATCCCCAAGAGTGCCTTTCTGGTTAAAATCGCTAAAATTGGCACTTTTGTGCTTATTAAAAAAAAAAATGATGCCTTAGATTTATATAAAACTTTCTGAAAAGTTGTAAATAACTGATTTCTATACAATTTTGTTTGTCTTTACTTCACGATAACTCTTGGGTTTGCACCAGGGGCTCTTTTAGGGCTAATAAAAACACTCCATTTTTAGGACTATTTTACCATATTTGTCCAAAATTTTCTGTGTATGTCTATTTAGCAGATTTGCATGGTGGTGAACTCAAATTTAACTATGGTAAGGCCTTTGGGAGGGTGAGGGATGATGGACTTAGTCATTTCTTTTTTTCCCACGGTGTAGAACTCAAATTTTAATATTTTAAAGCCTTTGGGACTTTTGGGGCTAAATAAAGGGGGGGGGGGATGATGGACAGTCATTTCTTTTTTTTTTTACATGGTGCAGAACTCAAATTTACATATGCCTAAAACTGCACCGTTTGTTCATTTTCACCAGGATTGACGTCCCCTGGGGACTTTTGGGGCTAAATTGGGGTGTGTCTGCAAATGCTGAACTTAGTTTTTTATGCCTCGTTCATTGTTCACTCACAGGGGACCATGCATGCTTCACTTATTCTTCTTAAGACCACCTTGAGCTTAATTGGCGCTACTTTGGCTTTCTTTGAAGGTTACAAATAACAAGTTAGCGTTCCTATTTACAATGCCTCCCCAATCTCTGGTCCCCCCTCGCCAATCTTTCACGAAAAACACCCGTCTAGCTGAATCCACTGTGAAAAATTTTCCCCATTCTTTATCTGTGCCTAAATCAAAACGTAGATTCCATGAAGAAAGCTTCTTTCTTAGAACTGCATGCCTGTAGAACTCTGTTCCGTCTGCCTGCTTCCCACCTGACTACAACCTGAGTTCCACAGGCGTGCAGTTCTAAGAAAGAAGCTTTGTTCATGGAATCCATGTTTTGATTTAGGCACAGATAAAGAGTGGGGGAAATTTTTCACAGTGGATTCAGCTAGACGGGTGTTTTTTGTGAAAGATTGGCGAGGGGGGACCAGAAATTGGAGTTCAGACGAGCACCTGCCATGGAAATAACGATAAAAAAAAGGATAGGCTCGCAACGTCTCTTCTGTGGGAGAGAGGTTGCAGGGTAGAGAAAAGGGCATCCCCCACTAAGCCACGAAGTCTATTTTGTACTCTGTCAAGGCAGAATAGGCTGTTTTTAGCAGCTCCTGCCCAGATATGGCAGCAATATTCCATCCTTGGACGTACTTGGCTTTTATATAGATAGAGAATTGCATCAGCAGTGAGATATCTTTAACATGTATTTTAACGGTAATCAGGAAAAGAATCGGAATCGGTAATTGTATTGAAATCGGGAAAAATATAGGAATCGTCCCATCACTAATAGTTATATCTTAAGGAGTACAGTAGAACCTCGGGATACGGTGGCCCTGGGATACGTTTTGTTCAGGTTGCGATGTGGAATACGATGTTTCTCTGGTCCTGTTTACGGCATTTGCCATGCCTTACGGTGTTATTTTTAATGTTATTTGATTATATACATGTGTATTATATACTCTACTGTATTTTGGAACTAATTTTTAATGCCGTGCCCCGGGGTTCTACTGGATTTTTTTTTTAAAGAATATAATTATTACAGTTTAAGAATTCTTTTTAGTTACTGCATGGAGGAATAGAAGCCGCCATGTTTGTTTAGTGTTCCTCAATTATATTCGAAAATTCCACGAATAGGATTGTGGTCAATCAATCCAAGCGTTGCAATGATAGAAATCCAAGTTGAAGGGAGTGGTGCCTATTATGAAAGTTATAATGGATAAAAGATAATATCATGAAATAAAAGAAATGGAAACGGTCTGAACATAAAATGTATCCAATAAATTCATAGGAGGGCGGTAATGGTAGTGGATAATGATGTGTGGGTAAAAATTATGCCGTCAGCTTCTAAGTAAAACTATTTTTGGAGGGTCAGATAGGTCAGAATTAATGTAGGAAAACTTAAACTTGGAAACTGACTGATAACTTCCAGAAACATTCATCATTTTTAGCTAGAAAGCGTGGCTATATTAGAATTAAATATAGCACCTTTGTTTATAGATTTATGGGGACTGAGGTTACAGAGAAATAATCGACTTTTATTAATATAGTAGACATCTATATAATATATATATATATATACACACACACACACACACAAATACACATATATACCGATGCCTCCGTTCAGTCTCAAAAGACTAAGGATGCCCCATTGCTGGGGAAGCTGGGCATGTAATTGTGGAGCAAGGGTGCACAATCCTCAATCACACCTCTCTTGAATCAGCAGTTTGAGTCCAGTGGCAAGGAGAAGTCCAGGACGACCAGAAATAATGCCGAGATAACCAGAGAGCACATATACACATATATACTATACACACACACGCATATATATATACATACAAGCAGTTCAGCCCGGCTTTGCTCGGGCCCTATGTACTGTTCATAAATTTATGTGTATATGTATATATATTAAAATGTTTGATTCATATCCAGGTAACCTACATCTATAATTTCAAATGTTTAGACCAAACATGGGCTTAGTAATTTGGAAGAAACCGCACAGGTAAAAATTTTTAAAACTTTGACCCCAATTCTGACCTCTTAACATTTATTGTTTTGGGCTCAAATGAAATTATAAAGCTTGATCCATGTCCAAGTAACCTACATCTAAAATTTCAAGTATTTAGACCCAAAATTGTCTGAGGAGTTTGCTAGAGTTTCCAAACCTCAAATCGTTGAACTTTGACCCTTGACAGCTAAATTTCTGGCCGAAAACCAATTAAAAAGATTTTCCCAGAAATAATGCCGAGATAACCAGAGAGCACATACACACATATATATTATACACACACACACACACATATATATCTATATATATATATATATATATATATACAAGCAGTTCAGACCGGCTTTGCTCGGACCCTATGTACTGTTCATAAATTTATGTGTATATGTATATATATCAAAAAGTTTGATTCATATCCAGGTAACCTACATCTATAATTTCAAATGTTTAGACCACAAATTGGTGAAGGAGTTTGGTAGAGTCTGCAAAGGTAAACTCATTCAACTTTTAACCTCTTGCCAGGCAAAGTTTCGCCCAAAAACTGATTAAAAAGCTTGCTGCATGTCTGAATACCCTTTAAGTAAAATTTAAAATGTTCAGATCCAAAATTGGCTGAATAGTTTGCTAAAGACCGCAAAGGTCAAATCTTTTGAACTTTGACCTCATGGCAGACAAATTTTCAACCCATTAGAACGCTTGCCCTATGTCTGAATACCCTTTATATAAAATTTAAAATGTTTAGACCAAACATGGGCTGAGTAATTTGGAAGAGACCGCACAGGTCAAATTTTTTTTTAAACTTTGACCCCAATTCTGACCTCTTAACATTTATTGTTTTGGGCTCAAATGAAATTATAAAGCTTGATCCATGTCCAAGTAACCTACATCTAAAATTTCAAGTATTTAGACCCAAAATTGTCTGAGGAGTTTGCTAGAGTTTCCAAACCTCAAATCGTTGAACTTTGACCCTTGACAGCTAAATTTCTGGCCGAAAACCAATTAAAAAGAGTTTCCCAAATCTCAATGCCCCTTAGGTCAAATCTCGAGTCTCTAGACTGAAAATTGGCAGAGTAGTTTGGTAGGGAAATGTACACACACAGACAAACACACAGACAAACACACAGACAAACACACAGACAAACACACAGACAATTTCATTCTATTGCTCTCTATCTATATATATATATCTATAAAAGTGAAAGGGTCTGTCTGTTTGTCTGTCTATGCACATTTCCCTACACAATAACTCTGTCAATTTTCAGTCTACAGGCTCGAAATTTGATATACAGCGTATTGAGATTTGGGAAAATCTTTGTGATCCGTTTTCGGACAGAAATTTGGCTGTTTAGGGGTCAAAGTTAAACGATTCGACCTTTGAGAACTCCACTAAACTCCTCTGCGAATGTTGGGTATAAACAATTGAAATTTTAGATATAGGTTCCTTGGACATGGATCTAACTTAATAACTTGATTTGAGCTCAAAACAATAAATGTTAAGGGGTTATAATAGGGGTCAAAGTTAAAAAAAATGTTGACCTCTGCGGTCTCTACCAAATTACTCAGATAATTTCTGGTCTAAATATTTGAAATTTTATATAAAGGGTATTCAGAGATAGGGCAAGTTTTTTAATCGGTTTGGGTCGAAAATTTGAGCTACCAATATATAAATGTATGCATGTTTGCATGTTTGCCTAACACTTTTGACAGAGGCGACGAATTTTCACAAGATCAGTTTTGAAGCTCGACCCTTCAGACGACAAATACCGAAAAATTAGCTAAAAACATTAATTTTTTCATCCTCAACTGGGCACTTTTCTACAGGGAGGGATCGCTTTTTTCGCCTATATTTTTGAAAGTCACCCCCTCTTTTCGATTGTCTAGTCTTAATTTAAACCTATGTCACTTCTGGTTTGGTGGTGGTCGTAACAACAAAGACGTCAGGTTTTTTTTCCAGTTCTTTTCCTCCTTCGTGGTACGGGTTTGAGCCTGCCTTCCTACTACCCCCCCCCCTTTTTTTTGCTCAACACACACCTCCAAACACCTGGGCAACGCCGGGCACCAATGCTATAAAAGTGAAAATTTCTGTTTGTGTACATTTCCCTACCAAACTACTCTGCCAATTTTCAATCTACAGACTCGAGATTTGACATAAGGAGTATTGAGATTTGGGAAAATCTTTTTAATCGGTTTTCGGCCAGAATTTGGCTGTCAAGGGGTCTAAGTTCAACGATTTGACGTTTGAAAACTCTACCAAACTCTTCGGAGAATTTTGGGTCTAAACACGTGAAATTTTAAATGTAGGTAACTTAACATGGATCAAACTTTTTAATTTAATTTGAGCCCCCAAAAATAAATGTTAAGGGGTCAAAATTGTGGTCAAAGTTTAAAAAAATTGCCATCTCCGTCTCTACCAAATTACTCAGCCAATTCCTGATCTAAACATTTGAAATTTTACATAAAGGGTATCCAGACATAGGACAACTTTTTTAATCGGTTTGGGTCGAAAACTTGAGCTGCCAAGGGGTCAAAGTTCAAAAGGCGCTTTTGCGGTGTTTAAAAAATTACTCAGCCACTTTTGGGTCTAAACATTTGGAATTCATACATAACGGATATTTAGACATGCGGCAAGCATTTTAATCCGTTTAGGGCGAAAATTTGGCTGCCAAAAGGTTGCAGTTGAAAGAGTTGATCTAGAAAATTACTCAGACAAACATTTGAAATCTTACATAAAGTGTATACACATGTAGGGCAAGTTATGAACAGTACATAGGGCCCGAGCAAAGCCGGGCTGAATTACTAATATATATATATATATATATATATATATATATATATATATATATATATATATATAGCACACACACACACAAACGCACATACATAAACATACATATACATCAGTCTATTTTAGCTATGCTGCTATTTCGTATCCCTGCTCCAAATCTGTCCAATTTCAGACTATAGTGGAACCAGATGAATTTTTAATCATCAATTAGAGTTTTTTTGTATCTTTATCAAAAGTAAAAATGATTTATTTGTTCCAACCAAATACATCTTTATATAAACTCTCTCAAAAGAATCAATGTGCAATAATTGGTTGTCTGTAAAGTTTTGCACTTTTTTTGAACAATGGAAATCAAACCAATTTATTGGCATTATGTTCATCAGTTGTACTTTTCTAAACTTTCAACATGGCTGCAAGCTCTAAATAATGATTTTACCGTTGGCTTCAATATTTGTACCCAAATGTTCGTTGCCACTCTCTAAAAGTTTTCAAGAACAATGTAAACTATTTCAGCCGAAATCCTTGCACTTACGAGATGCCTTTAATAAGTTTCCAGTTATTTTTCGTATAGGCACTTTTATTGAGAGCACACACATGAAACTCTAGTCCACATCGAAGTAATCTCCTCCGGCTGCAATGCATTTGTTGTACCATTCCAACAACTTCTGAAAGGCCCCATGGAAGTCCGCTTGTATGAGCGTGTCAATAACCCTCGTCACAACCACTTTCCTTTCCTCAATTCGCTCATAACTACAACCTCTAAAGTTGTCCTTGAGTTTAGAGAATAATAAAAAGTCACAGGAAACAAGGTTGGAATGATAGGGAGGGTGAGGAACTGTCTTGAACATTTGAGGCTAGAGATAAGTTAGTTTAGAAATCAATTTCTAAAAGCCGTCCAACACATGCCAACATGTCAAACAACATTAAACCGAATTCCATGAATATGCCGATGAAAGAATGAATGTCGAACATTAGAGGCAACAGGGTCAATTGGCAGTGGAAAGCTAAGGAAAAAATAAATACAAGATGCCTTAAATCAATTTCCAGACTATTTTCGTATGGCCACTCTTATTGATAGTACATACATGAAACTCTAGTCTCCTTCGAAGTAATCTCCTCCAGCTGCAATGCACTTGTTGTACCATTCCAATAACTTCTGGAAGTCCTCTTGTGTGACTCATCTTGTGTGAGCGTGTCAATGACCCTCGTCACAGCCGCTTTCATCTCCTCAATTGTTTCATTACGACAGCCTCTAAAGTTGTCCTTGAGCTTAGGGAATAACTAAAAGTCACAGGGAACAAGGTCTGGACTATAGGGAGGGTGAGGAACTGTCTTGATGCCCATCTTGGTCAAATAGTTTGTAACAAGGACAGAGTTGTAAACTGGTGCATTCACGCAAATCTTCTGCATCTTCAGTTCCTCACGAATAATTTTGTGTACAGTTCCCACACTGACATCAAACTGTGCACTTACTGTCTCTATAAACACACGACGGTCGTTATCCATGAAATTCTTTATTTGGCAAATCAACTCTGGTGTTCTGACTTCCTTACTCCTTCCACACCTCTCATCATCCCTCACAGACTCCATGCTGTCCTTGAATTTTTTATGCTGCTCAAAAACTGATGATCGATTCATGCTTGATGGTCCAAAAGCAATCTGAAGCATTCCATACGTTTCTGTTGCATTTTTTCAAGTTTAAAACGGAAGTTTATTGAATGTCGTTCCTCTTTTTTCATTTTTGAAATTCAACAACTGTGACAATCAAACTTTTGTAGAGTGCATTCCAATTCCTGCTGTAGCTGTTCATTTGAACATGAAATCATAATAATTGGTCAGTCATCTTATAAGATGTATTGCAATAGCATACTGAATTTTCAAGAGTCTACAACAATTTCAAATGCCTGTACAAAAACAGTCTGGAAACTTATTGAAGGCACCTCATAATAAAGATGGATTTGAAAAAAAGAGGGATAAATAAAGACCTAGCCAGATAAAAGTTATCCAACATATACCAGTATGTAAACAGTTGTTCAACTGAATATGATGGCGTAAGAATAGATGAAAGTTCACTCGTAGACCAGTTGAAGTAGCAAGGTTCATTGGCAAGGAACGACCAAATGAAAGTAATAAGGATAGATTTTGGAGAAATATAAAAGTGTGAGGAATGGTCTGTTCTAATCTATTTCTCTAGCTGGGTGTGTTCCCTAACTTCTTTAACTTCTTTTATTTACTTATTTAACTTATTGTTTATGGGCCAGATTTATCAAGCCTCTTATCAGGCCGTATTTATCAAGCCATGACCGTCTAGTTAAATGTCTCTTAGTGTGTGGAGGTGATGTGACGTACATGGCTCTGCTTGGCTGTGGAAGACTCTCTATCGATCATCTTGGGAGTTGATTCAGTCAACCGAAGACAAACGCATGCCAAACGAACACAAGATGACGATTATTGTTTTATATATTTTTAATTCCCCTCCACAGGTATTATCTTAGCAGACTAGAGTGGACCGGTGATGCGGACAAACCGTTACCCTGTTTTTCAGGAGACCTTGATTCTCACATTTTGTCTCTTTCGTGTCTAGGAATAATCTCAACAAAAATTTACTAAATTTCCTCAAACCGGAACTTGTGACACGTCACATCCGGCCCCATCTACCTAATTTCCGGTGCAAGTTTAGTTTGGTCATAGAGTTTGATCTATGTCAAATCATGACACCCTGACCTTTCCTTGCACCTGCAAAGTTCTCTAACTTTACTGTGTTTCATGATTGTTATTCTTCAGCGAGGCAGATAAATTGAATATATATATATAGATAAATAGATAGATCCAATTCTGAATAATTATTTTCTAATCAGCGTTGCCTGGCAGCTATATAACATAGCTAGAAGTATAAGCCATTTGGAGTTTCAGAACAGTTTCAGATGGTTCGCTGTTACACACAAGTCCTGGGAGGTGACT
The DNA here is from genome assembly GCF_053919585.1 of Euprymna scolopes. Taxonomy (NCBI): domain Eukaryota; kingdom Metazoa; phylum Mollusca; class Cephalopoda; order Sepiida; family Sepiolidae; genus Euprymna; species Euprymna scolopes. The sequence continues at coordinate 39,364,339 of NC_136516.1, forward strand.
TGTTTGTAGTAGACAGTTCCACAGAACAAAATATTCTTACCGTGTCGAAACCCGGGAAAGAACATGTGAAATTGCTCCAGAAAAGGTTTAATATTTATGAAGCAATTCTGGTTTCTGATTGGTTGGTAGCAGAACGTGAATTAATTTGATTCGTCAGTTCTTAGCAGCATCGTTTATAAATAGAATCGTCCGACTGTGTGGGATCATACCCCATTATACACCCAAAATATTGCAACGGACCTGGCCAGAGATAAGTTGATTTGGAAGTCAATCTCTTAAGCTGTTGTACACACGCCAGCATATGAAATGAATGTTAAACCAAATATGATGATGAAAGAAGGTAGAACAGTTGAGATAGCAGGGTCTGTTGGAAATGGAAAGTCAAGGAAAAGTGGTATGTATGTGTTTGAGAGAAAGATTGCATTTCTGAAATTCACCAGCTATGACAATCAGGCTTTAGTAAGGTGCATTCCAATTCCTGCTGTAGCTGTTCATTTGAACATGAAATCATAAAAATTGGTCAGTCATCTCATAAGATGTATAGCAATAACATACTGAATTTTCAAGAGTCTACAGACAATTTTCAATGTCTGTACAAAAAAGTCTGGAAACTTATTGAAAGCAAACCGTATATCTCTTATGCATAAATAGGATGTAGACAAGACAAAGGGTCACTCATATGTTATAATGGTGACATTCTCAAAATTAAGCTATCTCATCAGAATCAGTGAATGGGATGTGTTCTGGCGAGCGTGTTGCACTGGTGCAACCTGTACGGAAATACTCTCCCAATCAACCTGTCACTAAACAATATCCCACCCCTTCACTAATAGCTGTTCATTTGACCCTGAAATCATAAAAATTGTTCAGCTATCTCGTAAGATTTATAGCAATAACATAGTGAATTTTCAAGAGTCTGTGACAATTTTAAATGCCTGTACAAAAAACGTCTGAAAACTTATTGAAGGCACCTTGTAGTTTTGGATATTTTTTTTTTCTTTTTTAGATAACGTCTGTATTCTTTGAATTCTTCGGATTACTGTTCTGATCTTGCATATTATTCTCACAACGTTTCAGTCAATATAATCCTCGACCATTCCCAGGTGCGTCCTGTCCAACGCAATAATCTTTATGTCAAACTCGAAAATCTGTTTCTTGTTCATTAATTTCATATGATTCTATTATTCACATTCGTTTCCACTGATATCTTTCCAGTTAGAATTCTTTCTAGAAATACATCGAGTACTTATTGGGGGAGGGGGCTGTGGAGATCTATAAATAAAAACAAGAAAACTCCCAACTGGACGATAACTCGTCGGCTGTTACACATAAAGTGTACAGAAACGTCTCTGCACATCGGCTCCACGCAACCTTCTGGTCAGATAAAGAAAAATAGTCAGCATAGGAGCCAGTCCTTACTGGCTCCTATGCTGACTGTTCATTCTATATATAACAGCTGAAAAAAGAGAAATGGGACTAATAGAAAACAAGAGAAGAAAATCCACTTTCAAAGTTAAAGTTGACAACATTTCTCTTTTAAGGACTACTACAAGACCAGCAAAAATTACAATCCCAAACGTTAAATGTTCCTTGTCGGTCTTGTTTTTGCATGGAGTTGTTATTGCATGTTTTAACTCATAACCAAATCCATAAACCACATTAAGTTTACCAAGATCCTAAGTGAAAGTGGAACAAACTGGATTCGAACTTGACACAGCCAAGCTATTAGTCCATTCCATTAACCACTTAGCCACCGTTACCTTCCAAAGTACAATCAATATTTATCTAAAGAGTCAATAAATTAATCTACTTAAGTAACACAATTGATTCCAGTGGGTGAACTGACACACCTAGAAATGTATCAGCTGCTAGTCTATGGACATAAAAACTGACTGACCATAAAGATCATCATTGCAAAGTTTCAAGTGGTTCACAATAACAGCCGCGAGTCTGAAATCCAAAAAGACATCGTCTCCAAGGTTGCTGGAAAAATGACTGCGTCATTTTACCGCTGCAGAAGTATCTCACTTGCAACACAATCCTCTACCTGTGTAAGACCCAGATACATCCTAAAATGGAGTACTGTTGCCACACCCGGGAAGGAGCTACATTGGCGCACCCTATTTTGCTTTGAGAGAGTTCAAATCCGGCTTCAAAATTTAAAAGGCAATGCCCTTTTTCTTGTTCCCTCAACCTCTTTCCCATAGAAGAGATGTAGCGAGTCTGCTTTATCATTATTGTCATGGCAAGTGCTCAACTGAACTTAAATTTACAAAAGCACTCGTCTAACTACAACCACTATCAACAATTTCCCCCACTCTTCCACTCTTTATCTGTGCTTAAATCAAAATGCAAATTCCACGAACAGAGCTTCTTTCTTAGACCTGCCTGACTGTTGAACTGTTCCCCTGGCCTGCTTTCCAGCTGATTACAACATGGTCATATTGACAGCCAACGTAAACAAGTTTTTGTTGAGCAAACCTCTTACATAATTAAATTCTATCTAATTTAAAAGCTGATGAGCTGTAATGTAATATAGTACATATGAGCACGTGGGAAAATATCAGCAGCAGCCAAGGATGGCTGGCTTGTGAAGAGATTAGCAGCAGCAGCAACCGAAAAAGGCGTATATGCAAATTAGAAGTGTGTAGGAGAAGAAAAAGGAGAAAAAATGGTTGAGAGAAAGAAAGTCAACATCGAGAAAACATTTGCATATTTAACGTGTGTTTTTACGGTAATCGGGGAAAAAATAACAATTCTATTGTTAAATATTTAGAGATTTATAAAGAATCGGAATAAGAATTAGTAATTTAGTACGGAATCAGGAAAAATATTGGTTTGGTTGGTTGTTTTTGTTTTACGGCATATCAACCCTTTTCAGGTTATTTAATGCCAAGAAAAATTTTTTGATAGAATATATTTGTTTTTTTTAAGTCGGTTTCTATTTAACCCATAGTTGGGACCCTAACAGGTACTGCTACTCCGGGTCAGAGTGGACCTGGGAGCAATGGTAATTAAAGGGTGTCTCCACACTCCCCAAAGCCCGCAAGCTGGGGCCTCACCACTGGATATAAACATTCAATTTTTCAAAAATCTCATGTTCGACATCTCCAAAGTATCCAATATGGCGAAAAATATTGCAGAAATGCAAACTTATTGTTTAGGATGAATGCACAATGGTACGCAAAAAATCACTTGAGGCTCTTGGTCGATCCTTGCAAGATTTGTGTGGCAATGTAAGACCATTTGGGAATGCAATAATATTGCTTGCAGAAGATTTCAGACAAATGTTACCTGTTATTCTTCAATCAACATCAGCAGATGAAATAAATGCTTGCCTCAAATACTCTACTTTTTTGTTCCATGTGAAGACATTAAACTTAACTCCAAATATGCATGTCCAGTTGCAGACTGTTCGATTTGCAGAAAAATTTTTGCATCACTTGTGGGAAATTGGGTACGAAAAAGTGCAAGCTGATCAGAGTTAAGGGCAAAATTCTTTGACTTTTAACTTCTGTAATTTCTGTAATTTTATTTCATCAAAAGAACAGTTAGTTTAAAAGGTTTTTGCAGATATTCAAATTATAAAAGTTCCACTTGACTGAGTGAATGAGCTATTCTTGCAGGGCAATACAAAGACGCCCATGAACTTAACGCTATTATTCAATGTAAAATTCCAAGTGAGGTAGTCAAATACAAATCCATCGACACTGTTGTGAAAGCAGATAAAGTGGTTAATTATCCAACAGCTATATTTGCCAGGGATGCCACCGCATGTATTGCAACTGAAATTTGGTGTACTGATTATCATTTTGTGAAATATAAACCAATCCAAGCTTTGTTTTTTCACATAGACAATTTGTGTTACGTATTCAAGAGTTACCAAACCAGAAATTCTCTATATCAGCTAAGAAAATGGAACATCAAAAAATGTGTACCCATGCAAAATGGAAAATTAAACCTATAAGAAACATGCTTTTTCTCATTTGAGAACTTTTTCCATTGCGCTAATTTGAGCCACAGCAACGCGTGGCAGGGTACAGCTAGTGTATATATATATATATATATATATATATATATATATATATATATATATATGTATAAAAGTGAAAGTGTCAGTTCTTTTTCATCCATCGCAGTACAGGTTCGAGCCTACCTTCCTACTACCACCTTTTTTTTTGCTCAACACCTTCAAAACCTCGGGCAACGCCGGGCACCCATGCTAGTATATATATATATATATATATATATATATATATGTATGTATCTATATATATACACACACACTTCAGAATAATGAAATGAAAATATATCTACTGGTATGCAAATCCAGTGATTTTCCGCCTTACAAAATATTATTATATATGATATTTTAAATAAGACAATCCCAGCTAAATAAAAAAAATTGCTCAATATACAAAATAGAGCAAATGAATCAAAATTTATGTATTTACGTTTTATGATTTGAAAAAAGTTTGAACGTTTGGGTTAAGGAAAAAGATTCATTCAATTGTATTCTTTGTTTTCAAATAATAAAAACATTCTATATTTGAAGATTAACTTTTTCAAATCAAAATTTAAATACATAATTATATATATATATATGTATGTATATATATATGTGTCTATGTATATGTGTGTGTATATATATATGTGTGGGTGTGTATATGAGTATATATAACTTTATCACATAAGTAATATACTGCACTCGAAAAGACATATTTCAAATATGTTAAACATTTATTGGATGGTCTATGTTCTCTTAACTAAATATTTCTTCCATTTCTAATCTGTCGTCTGCATGCATTACAACAATGCAATATACTATACATGCAGCACTGTGCATGTTTACAAATAACCCCATGGGATATCGATATAGCATCAAGTCCATTGCCAAGGTCGCTGGAAAAATAGTGGGATCCTTCTACCGCTCCAGTAGATATCTCACACCTGATGCAATTCTCTACCTATATAAAAGTCAGGTATGGCGAATGATGGAGTACTGTTGCCACATCTGGGCAGGAGCTGCTAGAAGCAGCTTATCCTGTCTTGACAGAATTCAAAATAAACTTTGTAGCTTAGTAGGGGATGCTCTTTTCTCTTCCCTGCAACCTCTTTCATGCAGAAGAGACATTGCGAGCCTGTCTCTGTTTTATCGTTATTCTCATGGCAAGCGCTCGTCTGAACTCCAATCTATGATCCCCCCATCGCCAAATTTTCACGAAAAACTAAAACGACTAGGCAAAACCACTATCAGCAATTTCCCAACACTCTTTATCTGTGCCTAAACCTAAATGTAGATTCCATGAACAAAGCTTTTTATTTTTAGAACTGCATGCCTGTGGAATTCTCTTCCGTTTGCCTGCTTTCTAGCTGATTACAATCTGATTGTCTTCAAGTCCAATGTAAACAAGTTCTTGATGAACCGTCCTCCTAAGTAATCCAATTTACAAAATCCCCACTACTTATGTTTACTACGCTATAATCACATTGACTAATGTATAACCATTAACCCTTATCCTCGAGTGGCCTCCGGGCCTTGATAAGTGGTGATTTATGTGTAAAAAAAAAAAAGAAAAGTAATAACAATATAAATTAAGCAACCGTCAAAATCACTCGTAACTTATCGGACAGCCGAATTGTTAATCTTCTATCTCAAGTATTCAGGCTGGAATTTAATTTATTCCGGCCATGTTTACTAAATCAGTTCCTGGCGATGTGAAATATACTTTGACTTGATGGAATTAATTTAAAGATTAACAAGCTTTCGAGTGCTTGTGAACATAAAAGGGTTTGATTATATGGAGTCATCTTGCTTTGGGTTTCAGCCAATTCCGGGTCCCACGGAGACCCTTTAAGATTAACAGCAACAAAAATGAATGAATAAATAAATAAAAATAATAATAATGACAGAAGAGCGAAATGGCAAGCTTCCCACTTTTTGTAAAATCATATGTTCTTTGAATTGTTGCCAGTTTCGGTTCACATATCACAATGCCATAAAATAACAGTGATTTAAAAAAAAAAAAAAATTGTGATATGACATTAATAATTAAAAAATGTTAGTTTTATTCCGATTATTCTAACTTACTGCTCTCATCTTGAGTGTTCTCACAACGTTTTATTTTTATTTATTTTTTTACATGGAAGTCACTACTTATCAAGGCCAGAAAGCCATTCGAGGATAAAGGTTAATGAGTGTACAGTAGTCACCGGGATAACGGTATATTAATAGTTAATGGGGGAAATGGAGTGGAAATGGATAATTTATTTTCCGAAATTACTTATCTTCTACCATTTCTTGTTAATGAACCCTGCTACTTCAACTGGTCTACGAGTGAACTTTCATCCATTTTCACGCCAACATATTCCGTTGAACAACTGTTTGCATGCTGATATATGTTGGATAACTTTTATCTGGCTAGGTCTTTATTTATCCCTCTTTTTCTCAAATTTATCATTATTACAAGGTGCCTTCAATAAGTTTCTATACTTTTTTTGGACAGGCATTTGAAATTGTTGTAGACTCTTGAAAATTCAGTATCCTATTGCAATACATCTTATAAGATGACTGACCAATTATTATGATTTCATGTTCAAATGAACAGCTACAGCAGGAATTGGAATGCACTCTACAAAAGTTTGATTGTCACAGTTGGTGAATTTCAAAAATGAAAAAAGAGGAACGACAGGCAATAAACTTCCGTTTTAAACTTGGAAAAAATGCAACAGAAACGTATGGAATGCTTCAGATTGCTTTTGGACCATCTTGTATGAATCCAGCATCAGCTTTTGAGGAGCATAAGAGATTCAAGGACAGCATGGAGTCTGTGAGGGATGATGAGAGGTGTGGAAGGAGTAAGGAAGTCAGAACACCAGAGTTGATTGGCCAAATAAAGAATTTCATGGATAACGACCGTCGTGTGTTTATAGAGACAGTAAGTGCACAGTTCGACGTCAGTGTGGGAACTGTACATACAATTATTCGTGAGGAACTGAAGATGCAGAAGATTTGTGCAAATGCACCAGTTCACAACTCTGTCACAAACTATGTGACCAAGATGGGCATCAAGACAGTTCCTCACCCTCCCTATAGTCCAGACCTTGTTCCCTGTGACTTTTGGTTAGTCCCTAAGCTCAAGGACAACTTTAGAGGCTGTCATAATGAAACAATTGAGGAGATGAAAGAGGCTGTGACGAGGGTCATTGACACGCTCACACAAGATGAGTCACACGAGGACTTCCAGAAGTTGTTGGAACAGTACAACAAGTGCATTGCAGCTGGTGGAGATTACTTCGAAGGAGACTACAGTTTCATGTGTGTACTATCAATAAGAGTGCCCATACGAAAATAGTCTGGAAATTGATTTAAGGCATCTTGTATTTATTTTTCCTGCCCATTGACCCTGTTGCCTCAAATGTTCGACATTCATTCTTTCATCGGCATTTTCATGGAATTCGGTTTAATGTTGTTTAACATGTTGGCATGTGTTGGACGGCTTTTAGAAATTGATTTCTAAACTAACTTATCTCTAGCCAGGTCTATATTTATCCTTCTTACTCTCAAATTCTACCTTATCATTTCATCTCATGTTTCCCTTGGCCTTATCTTGCCAAATGACTTATGATGGCAACCTTCTGTCTTGTAAGACAATGGTGTTCTGCATCTAATCTGATGCTCTGCAGGGTCTACTGTGGCTATACAGTCAAAGCTAGAGTTGCCTCTGCAGATGCAAGCCTGGGAAGGTGATAAGACGACATAGGTTTGCCCAATTACCAGAAAAGCCCCTCTTGGCGTTACAGACATAGTCCAACGGAAAGGCAAAGCAATATGGTCGGAACCAGTGCAGTTGCAGAAGTTGCTGGGAAAATGCTGCCGTGCTTCACTATCTGTCTATTGGGACTCCAAACCAGATTTCTTTTGTCAGGATTTGCCCCCTTAGCATTTGCCCCTTTACTAAGGCATCCACAAGCCAGTGGAGTAATTTGCCCCTGGCTGGTGAAAATTTGAAAATAACGATCCTCACCATAGTAATAGTTGTACCAAAATAAAAGCGAAATTCTTTAGTGATTCTTCTTAAAAAGGCGAAAAAGACACAAATTCCGTGACAGTGAAGATCTATATATCTATAAAAGTGAGATTATGTGTGTGTGTGTGTGTCTGTGTGTGCACATTTCCCTACCAAACTACTCTGTCAATTTTCAGTCTACAGACTCGAGATTTGACATAAGGTGTATTGAGGTTTGGGAAAATCTTTTTAATCAGTTTTTCAGCCAGAAATTTGGTTATCAAGGGGTCAAAGTTCAACGATACGACCTTTGAAAACTCTACCAAACTTCTGTGCCAATTTTGGGTCTAAACCCTTGCAATTTTAGATGTAGGTTACCTGGCCAGTAATCAAACTTTTTAATATATATATATATATATATATATATATATATATATATATATGTGTGTGTACATAAAGTTATGAACAGTACAAAGCCGGGCTGAACTGCTAGTTTGAAAATATTCCCAATTTTGACGAAAATAACGGAAATTCTTATCGTAGTTATGGTTGCATGAATATGAAAGCGAATTCTTAAGTTATTCTTCTTTAAAAAAAACAAACAAAAAAAAAGACTCGGGCGAAAGAAACGCGAATTCAGTACCTGTGAAAATGACATCCCAATTATTCTACATCTACTAACCCAACCACTTCCAACAATTCTTTCATTATCAGAGTTAGTTTAATATCTGTTTTACATACTGGCATATGTTGGACAGCTTCACCAACTAATCTATATCTGGCCCGGTCTTTATCATCCTAATTAGTTCCTCGCAGGTTTTCTTTGGCTTTACCCTGGCACCTGAACTGTTCTAAATCTATAAAAAATCTAACCTGCTAATTCATCATCATCATAAAAATAATAATTTTTTTTTTTTACAAGGTGGTCACCACTTATCAAGGCCCGGAAGCCACTCATGGATAAGGGTTATTGTAAGTACAGTACGTTAGTGTGAGTATTTTAGAGTGTCTACTTAAGGGGGCGGTTCATCAGGAATTTGTTTACGTTGGACTTGAAGACATCCAAGTTGTAGTCAGGAGGGAAGCAGGCAGACGGAAAAGAGTTTCACAAGCGTGCAGTTCTAAGAAAGAAGCTTTGTTCATGGAATCTACGTTTTGATTTAGGCAGAGATAAAGAGTGGGGAAAGTTTTTGACAGTGGATTCAGCTAGATGGGTGTTTTTCGTGAAAGATTGGTGAGGGGGGGGGCCAGAGATTGGAGTTCAGACGAGCACCTTCCATGGAAATAACGATAAAACAAAGATAGGCTTGCAACGTCTCTTCTGTGGGAGAGAGGTTGCAGGGAAGAGAAAAGGGCATCCCCCACTAAGCCACGAAGTCTATTTTGTACTCTGTCAAGGCAGGATAGTAATAGTATTATTATTATCATTATTATTATTATTATTATAATAATAATAATAATAATAATAATAGTGGTAGTAGTAGTAGTAACATATATTGAATTGGTTTATTGAAGAAATGTATAAAAATTTATGAAATTTTCCAAAAATGAAAATTCATGAAATAGCGTCCTTTCTGTTATTTTTTCTTTTACAAAGAAAATATAAAATTTCATTAAAAAAATACAATTTATAAATATTTATGGCAGTTTATGAAATTTATCAAAATTTACGAAAGTTACGGAAAGAGCGGTATTCCCTATAACATTTTACACTTTCTATCCTTATAGGCAATATTGTATTCTTATAAATTTTATACATTTTCATAAATATCTTTTTCTCTTTTATGGGAAATATTTTATTTTTTATAAATTTTATACATTTTTATACATTTCTTCTCCCTCTTTCTCATGAAAAATATTGTATTTTTATAAATTTTATACATTTTTATAAATGTCTTTTCTCTCTTATCGGAAATATTGTATTTTATAAATTTTATACATTTTCATAAATTTCTTCCCTCTTTCTCTAATAAACACAATGTGTTTATTGAACTGAAATTATAGCGTTTCTACATATATTCAAAATTGATTTCTTAATATTTGACTCTGAAGATGATTTATCTTATCCTCCTCCTCCTCATCCTCCTCCTCTTCCTCCTCCTCCAGATTTTTCTTCTCTATCCTTTACCTCTTATTCTTTCTACCCTCTCCTCTCTCCCTCTCTTATTTTTCAACCTTCGTTTCTCTATCTTTCTCCTCCTATTTCTATTTTACTTTCACTCCCTTCTGCTCATCTTACCTCCTCCTTCTCCTCCTCCTTCTCCTCCGCCTCCTTTTTCATCTTTTTACTTCTTCCTCATTTTTTTCCATCATTCTTTTCCCTTCATGCCTCTGTATCCAACTCCTTCCATATTTACCGACCAACCATTCTCCCGTCCCTTCACCACACCCACACACAATGATTCAATATCCAACGGTCGTACTAATGGCACCGTTCCAATCGCAGACAACTATCAATTTCTTTTCTTTTTTTTTTTTGCAGATAAAAAACATTAAATCATTTTCCTTATTCTAAAGCAGCAGATGGTGAGAAACCTCAAAAGTTTTTATCCTTTTTTTATTATTCTTGGATTGGATAAGATAATGGGTCACCAATACTTGAATTGACCCAATGAATTTCCATGGAAGCGGAAAAGGCTATGCAAAGTAAGAACTACAAGGTAAAAATTTTACCAAGCTACTCCTATAAATTACTGGAATGATGGAAATCTCCCTAAGATTCCAGTTTCTTTTCATATCGTATATAAGACATTGGTATTTCGTTATCTTTTCCCTCTCAACTTTGTTTAACCCAGCCTCATTGGAGACACAAACTTCTACTAAGGTTGTTTCTTTCTCATTCATGTCCCATATCACTATGTCAGACTTAATAGCTCCGTTTTCTAGGTTCTCGTGTCTAACTGTAGGAACTGAATCGTCATAGTAGATGGCGAATAACTTATTTCCAACTGTTCTTTCTGGTAAACATGTTCCCAGGCCTTGCTGCTACATTCGATATACAACTTTTTTACGGATGATCTAGTGGAGATATTTATACACTCCATTGTGTCACATTTTATAGTTGTCCTTCTCCTGCAAACAACTGGATGCCATGTGTTTAACACTCTTTACTTCTGTGTGGGAGGACCTGCATTCGTTGTCATTGCTGAGATCACTCATTTTCTTAAAAGTTTTGCTCATCAAGCTTTGTTATGGAACCTGTTATATCTCTATTACATATGTCTTTCTTTTTTTGTTGTTTAAATTTTTATTCATTGAAAAACAAATACAGGGTAGAATGATAAATTTGTCGCTCTAAAAACAAAAAAAAAAAAAAAAGCAAAAAAAAAAAACACTACAGCTTTATTGAAAAACTCGATTCAGATAACTTGGTTATGTAGTAGAGCTGGCATCTATTCTATATAGCTGCCTTCAGCCTCAATCATTGCCTCAATATGGGTCCAGAACTGGGAGCATGCCTTTTCCACAAGTGCTGGCGGGAGCTTGGCAAATACTCGGCAAATGGCAGCGATCAGACTGGCTTTGGTGTTGTGAGAGGTCATTTTGGTGATTTTCTTGACGTATGACTGAAGTAGTCCAGCAGGTTCAGGTCAGGGGAGGAGGGTGGGCCAGTGATAGAAAAGTGTCGTAGCACTCCTTTTGAACCCAAGCCTGAGTCTTTGGACTTGTCACACCCAGGGTCTGCCAACGGCCATCTGATTGTACCAGGAGATTACCACACTCTTCAGCACATCCAGGTACACTTTGGTGTTTTCTTTCCAGCTGACGTCAAAGATGTGAGGTGGTATGATGTGGCGCTCACTTGAAGCCACACCAAAGACCATAATCGTGGCCAGAAACTTTGTTTTTATGACACTAAGCACGACTTTGTTATTCTTGGCAATCCAGCAATGCATTTTGAGGGTGCTGGCAATGGTCCTGTTGTGATAACTTGGATCAGTAGAGAGCATGAGTTGTACAGTGGCGCATCTCTAATCTCACTCATTGAACATTGTGTCACTTTTAGACATGATAGAAGGCTCCTATCACGCTTGGGATTTGTACACAACTAGTAGATGGTCTGAAACAAAAACAGAAAACCGGTAAAAACTACTATGCAAAAATTTTACCAAGCTTTCTCTCACCACTGAGACCAACAGCATCTAAGTCATTTTTCAAATTACATTTTTCTCTGTTGACTGTGATATGTTGCTGGTCCTGTACAGTTCTAGGAGACCCAACCTCCAAGGCTTTGAGAAGAAATTAGTTTATTGCTAATCACCTGATATATAGGCGTTCTGGATCTGTGGAACAAATTCGATTTGACTTTTAGCCAGAAAAATAACTGCTTTTTTTTCTTTTTACTTGTGAGTCACCACTTATCAAGGCTCGAAGGCCACTCGAGGATAAGGGTTAACAATCGTTAATGTTGTAAATTCAGTAGAATTTGAATATTTCTGGAAACAGCTCAACAAGAACTTGTTTACATTGGATTTGAAGGCTACTATGTTGTATTCAACCGAGAAGCACGACAGCAGAACAATGGTCCACAGGCGAGTAGTTCTGTGAAAGGTTTTGTTCATGGAATTTGTATTTAGACTTAGGCATAAATAGAGAGTGGAAGAAATCCTATATAGTGGTTGTAGTTAGTCAAGTGTTTTTTGTGAAAGTTTGGCAAGGAAAGACCATGGATTGGAGTTCAATTGAGCACTTGCCATGAGAATAGCAATAGGACAGAGACATGCTTGTAACGTCTCTTCTGTGGGAAAGAGGTTTTAGGGAAAAGAAAAGGGCATCACCTACTAGGTTTCGAAGCCAGTTTTGAACTCATTCAAGGTTGGATAGCGTGCCGAGCAGCTCCTGCCCAGATGTGATAACGGTATTCCGTTTTAGGGCATTTCTTGGCAGGAATAATTCTACGCCTGGGTAAATATACATTCATGTGTTTAACGGCATTAATTTTTAAAGTTTTGATACACATATGGACTTAGTTCAGATGGTAATAAATCAAGCTCAAGAGCTATATCTTTTGGTTTCGATTCTAGCTGATGGCACCAAAGTCATTTTTTTTATTAACTTTTCATATCACTATTATATATTGGGCACAATATAATAATTAATAAATAATTGGCTCTATAATGATAAATATGAAATTAGCATAAATCAAAATATCGTATTAAGCATATTTTACAACCGGGCAACGCTGAATCACCTGTTAATAAATATATATATATATATATATATATATATATATATGCACACACACATAAGAAATCATATTTAAAAATGTAATCATCCACAAACAGACGGTTTCGCTGTCCCACAGTTCATTAGTGTGGCTACGAGAGCTTCAAGCTGAGATTCCAAACCCAACCACAATATCATAAGTCAGAGTCGCTTACCCCTATGTGATTGACCCTAATTACAAAGGAATAAAAATTTGTAATGCCTTTCTATCTTTACATTATTGACTACCTAGAATGCTCTATCCTTTTATGGAAACCTATACATTTCTGCAAGGTAACAGCCAATAATTCCATTTTACCAGAGAGATTAACTTAAAAAGGGTGTCTGGAATAAGTAGTTATCCACAAACATTTTCGTAGTATCATAACTCTTCAGTGTGGCTAGACAAGTAAGTGCTCCAAGCTTCGATTCCAAACTCAATCGCACTGTCATCCGATAGACCAACATGCATTCATATGCAAAAAGGAGGTCCCTAAGGTTGTTGTCGGCCTTGTGAAGTGACATGGAGTCCAGTTTGACTGTCAGTTCATACCCAGGAGGAGTGGGAGAATTAATTATCTTTTTCCACAAGTCTGTCCAATTATCGGACATTTTAATCAAAACAGTATAATGTAAATTCTCTGAGGGATGAATAATCTCTTTGGCAAGTCACTCGGCCATGTATAATTTGTAGGCCAGAAAGTAGGGGAATTAAAATCACCACAGAGTTAAGGGTTGCGGAGTCGGAAGGTATAACGTTCAACTCCGAGAATTGCAAAAGTGTTTGATTCCAATTCATAAAATTCTAAAATATTCGACTCTGACTCCTTATAATAAAACCATTCAATTGATTCCTTGGAGAGATAATTTAAAAAAAAAAAAAATTTTTCTGTCATCCCCATTCGTTCTTCGCATTTTTTTTTAAATCCATAAAACTCGTCCGGTCCACCCAGTCTAGATGTAAACTGCTTAGAAAAATAGAGGGAGAATGGGTGGACAAAATAAGGAAAAGAGTAATCTGCCCTTAGTTTTAAAACAGTCTCAACGCACATTTAAGTAGAATTTAAAATACGATTTCCACACCTTCTTTAGATCTGCTTAATACATGTATGTATTTATGAGCTTAATATTGTATTTCATTTCGTTATTTCTTTATTGCATTTACTTTAAAATATATCGATCTTGATTATCATTATATTTATTTTTCTAAACACCCCCCCCCGCTCTGTATTTTTTATTCCCCTTTGTTCTTCACGGTCTTTTATCTATAGTATTTGTATGGTGGACACGTTCTAGATTTAAACTTCTTAGAAAATTATAAGGAGGATGAAGAGACGAAACAGGAGGAAAAAGAGTTATCTGCTCCTTTATTTAGACTTAAAAAAAAAAAGAAGATAGTTCGTGTGACTCTAAGATAAATGCATATATCTATGTTGCATGGTAACCATTATTTTAAATCCTAATACATCTTCCAACTTATTTCAATTCTATCTTTTTATCTATACTAGTCAGCAGATCCAGTCAACCATGGGGACCAGCAGCAGTACCCGAACAGCACTTTTCAGAGCGACTCAAACTAATTATACAATCTACCAGAATGCGATGCACACTTCACTCTCGACTACTACATCTCTCCTGGGACTCTCCCTTACAGTCTGCCACTCCCTTCCTGAAATTGCTTCGACTGAAGCTTTTAGTAACTCTAGCTTACATCTATAGTGACCGGCACTTCCAGCTCACTCCATGGCTCTTCAGCACTTCCAGCTCCTGCAGCCTATTGACGTCTAGCTACCTGTACAAGTGCACCACTGGCGTCGAGCTACTCATTCCAATGCACACTTTCAGTTCCCATTGATGTTCGGCCACCAGTTCCAGTGGCCATTGATGTCTGTTTACCTGCTCCAATGGCCACTGACGTCCAGCTACCAGTTTCTATCTCAAACAGGCAAGAATCTCAACCCTGTGAGACGCCGGTTCTTGCTCAGGCCGAACCTGGATTCGTTTGCCATTTATTTTACCTTTTTTCTTGGTAAAAATAAAACACAATACATATTGTCATCTGTGTTTGTCCTCCTCCTTGGCTATTACCATTACCTCTTTGTCTACTTTATTAGTAAAATAAGTGCTAGTAGGAAGGGAGGCTCGAACCCGTACCATGAAGAAGGAAAAGAATGGGAAAAAAACGTGACGTCTTTGCTGTTATGACCACTGCCAAACCGTAAGTGACGTAGGTTTAAATTAAGGCTAGACAATCGAAAAGAGGGAATGACTTTCGACAATATCGGCGAAAAAAGCGAACCCCCGTAGAAAAGTGCCCGGTTGAAGGTGAAGAAATTAATGTTTTCAGCCAATTTTTTGGTATTTGTCGTCTGAAAGGTCAAGCTTAAAAACGGTGCTGATCTTTTGAAAATCCGTTGCCTTTCTCAAAAGTTTTAGGCAAACATACATGCATACATTTATATATTGGTAGCTCAGATTTTTGACTCAAACCGATTAAAAAGCTTGCCCTATCTCTGAATACCCTTTATGTAAAATTTCAAATGTTTAGACCAGAAATTGTCTGAGTAATTTGGTAGAGACAGCAGAGGTCAATTTTTTTTAATACTTTGACCCCTATTATGAATCCTTAACCTTTATTGCTTTGGGTTCAAATCAAGTTATTAAGTGAGATCCATGTCCAAGAAACCTATATCTAAAATTTCAATTGTTTATACCCAAAATTTGCAGAGGAGTTTGGTAGAGTTCTCAAAGGTAAAATCGTTGAAATTTGACCCCTTACCAGCCAAATTTCTGGCCAAAAACAGCAACAATAGGAGGTCACCCAGTCGTAGCATACACTTACATATGATATCTTAATTTATTCAAATTTCGTATTTATTATTATTGTTATAGAACCAATCCTCCCTTGATTATTTTACTCAAAAGTCAAAAATAAATATATATGATTTACGTGCTATCAGCTAGAATCGAAACCAAAACATTTAGCGCTCTAGCCTTACTCATTACCATCTGAACTAATTCCATATGCATATAAAAACTTCAAAAATAACATATAAATGTATATTTGCACATGCGTATAAGTTTAGCAAACTTATACTGGTCAATTTACAATGCTTTTCAATTTTTGACTACTTAAAAGCTATTTTACCGGCTAAAAACACAATGAAAGTTGTTCCTCAGGCCCAAATACCCTATATATCAAGTTTCAAGTTTGTAGACCAAAAATTGACAGAGTAGTTTGATAGAGTCCGTTCCTCGCACAGACAGACAAGGTCACTTATATATGTAGATGTATGTTAATATTATATCTTTTAATCATAGTCAAATATTTCTACTAATCCAAATTTATACAAACTAATTTGTTCCTCATGCTATGAATGTACATATTTTTTGCTTATTATGAGAGGAGGACTTATCTTCTCATTTTAAATTCTTTAGAAGTCCGAAGAAATTTATTATTTATCTATATTTTATATTTATAACATTATTAAGTAGATATATATCTATAAAAGTGAAAGTGTCTGTCTGTCTGTGTACATTTTCCTACACAATAACTCTGACAACTTTTAGTCTACAGACTCGAAATTTGATATACAGAGTCCTGAGATTTGGGAAAATCTTTGTAATCCGTTTCAGCCAGAAAGTTGGCTGTTAAGGGGTCAAAGTTCAATGATTTGACTTTTGAGAACTCTACCAAACTCCTCCGACAGTTTTGGATATAAACAATTGAAATTTTAGATATAGGTTCCTTGGACACGGATCTAACTTAATAACTTGATTTGAGCCCAAAACAATAAAGGTTAAGGGGTCAAAATAGAGGTCAAAGTGTAAAAGAAATTGACCTCTGCAGTCTCTACCAAATTACTAAAGACAATTTCTAGTCTAAACATTTGAAATTTTACATAAAGGGTATTTAGAGATAGAGCAAGCTTTTTAATCGGTTTTGGTCGAAAATCTGAGCTACCAATATATAAATGTATGTATGTATGTTTGCATGTCTGCCTAAAACTTTTGACAGAGGCGACGGATTTTCAAAAGATAAGTATTGTTTTGAACTCGACCCTTCAGACGACAAATACCGAAAAATTGGCTAAAAACAATTATTTCTTCCCCCTTAATTGGGCACTTTTCAACAGGGAGGGGTCACTTTTTTCGCTGGGATTTTCGAAAGTCATCCCCTCTTTTCGATTGTCTAGCCTTTATTTAAACATACATCACGTCCAGTTTGGCGGTTGTCATAACAGCAAAGATGTCACGTTTTTCCCCATTCTTTTCCTCCTTCGCGGTACGGGTTCGAGCCTGCCTTTCTACTACCACTTTTTTCTTTTTGCTCAGCACACACATCCAAACACTCGGACAACGCCGGGCATTCATGCTAGTATATATAGCCGTGCAGTTTTAATAAAGAAGCTTTGTTCATGGAATCTATGCTTAGGTTTAGGCACAGATAAAGAGTGGGGGAAATTATTGATAATGGTTTCAACTAGACGAGTGTATTTTGTGAAAGTTAGGCCGGGGTGGGTACCAAAGATTGGAGTTCAGACGAGCACTTACCATGAAAATGATAAAGCAGAGACAGGCTCGCAACGTCTCCTCTGTGAGAAAGAGGTTGCAGGGAAGAGAAAAGGGCATCCCCCACTAAGCTACGAAGTCTATTTTGAACTCTGTCAAGGTTGGATAAGCTGCTTCCAGCAGCTTCTGCCCAGATGTGGCAACAATACTCCATCCTTGGATGTACTTGGCTCTTATATTGGTAAATAATCACATCAGCAGTGAGATATCTACTGGAGCAGTAGGACGATCCCACCATTTTTCCAGCGACCTTGACAACAAATTTGATGTACTTGTTCCATCTCAGATCAGGAGTAAAGGTCAGACCCAGAAGTTTGTCAAAACATGGGGCCTCCCCAAGACAAGAGCCATGAATTTCAATTGATGCTAGACAGGGATCAGAACATTCATGATGTAAAGAAAAAAAGCTTGGTTTTGGATTCATTTAAATTAACCAATCACCTCTTTTCCCATTGCACCAGGTGATCAAGATCAAGGAGAGAAAATCAGAGAGAACTTGGTCGTTTATGGTAGTGTCGTCAGCATAAATGTTTACGGATGATCTTAGGATGTGATTTGGGAGATCATTGATGTAGATCAGAAAGAGAGTTGGGCCCAGCATGAATCCCCGAGGGACTGTAGCATTAATACTGAGAGCTTCTGATTTCTGCTCATCAACCACTATTCTTATGAACCTATCAGAGAGAAATGATTTAATAATTGAAAAGACATTTTCAGCTATATCGGAATACTGGAATAAACAAATATAAGCACAGAATTCGACTCACTTGTTTTCAATCGAAACAGACATTTATTTACAGGTGCTTCCAGAATAATGCCTTGTTTTTTGTAGAAAAGTCTTATTAAATTTCTGGCTGAATGCTTGAGATAGAATATAAACATTCTGCTGTCCAATAAGTTTATTTGTTAATACTGTGCTTGTCGTATGATAAATTATTCACTCGTGAACAAGCCCCCAAGAGAAGCATAATGAAAATTCCCAACTTGCTTTTTGTAATGCAGTCGTTACATGTGTAGAGATATTAGTTTAAAAACTAGTTTGTAGTTTCATGCATAGCGAACACACAGACACAATTTGTAAAAAGGAAAAAATAGGCGGTTATCGCCTTTTTGCCATCGCATCTGGCAGACAGGCATTGAAACCAACTTCCCTTTTTTTCTCTAACGTCTCTCTCTTCTTTTCTCCATGGCACATGACAGTAATAGACATGCGCCACGTGCTCCAAGTCTGGTTTACATCCGCAAACCACCTCGGTAATGAAATGAACTACTGTGTACTAATACAGCCTTACACAGGTAAGCTAAACTTTGCAAAATCATGAACGAACAGTACAATCCATATGACATATGATCCAATATGCTGAAATATTCTTCAGTTGAAACAGAATTTATAAGCCCTTTAATGGATCCAATCATTCTGGCAATCGATTAATTCCTTTCAATCGATCTGATCACTGAGTTGCATAGTCTTTCTCAAAATGACGGATCAGATTACGTTTCTAAATTTCTGAGATGAGTGTTGGTTATACGTATCATTTGGATTGGTCGGACTACTGTTCTCATCTTGAGGTGATTTTCACAACATTTCGGTCAATGTAACCTCTCGCTTTCTTCAGGTATATCTTGTTGACCTCAGGAATTTAGACAGAATTTACTTCATGGAGGTAGCATGCTCTTGTTATGTCAGCCATGATTGGATAGAGGTCCTAAGTAATTTGTAATCGTAATTTATTCGGTCGCCCACACTGAGAATTGAACCTTCAACCTTGAGGAGAACATCACTTTTTGCAATTGATTTTTCCAAATACTCTAATCACTGCGCCACGGGTCCTTGCGGACAGTAGTCCGATGAATACAACTAATATGGATGAGATTAGATAAGAGGAAACGTTAATATAAATCTCCATTATTTTTCGAATTTTCTTCTGTGGTTGATCATCGATTTCATTGGCAAGGGAAAATGAAAACTAATTTGACAACAGAGAATTTTCACAGCACGCAAAGGGAAATCCATATTTTTCAGCTTCTGAATCATATTTAGATTAACCTTCCTCTTCCATGCTGGCATGCTTTGAATGGTTGTCAATTAACTTCAATTAGTTCTCGCTAGATCATCAAAGTTAACTGTAAATCTATATATCTAAAAAAGTGAAAGTGTCTGTCTGTCTGTACACATTTCCCTACGCAATAACTCTGTCAATTTTCAGTCTACAGGCTCTAAATTTGATATACAAGATATTGAGATTTGGGAAAATCTTTGTAATCCGTTTTCAGCCAGAAATTTAGCTAGTGAGGGGTCAAAGTTCCACGATTTGACCTTTGAGAACTCTACCAAACTCCTCCACCAATTTTGGGTATGAATAATTAAAATTTTAGATATAGGTTTCTTGGACACGGATCTAACCTAATAACTTGATTTAAGCCCAAAAGTAAATGTTAAGGTCATAATAGGGGTCAAAGTTAAAAAAAAAAGTCAATTTCTGATCTAAACATTTGAAATTTTATATAAAGGGTATTCATAGATAGGGCAAGCTTTTTAATCGGTTTGGGTCGAAAATTTGAGCTACCAATATATAAATGTATGTATGTATGTTTGCATGTCTGCCCAAAACTTTCAACAGAGGCGTCATTTTGAAGCTCGACCCTTCAGACGACAAATACCGAAAAATTGGCTGAAAACATTAATTTCTTCAGCCTCAACTGGGCACTTTTCTACAGGGAGGGATTGCTTTTTTCGCTGAGATTTTCGAAAATCATCCCCTCTTCTCGATTGTCTAGCTTTAATTTAAACCTATGTCACTTCCGGTTTAGCGGTGGTCATAACAGCAAAGACGTCACGTTTTTTCCCGTTCTTTTCCTCCTTCTGTGGTACAGGTTCGAGCCTGCCTTCCTACTACCATTTTTTTTTCTTTTTAGCTCAACACACAGCTCCAAACACCCGGGCAACGCCGAACACCCATGCTAGTACCTCTACTAAACTTTTTCAAACTTGGGTTTATCTTAAGTAGGACAGCCCCTGAAGTGAATGTGGTATTGTGGTGACTAAAATATTTCTAGTTAAGAGTAGTACAGATACTTTTAAGGATTTGATCATAAGGATGATCAATGACACCCATTATCCTCACACTTTTTAATGGCCTTGTGCTTAATTTGCTCATTGTGCATTTTTATATTTTGTGCAAATAAATATTTCAATATTGTGGATCTAGTATTCAATAAATTAAAAAAAGAAAATGAACTTTTTGTTATTTATCTAGTTTATAATTAAATTAATGAGTTGTAAAGAAATGAAAAAAAAATCTTTTTAAACTTTATAAATTTATTGTTTAATGTTTATTAACATGATTTAGAAATCAATATATTGTTTGTGAATATTTCCTCAGCAATGAAATGTTATTACTGTAAATAATTCAATGAAAATTTTTCAAATTTGGGTTTATTTTAAGTAGGACAGCTCCTGGAGTGAATGCGGTATTGTGGTAATTGAAATATTTCTAGTTAAGAGTAGGATAAACAATTTTAATATTTGAGACCAAGGATGACCAATGACACCCATTTTCCCCACACTTTTGAATGGCCGTTTGCCTAATTTGTTCATAATGTATCTTTATATTTTGAGCAAATAAATATTTCAAAGTTAAGCAACACTGAACCTGGGGATTACATAATGGGTAACCATTTGCAAATACCAAACACTGTATGTAGGAAGACCCTAACACTTCTTTGCAAAAACTGCAAAAAATCCATTCTTTCCTGTTTTGCACACTCTATTTTATACAGTTTAGATTTAATCTTCCTTTGGTATCATCAGATCTAAGCCGGTCTTCAAGGCTCAGCCATCATGTCATTTTCATACATTTCTCTCCATGCAACACATGTCCTCAACTCTCACTGGCCACGTTTCACTTCCATACATCATCACACTAAGCAAAGTTTATTTCTTCATAAAAATCAGTTATAACTTAATTATTGAAGGCTCTGTTATTATACAAAAACTGAGTTAATCAACGTTTGTTTCCGTAAGGTTTTGCTTTTCTATATATTTTAATTACACAAAATATATGCTAAAATATTCCTTAGTTTTCGGATAAAATTGTGTTTTTAAAAATCCATTTTAATTGTTCTATTTACGTATCCAGTGACCCAACTCTTGTTAATTTTTTATCTATCACTTTTACCCTCTCTTATTGTATTTTGTTTGAATCCTCGCTCCACTATTATTTTATTCATTGTCAATTATTCTCACTCCTGTCACTATTTTGGTTTATCAACAGTGAAAGCTAATAGAGACATAAAAGAAAACGAAAGGATATATCACCACATGCAGTAATACTATTTAAACCGGAGTTGGAGAAGAAAAGTGAGAGAGAAGAAAGAGGCTAATTTGGAATTTCATCCACTTGGGGAAAAAAATAGGGGGCATTACTTTAGGAACGCCTCTCGATTTGAAAAGACCATTTTAAATAAAAGGGAATATCACCACATGCAGTAATACTATCTAAACCGAAATTTGGAGAAGAAAAGAGAGAGAGAGAGAGAGAGAAGAAAGAGGTTAATTTGGAATTTCATCCATTTGGGCTGAAATGAAAAAAAATAGGAGGCATTACTTTAGGAACGCCTCTCCATTTGAATAGACCATTTTAAATAAAAGGGAATATCACCACATGCAGTAATACTATCTAAACCGAAATTTGAAGAAGAAAAGAGAGAGAGAAAAGAAAGAGGTTAATTTGGAATTTCATCCACTTGGGCTGAAATGAAAAAAAATAGGGGGCATTACTTTAGGAACGCCTCTCCATTTGAATAGACCATTTTAAATAAAAGGGAATATCATCACATGCAGTAATACTATCTAAACCGAAATTGGAGAAGAAAAGAGAGAGAGAAGAAGAGATTAATTTGGAATTTCGTCCATTTGGGCTAAAAAAAAAAGAAAAAAAAAGGAGGCATTACTTTTGGAACGTCTCTCCTATTATTAAAGTTAATGTTCAGAAGAGATGAAGAAAAATAATATGTGATTTAAAACACTCCCGACTCTAAAGGCCTTATTTGCATAGGGTTGGCGTCACTCCATTTCAATTATTGATAACTTCCACTTGATCAACTGCCAAAATAAAAGTGCAATCAAGAATCGGTCATCGTTCGACATACAGAGAGCGATTTCATCTCCACCAAAAAAATACCAGCCTTATATTTGTTAATCTCTGAATCAAGTAACGAGTTCTGTTCAACAATTTTGTAGAAATTCCAAAGTCCGACAAGACACACCTGAAGAAGCTAGCTAAAGCTAAATGAACCGGTAATACCTGATGTGATATTAGCCCTTGGTGAAATATGCCAACTTCCTCCTCTGGAGGAAGTTTACAGAGAATATGAAATTTACAACGGTTCCCAGTTTCATGCAATGCTGGTCAAGGAAGATGACATCCAGAGCCTAGCATTCCCAAATAGTCACCCATCTCGTACTAGCCAGGCCCCATGTTGCTTACCTTCTGTGATGTAAGGGAAGCCGGACTTTTAACACGATTATTTAAACGGCATATCAACCCTTTCGGGGGAGTTATTTCATGTTGAAATACAATATTTTTTGTAAATGAGTCATTGATTGATTTGGTGTGTTTAATTTTACGTCATAGCAACAATTTGTGGGTTATTTAAAAAGAGACTTATAAACTATTGAGTTGTTTTATGGTATATCGACCCTTTTAAAATGATAAAGAATCGGTAATACCCGGTTTGGTATCAGAATGAGAAAGTTTACAGGAACATGAAATTTACAATGGTCCTCAGTTGCAATAATATCCCGGTCATGGAAAGACGACATATTATTCCTAGTATTCCCAAATAGTCACTCATTTGGTACTGGCCAGGGTCTACATTGCTTAACGTCAGTAATGTAATGAGAACTAGTGTTTCGACATGATTATGCAATACTCCACTGAAGATGGTCAGAGTTAAAATAGTCAACGAAAACATTGTGGAAACAACATCGGAGATGAAAACAATAGTTTAAATGATCTAAATGATAAAAATTATCAACCCTTATCTCAAAAATTCCATAAAAATAATCTGATATCAAATTATGCAGCAGCTTTGATGCACCAAATGTCGATGGCTTGTGCTGTGCAGAGACGCAACTCACCAATGGAGAAAGCTCCATGGGCGAATTAAATTTACAAGCGGTCTAAAATCACATATATGGCATATCAACCTTTTTTAAACGATAAATAATCGGTTTGGTATCCAAAAGAGGAAGTTTACAGGAGATTTACAATGGTCCCCAGTTGCATGCATATCTCGGTCATGGAAAGATGACATACAGCGCCTAGTATTCCCAAATAGTCACCGCTTTGGTACTGGCCAGAGTCTACAGTATTTCAACGCGATTATGGAATACTTCACTGAAGAAGGACAGAGATAAAATCGGTAAAAACATTGCGAGAACAACATCGGAGATGAAAACAATAATTTAAATGATCTACATCATAAAAATTATCAATGCTTATCTCAAAAATTCCATAAAAATAATCTACAATCAATTACGCAGCAGCTTTAATGCACCACATGTGGACGGCTTGTGCTGCAAGGACACACAACTCACCAAAGCCGTAATACCATGCAACCATACCACACCATCACATTTTGTTATAGACATCATTTAACAGTTTGAAACTTGATGGACAAGCCAGGCAAAGTTTATTTGCACCAAATATAGCTGGATTTGCAGTATTGTACATATTAAAACTTATTGGTTATTTAAGACGGGCTTTATGATGATAAGGTGTAGCAAAGTAGATAGTATGGTATCCATTTAATGCACATTTAGGTATTAATAAAGATTAGTCACTAAAATACCACATTTACTCTAAAAGTTTTTTTGTTAATTACTGGGCCGATCTGCCTGAAGTTTTGTATGGAACTTTTATTATGATAAGGTGTACCAAACTAAGTGTTATGGTATCTGTTTCATGTACAGTTAGAGATTAATAGAGATTAGCATTTGATGGAAAATCAGTACAAATTTAATCATATTCAGCCATCAATTTGGCGTCAAACACTCATTCTAAGTCAACGGTCTTTAACTTTTGCCCGTTTTTAACGGGTTTAAAAGTCTGGTTAAATATTTCTTTTTTTCTGTTTTGGCATTTTTAACAAGAGGGTTATTATTTAGATTATAAGATGATTATTTTTTTTTCACAACGTTTTGATTGATGTAACCTCAAACCTTGTTCAGGTGCATTTTTCACAAACTCCAAAATATCTGTCAAACTCGGGAATCATTTTGAACTGAAAGCCTTATATTTATATGAATAAAGCTTCTAGCTCATCACACCCTGAGTAAAATGAATGGCTTGCATCTTGAGGAATCTCCATGTCTTGACCAACTTCTGGGAGTGACCTTAACTCCTGATCTGAAATGGAACACATACATCAAATCTGTTGCCAAGATCGCTGGAAAAATGGTTGGATAACTACCGCTCCAGAAGGTATCTCACTACCAATCCTCTATCTGTATAAGAACTAAGTATGCCATAAAATGGAGTACTGTTGCTACATCTAGACAGGAGTTGCTCAGCGTTCCCTATCCTGCTTTGACAGAGTTAAAAATCAGCTTCAAAACCTAATAGATGATACCCTTTTCTTTTCCCTGCAACCTCTTTCCCACAGAAAGGACATCACAAGCCTGTTCCAAGGCAAGTACTCGACTGAACTCCAATCTATTGTCCCTCCTTGCCAAACTTTTACAAAAAACACTCGAATAACTACAACCACTACATATGATTTCCCTCACTATTCCATGAACAAAGCTTCTTTCCGAGAACTGCCCATCTGAGGCACCGTAAAAATCCTATCTAAAAAAGAAATAGCTTGGTCTGTGTTCTGCATGAGCACCAAAAACCTTTTGATTTAATGTATTCCACGCTTGCATTGAAACTTGTCTTTTGACAGCTGATTGGATAATCACTTCGGCATCTTTCGGCTCCATATACAATCTGCCAAAAAATGCCGACACAAAGTTGCCTGAAATTGGGTCATTAACTGGATTAGTGCCTCTTTTATATTGGTTACATTTCTGAGGGAAACAACTTTTTATTAAAAAAAAAAAAAATATATATATTCAACAAATTAAACTTTCAATGATAGTTACAACTAGCTGGGCGCCTGGCGTTGCCCGGTTGCATAATACGCTTAAACATGGTATTTTAATTGATGCAGATTGCGTATGTATTATTATAGCATCAATCCTCTATTGATTATTATATATTACAAGGAATAATTTGCTTGGTGGACTAATTCGCAAAAAAAAAAAAAAATAATAATAATGATAATGTCCTTCATCAAATTCTGTCTGTTTTTGTTTACAATATCATTTCAGCTGATATTTGGGCTTGACGATCTTAAAAACAGTCTTCTCTTATAGATAAAAAAAAAAGACTTTTTGCAAGTGAATATTTTACATTGCACTAGCCAAGGTGTCACCAGTGTAATGAAAAATATTCCCCCCTGTAAAAATTCTTTTTTATCTGTAAGAGAAGAAAGACTATTTTTTTTTTTAGATTGGATTTTTTCGATGTTCCATACTTATCAGATGAATTTCTGTATAAAACATATCTAAGAACACTGCCAGATATGTAAATTACATTTGTGTGAAATTTTAAAAAGATAGGCTCAGCCGTAGCAGAACCTATGAGGAAGGAACTCACACACACACACACACACACACACACACAGTGATTTTTATATAATAATAGAGATAGAGATCATATACACCAAAAAGTAAACAACAATGAATAACTCAGAGAGGCATATTCTTCCATTTTTTATAGTAAAATAGTTTGGGAGTCCGGCGTTCAATGGTCGGGTGTTTGGAGGTGTGTGTTGAGCAAAAAAGTAGTAGGCAGGTTCAAATCTGTACCACGAAGGAGGAAAAGAATGTGAAAAAAAAACCCAACAAAACGTGGCATATTTGCTGTTGCGTCTATCGCCAAACCGGAAGTGACGAAGGTTTAAATTAAGGCTAGTCAATCGGAAAAGGGAATGACTTTCGAAAATATCGGCGAAAAAGCGACCCCCTCTCCCTCTAGAAAAGTGCCCAGTTGAGGGTGAGAGAATTAATGTTCTCTAACCAATTTTTCGATATTTGTCATCCGAAGGATCGAGCTTCAAAACGATACCAATCTCGTTAAAATCCGTCGCCTCTGTCGAAAGTTTAAGGCAGACATACATACATACACACATACATACATACATACATACATACTTTTAAATAGACAGGTGAGATTTTTTATATTATATATTGAAAAGTTCATTATTATCCGTAAGGTGGTCCATAAGTGTCCAGAAGAAAGATACATCACGGTATTGAGTGGTAAGAAAATAACAACAATCAAAAAGTGTAACGTAGTCGTTAATCTTTTTAAATGGTGTCGTTACATGTTAACACTCGGACCCAACACATTGTATGCAGAGAGAGAGAGAGTCGCAAAGTAACAAAAAAGAAAAGAAATTCAATGATAACCAACAAGCAAAAGAACTACTAATCAAAATGGGAAAATCCCCAACATCAAGAGTATTTCAGGAATGAAATAACAAATAATATATAAATAATAGTTAATTAAATATTAAATAATAGTTAACTAAATAATAAACAATAATTAACTAAATATTAAATAATAGTTAACTGGCCAGAAATGTGGCGATTAAAGGGTCAAAGTTCAACGATTTGACCTTTGAGAACTCTACCAAACTCCTCCGATAATTTGGGGTCTACACACTTGAAATTTTAGATATAGGTTTCTTGGATATGGATCTAACTTAATAACTCGAGCTGAGCCCAAAACAATAAATTTTAAGGGGTTATAATAGGGGTCAAAGTTTAAAAAGATTAACCCTTTTTTTTTTTTTTTTGCTCAGCATACACTTCCAAACACTCGGGCAACGCCGGGCTGAAATTCTAGTATATCTATAAAAGTAAACGTGCCTGTACGTCTGTCTGTCTGTGTGTCTATGTACATTTCCCTACGCAATAACTGTCAACTTTTAGTCTCCAGACTCGAAATTTGATATACAGGGTACTGAGATTTGGGAAAATCTTTGGGTCGGTTTTCGGCCAGAAATTTGGGTTCTAAACACTTGAAATTTTAGATATATGTTCCTTGGACATGGATCTAACATAATAACTTGATTGGAGAACCAAACAGTAAATACAATAAGCAGAAACAAACAATACAATAGGGGTCTAATAAAAAAAATTGACCATATTTTTTTTTTCAACATACTTTTCCAAACACCCGAGTAACGCCGAGCGTAAATGCTAGTATATCTATAAATGTGGTATGTGTGTGTGTGTGTGTACATTTTCCTATGCAATAACTGTTAGTTTTTAGTCTACAAACTTGAAATTTGATATACAGGGTACTGAAATTTGAGAAAATCGATGTGATCGATTTTCGGCCAGAAATTTCGATGTTAAGGGGTCAAAGTTCAATGATTTGACCTTTGAGAACTCTACCAAACTCCTCCGACAATTTTGGGTCTACACACTTGAAATTTTAGATATAGATTCTTTAGACATGGATCTAACTTAATAACTTAATTTGAGCCCAAAACAAAAAATTTTAAGGGGTCATAATAGGGGTCCAAGTTTAAAAACATTGATCGTTATTTTTTTTTTTGCTCATCATACATCTCCAAACACCCGGGCAACGCCGGGCTGAAATGCTAGTATATATATATATATATATATATATATATATATATATATATATATATATATATATATAAATAAAGAAATTCGGTTGTATGGTGAATCTGTTTCTGGGGTATCGACAAATTATTTTAGTCTGTGTCACAAGAAGAAGAATTCAATATAGGAATTTTTTGCTTTAA
>NC_136516.1:39400514-39498014 GCF_053919585.1 Euprymna scolopes
AGCAGTTATTTGTTGTATATACACCTTTTCCGTTTTTCTGTTGTTCGAAGTTAACAACCTGGCATTCATTTAAAGGGCTAGGTTCTCCCTCGACACCGGTGACAGAGTACTATGCATCCTGAACTCAGAACGAGGCTGAATTTTCTGACTCCATCTTTATACCATAACCGCAAGTTTAATATGGCACTGAATGTCATAACTCGGTAAGCGCCACATACTAAAGATGGGAGAAAAACAGTTAACCTTTAGCAACTTTCAGAATGCCACAGAATCTAAACCGTGAAAGATATTCCTGTGAGGTTTTCTTTAATGTGTAGCTGAAAACATCTGTTTCTTTTTTAGCATAATTTTGTGTAAGAAAAGCAAGGCATTTTGAAAGAAACAAGTGAAGCACGCATGGCCCCCCCCCGTGAGTGCACAGTGAACGAGGCATAATAAAAATGACTAAGTTCAGCATTGCCCCCCCCCATTTCGCCCCAAAAGTCTTCATGTGACGTCAAATACTGGTGAAAATGAACAAACAGTGCAGTTTTAAGCCTTAACATATGTAAATTTGAGTTGTGCACCATGCAAAAAAAGAAATGATTAAGTCCATCATTTGCCCCTTCCCATCCATTTAGCCCCAAAAGTCCCCAAGGCCTTAACATATTTAAATTTGAGTTCAGCACCATGCAAAACTGCTAAATAGACATACACAGAAAATTTTGAACAAATATGGTAAAATAGTCCCAAAAATGGAGTGTTTTTATTAGCCCTAAAAGAGCCCCTGGGGCACACCCAAGAGTTATCGTGAAGTATAGACAAACAAAATTATATAGAAATCAGTTAGTTACAACTTTTCAGAAAGTTTTATAAAAATCCAAAGCATCATTTTTTTAATAAGCACAAAAGTGTCAATTTTAGCCATTTTAACCTGAAAGTTTTCCCCGGAAAATCCGTTCTGTTAATTTTTTTACTCATATCATATTTAATGTTTGTACAAAATTTCAAAAGATTCAAAGGTGTAGTTATTGAGAAAAGTGCAAACAGACGAACAGGCGAACGGACGAACAGACAAGGATGAATTTACAGGTCTACCCTTCTTTTGTCGCGACCAAACAGCATTTTTCTCTTTTTCCATGTTAATAATGATCCGCACGGTAGTGTGCTCACCATCAGTGTTTTACCAAACCTACCTTACGACATGAATAGCTGATATTTTGACAGAAAGTAGTTAACTGCATGTACTTACACGCAACCCCATAATAAATATTTTCACGATCTAAAAACCAGAATAGTAATGTAATAATACTAGCTGCTGTTGTCCAGAACCAACAATCCTTTTTTCTTTTTTTTTTTTTTTTTTTTTTTTACACAGTGGTCACCACTAATCAAGGCCCGGAAGCCACTCAGGGATAAGGGTTATTGCAAGTACATTGCGTTAGTGTGGAGATTTGATGAAGTGTTTTCTTAAGGGGGCGGTTCATCAGGAATTTGTTAACGTTGGACTTGAAGACATCCAAGTTGTAGTCCGGTGGGAAGCAGGCAGACGGAACAGAGTTCCACATGCGTGCAGTTCTAAGAAAGAAGCTTTGTTCATGGAATCCACGTTTTGATTTAGGCACAGATATAGAGTGGAGGAAATTTTTCATAGTGGATTCAGCTAGACGGGTGTTTTTCGTGAAAGATTGGCGAGGGGGGACCAGAGATTGGAGTTCAGACGAGCACCTGCCATGGAAATAACGATAAAACAAGGATAGGCTCGCAACGTCTCTTCTGTGGGAGAGAGGTTGCAGGGTAGAGAAAAGGGCATCCCCCACTAAGCCACGAAGTCTATTTTGTACTCTGTCAAGGCAGAATAGGCTGTTTTTAGCAGCTCCTGCCCAGATATGGCAACAGTATTCCATCCTTGGACGTACTTGGCTTTTAAACACACTTTTTTTACTGTTACAAAAAGATTATTATCATGGTAATAAACTTATTATTAAACCGCTGGACAGTTTTACTCCTACAGAATAATAAAAAGAATAAAATGAATAATGATAAACCAAGTAAATGGGAGAATACACACTGACATCATCATGCGGTGTAGTCAAAAAGGATGTCGTCAGCATCACTGTCATCACCCTCAGGCTTCTGTGGTTGCTGCTCCTCCTCCTGATCACTGTCACGTTGGCTTGCTTCACGAAGGTTTTCTTGGTCACAAAAAATGCTGAAGGAAGTACTCCTTGTGGGGGGGGGGCGGGGGTGTAGGAATGTACAACAACAGGTTTCGTACTGTTATATAATGGTGGTACCAACATGACTGAATGGTCGTACGTACGTATGTGACGAATGATTCATCCGAATGTGTGTACGTGATAGCTGCAACCGGAAGGATGTGTTTGTCACGTGATCCGGTTAGCTGGAAAAAATAGATGGGTTGGATTGAGGGCGTACAAAGAAGAAGATGATCTGAAAGGGGTCTCCTCTTAAGGGGGTGCGTGAAGCGTCTCAGACATGGGACGTAGAAGCATTAACCACCCAAGGAAAGATCGGCACGCACTCCTCTACCAGACGTAATGCCTGGGAGCGAATATACAACTATAAAATTTAACGTATGTTATATAATGGGGGGGGGTGGGTACCAACATCACGTACGTTGTATATACACTGAATACTCTCGTATGTATGTGAGGAAATGGTTCATCTGAATGTGTTTACGCGTCGCTAAATGTCTATAGTGGTTCTTCACTAATTGAACCCTAGTTTATCGTGTTGCAGTCAAGGTGTGTGTTCTTAACATTTTCTTAGTGTATAATCAAGTCTTTTCTTTAACCCTTTTAACCATGTCATGATCGTCAGTAGTGTCTCTTTTGGCGCGCGCGTGTGTGCATGGACTTATAACACGAATACATAAACACATTTATTCGAAGACATACCTGGTTTTCTGCTGGTCAGCCTCTGGAAGATTTTCAGCGATTTTGGGGAAGAAGAACTTTTTATAAATGAAGACGTTTGAACAAGATACCAAGAAGCTGTGTATTTTTATATAGTTTTTTTTTACTCCTAATCAAACCATTTTATATAGTTTTTTACTCCTAATCAAACCATTTTATATAGTTTTTTTTACTCCTAATCAAACCATTTTATATAGTTTTTTACTCCTAATCAAACCATTTTATATAGTTTTTTTACTCATAATCAAACCATTTTATATAGTTTTTTTTACTCCTAATCAAACCATTTTATATAGTTTTTTACTCCTAATCAAACCATTTTATATAGTTTTTTACTCCTAATCAAACCATTTTATATAGATTTTTTTACTCCTAATCAAACCATTTTATATAGTTTTTTTACTCCTAATCAAACCATTTTATATAGTTTTTTTTACTCCTAATCAAACCATTTTATATAGATTTTTTTACTCCTAATCAAACCATTTTATATAGTTTTTTTACTCCTAATCAAACCATTTTATATAGATTTTTTTACTCCTAATCAAACCATTTTATATAGATTTTTTACTCCTATTCAAACCATTTTATATAGTTTTTTTTACTCCTAATCAAACCATTTTATATAGTTTTTTTTACTCCTAATCAAACCATTTTATATAGTTTTTTTTACTCCTAATCAAACCATTTTATATAGTTTTTTTACTCCTAATCAAACCATTTTATATAGTTTTTTTTACTCCTAATCAAACCATTTTATATAGTTTTTTTACTCCTAATCAAACCATTTTATATAGTTTTTTTACTCCTAATCAAACCATTTTATATAGTTTTTTTACTCCTAATCAAACCATTTTATATAGTTTTTTTTACTCCTAATCAAACCATTTGTCTGGGCATGGTTGTCGTATAGCACGAGAAGAAATTGTTTTGCCAGTAGAACGACTCACATACTCCTTGCCGACATTCCTCAATGTTTTTGCAATCGTACTGGCCCATTTCTCTGGGTTTCTCACCTTTTTTCCTGCTATGTGAAGCTTCTTTTTACTCGGTGTCACTATTTGTATTTCTTATTTTCACCCAATGGTGGAAAAGCCTTTAAAAAAACTTCCAAAAATTTCGCAGAATCAACTAATGACGTCATACTATCTTTATGTAGAAGCAAGTAAACAACAGGACGGTTCGTGATTTGACTGAAAATTTTTGTCCCGTGCACTCTCATTGGCCGATGCTTGCAAGTATGCGTCAAGGTGCATGATTGGCTGGCGTCTCCCTCAACAACACGTGAACACGGAGTGGCGTTTAACGAGTTAAGACACTGATTCTGTGAGCCAGCTGACCGCTAATCACACTACAGGCGACATCGAATGTACACAGACGCCCATTATCGACCTTATAGCCTGAGGAACAACACTGTCATGGTTGCTTTCCAAGTTTCAAAC
This sequence comes from Euprymna scolopes, assembly GCF_053919585.1. Classification (NCBI taxonomy): domain Eukaryota; kingdom Metazoa; phylum Mollusca; class Cephalopoda; order Sepiida; family Sepiolidae; genus Euprymna; species Euprymna scolopes. The sequence goes on from NC_136516.1 coordinate 39,404,875, forward strand.
ATTGGGAGAGGATAATGCTAAAACCTAAGAGATGTTTCATTGTAAAATGGATACAAACTCCTTATACTGTGCCTCCATCTTTGTTTTGATAATTCTTATTGAATCGGATGATTTTATATCTTATTTTAAAGAATATAGTCGAATGAAAACTACGTTTATATCAAAACGGATTTAATTATGTAGTTTGTATTAAGATATCCAAGTCAAAGAAACGTAGGAAAAAACAAAAACAAAAAAAAAACACCCAAAATCTAAGATGAAATTGTCTATTCTCTCGATTTCATTGCAACTCGTAAAATTTTGTTGTGAATTTAATTACAATCGAAGCAATGCACATCAAACTATATGCAATTAAAAAGACAAACATATCAGGCGCTGAATGTCATAACTCGGTAAGCGCCACAAACAAAAACGGAGAAAAACGTTGATAAAGTTTAGTTTGGTGGGTATACTGTGCATTAGTCGATTTCTACCCATGTTCCGATCTGAATTCGACCATAACTACTCTTGTACGTGTTAGAGGAGGCTATGGGGAATAAAATGATATACGAACTTGATATTTTGCCGCGATGGCACTTACCGAGTTTGACATTCAGCGCCTCATATTCTCTTTCAGTTTGTCTTTATACCTGGGGAATTGACGTCCAACACTCCTACCACCTTCTTCCAAATGACTTTGAGTGAGTTGCTTTTTGAAGTTGACTTTCATCTATGCGGACATGGTGACCTGCCCAACAAAATTGGGATTTTGTTAGAAAAGTTTCAATGGCTGATATGTCAAACCCATCAAATAATTCATAAGTGTTAAGACGATTAATTGGAATCGGAAATTGGAAAAATCGGAACTTTTTCGGGTACAGGAACTAGTGTCGGAATCGGAAAAATTTGTGCCTATTTTCTGATGCCAAAACGATTCCTTTAACTTATTGGATTTTCGTTTCTTTTAATTATCTTTTTTACTTGATTTTGGTTTAAGAAAAATCTTCCACTGCTTGTAGTAATAATAAAATAAATATTTATTGATTTAAACTATCGATCTCCCCCTCACAAGTGTGTTTTTACGTTTGAGAAAATATATACACATTTAAGATGATTTTATTTTTACAGTAATCTAGACAAAATACCCATTTTATAGTTAAATACTTTAGAGATTTATAAAGAATCGGAATCCGTAAATGTATTGGAATCAGGGATTTTGTACGGAATCTGTAATTGTATCGGAATCAGAAAAAATATTGGAATCGTCCCATCACTACCCTCCATGTTAAACCACATATACTATGAAGGTAACTTTTATGAAAAGTATCGAATTGGTTTCAATCTATACAGCAATGTCGAAATAATCGCTGCACGATAAACAAAATTTTTAGTTTTAAGTGGCAGCTCTCTTTTATTCCATACCCTGGATCGTAGTTTGCCATATATATATATGTGTGTGTGTGTGTGTGTGTGTGTGTGTGTGTGTGTGTGTGTGTGCGTATGTGTTTTATTTTTTTTATTAGCGTTTTATCTGTTTGGTTACATATGTTTAAGATGTTGGACCATGTTTACGATCCAGCAGCCTCGTCAGACCTGACAGAAACATACAGAAAAAATAAAACACATATTTGCTCTGCAATAATATTGAGCACTCTCTTCAGGTTTTTACTAATTACCAGTTTTACGAAATATATATATATATATATATATATATATATATATATATATATATATATATATATAAGATATATGCACTGAAGATTCCCGAAAGGATGAAACACTAGTGTCTGTAGGTATTCAATTATTATAGTAAAAAAATAATTATGACAGGAAACTTGTTTCTTATCGTTGAGCACTTTCAGTTGAATTAAAATCGGTCAATTTAGCTCTTATGAATAGATCATCGTATAACGATTAGATCACTGTCTGACTGGCATAAAGAACATTTAAAAAGTTAAAATGTTTAAATTCAACATTATTTCACGCGGTTAATGGTGGCCGAATGGATACGGTCTTTGCTAATCGAGCCAGAGATGGCTCGTGTTGCCGAGTTCGAATCTGTCGACTGGTGTTAATCGTGACACCCTGCACTGAAGATTCCCGAAAGGATGAAACACTAATGTCTGTAGGTATTTAATTATTATAGTAAAAAAGATAATTAAATATATATATATATATATATATATATATATATATATATATATATATATATATTATTATTATTATTATTTATTCAAAGGTAAACAGTTACATTTGGTCGCTACAAACTGTCACCTGTTTCAGTCAATGATATTTCATCAGGCGACCCTGAACTATTCGACGCTAAAGAAAAAATAAGAAGAAAGTGAGTTCTTCAGAGGGGAAAAAAAAGACCATAAAAGTTGCAAGCTCTCTAAAAAAGAAAATCGTTCACACACACATCGACAGCTGGATATATCGACAATATAAATTGGAAATTATTAAAGCAAGGCGTATTTTACCAGAAAGTAGGTTGTGTTAGTGAATATCTCAAGCCTGGATTTATTTATATATATATAAATAAATATGAGTCTCACCTGTCTGTTTAAATGTATGTATGTATGTTCATATGTCTCGCAAAAAATTTCGAAAACTTAACTAAAAACATTAATTCCTTCACCCTCAACTGGGCACTTTTCTACAAGGAGGGGTCGCTTTTTTCGCCGATATTTTCGAAAGTCATCGCCTCTTTTCGATTGTCTAGCCTTAATTTAAACCTACGTCACTTTCTGTTTGGCGATGGACGCAACAGCTAACATGTCACGTTTTTTTTTTTACATTCTTTTCCTCCTTCGCAGTACGGGTTCGAGCCTACTAGAATTTTTTTTTCTTTGCTCAACCAACACCCTTGCATACACCTCCACTTTCTTTTCCGCCTTTGCATCACGCGTTAGAGCTTGCCTGCCTACTACAACTTTCTTTCTTTTTTTCTTTTTTTTTTTTTTGCTCAACAAACACCTACAAACACCCGGGCAACGCCGGGCACCCAAGCTAATACATAATAAAGATATTTAAAAAGACATGACTCGTCGTCTCTATGACTCATCAGTGTAGCTAGACATAGCAAAGTTCAAAACTGGGACCCGGCGCTGTACCGACTGAGCTAAGCAGCTGATTATTATTACTTCCTCTTTAGAATTACAGTGTGTCATGAGAGTTATCAACTGCTTTAACACACCATATAATTAGGTTATTTCTGCACTTGTGGGCTTCCATATGTTTGCTATTGATCACGCATTCATTCCTATATTTGCGCGTCTCTTCTTCGTTAATAACTATCTTGCTTCGTTGGCGTATCGCTTTTGTCCTAACGACGACAGAATGAAAAAAAACAAAACAAAAAAAAAAACAACAAAACAATGATGCTAACGTTTAGATTTAATTTATATATGCTTACATGTTTTAGATGTGGAGCTTGAAATTAAGATTGTCTTTTATAAGAATACCTGTCCCAAAACCCTAACCTGTCCCAAGGCAGATAAAAATTAATTTCTTGAATGGTTTTGCACCACTTCTATCTTAAGAGTAAAATCAAGATATAATAACACTAAACCTTGCCTGTCTGGCGTAATCACATTGACACACCTGTCGTTAGATTGCTACCTAATCGCTGTGGCCAGTTGTTTACATGTACTTTTGTTGCTGCACAAAATATATACACACACTGACAGCGAAGTAGAAGTCACAACACAGTTGATCTACAAAAATATAAATTATTTTTATTTCATTTCAACAATCAGCTTTTCTGTGACAAGTTGTTCTTCTGTTTTGACGTTACTGGAAGGCACAGGCGATGCGTGGTCAGACGGTTGTCAGATGGTGAAGAAATGGTGTGGCGTATGACCCAGCCTCTCTCTCTCTCTCTCTTCGACTGACTGACTCTTTGACGATTTATTTATAAGAATATTCTTTCCTATTGGAATGTTTAATATTTCCTTTGTCTACTGCTTCAAACTTTGACCGGTATCTGCTCAGATATTTCTGGGTCAACTTATGCATTCCATTAGACAATGGTGTAAAGTCCTGAATTCTTCCCATTTGAGTCCATTTGCATGTGTGCAACTCATTGAATGTTTCTTCTTTCCACGGTTGCCTGCCAATATCTAACAAAATCATTGAAGTTAAGCAACACTGAGTCTGGTCAGTACCAGATGGGTGACTATTTAGGAATACCAGGTGCTGTATGTAGGAGGACCTCTACACCTCAGTGTAAGAACTGCAAAAACCTAACGTCCTTGTCTCCTCTGATCTGACTAACCATATGATTGAAACTGCTTGTAAATTTAATATTTCCCTGATACTTTCTCCTTTAGAGGAAGTCGGTTCAGCCTACCTAGGGTGAATGGCCTTTGTTTTTTGTCACATTTTTCTTAAACCGAGAATACTGATGTCGCACGGAAGAGATATATTCATTTGAAGTAACTGAGTGGTCTTGGCTATGTTTCGAGCAATAATTCAGTAAGTCACCTTATTAAACGGGGGTTCGTGGTCAGGGGCTTGTATATCCTTAAGCGTGAGGCTTGCAGCATATCTCTCAATGTCTCTCCCAAACCGCTCTACCAATCAGTATTTATGGTTTAATCAGCCAATCATATTCTTGTGAGGAGGAACCCCACACGTCCGCAAATGCATCAAGTCAAATATATTTGGGTAATCATATTAAACTAGCAAGGAAACCCGACGTTGCCCGGGATTCAATGAGGATCAACAAATGTTACACCCTTCCAATACTTTATTGTCATCAAAATCGGTGAAATCGACCATTTTTCAATCAAATCGATTGATTACCTGCTATAGTCTGGAACCACCGTGGTGCACCAGGAGAAAGCTTCACATACTTTCCAATAGTAACTTAGTCCACAATGAATTGTAGTCTACATTGCACTGTAGAGAACCTACTGCTGATTTTATAAAATTATTTTTCTATAATAGCTTGAATTATAGTTAAAAATGCAAAAGTCCAGTGTCATACTTAAATTGTGCTCTAAACAGAAATATTAATTTTTAATGTACCCTGTCATATCAAAAAGAAACCACTGTTGGTTTTATACGGTGATAAAACTTCTGAAGTGCATTTGTGATGTTGGTCTGTACAAGGGTGTTAACTTTGGTTCAAAGTCGGGCAGGTCATTTTTTAATTAGATTTTTTTCCATTATCAATTTTTGATACCTATCAGAGATAACTTAAAATATTACAGCATTAAGAATTGATTAGATAATGTTAAATTGAATTTAAAAAAAAATATCTTAATGCTGCAATATTTTAAGTTAGAAATTTATTATATTTTTTACTAGAATATCTTGTCTTTTTTTTTCAGTTTTAGCAATTAGTCCTTTTACTTTTCTAAGTTTAATCTTAACCATATTGATTGTCATGCTCGCATTTTTCTATCTAATCCATGATTTTTCCAGACTTTGCTTTGTCAACAATCCATAAAAAAATTATTACCATCTTCTTACATTGAGTAAATAAAAAAGTCAAATAAAAGACGTAATTAATTAAATAAAAAGTCAGAAGTTAGTTTTGGCCCGCGAGTCAGGGTGATAGGTCTGTTAGCAATTGAGGACAGCGATGAACTATTAGTGACAGTAGTAGCTAAATCAACGTAACTGTGGCGACAGGGTGAACAACGTGGGCACACAATGAATGAAAACATTGCAAGGAGGACAAAATATAATAGACAATATTTTATAATATATATATATATATATATAGATAGATAGATAGATAGATAGATAGATAGATAGATAGATGTTATTTGTTTTTGTTTTTGCGATATGTTTTGAATGAATTCAATTATTTATGAAACTGTATTTTAATCTAAATGCGAGAGTTGGGAATAATTTTCCCTTTAACCAATTTGGTACCCCCACATGGGGAGCGGCATATATATTATTTTTTTAAATATAATTATTCACTGACATGTGTTTCGCCGTCAACGACTCATCAGAGTGGCTGATTATATATATATATATATATATATATATATATATATATATATATATATATAGAGAGAGAGAGAGAGAGAGAGATATTATTGTTGAGAACTGAAGTATCCCCATTCCTCACTAAGTTAGCATTTTGCTACAAACCCGAGGGAACTTTCCTTTTCTTTTTTATATCTTGTTACGTCATCATCTCTGCCATTCCCAGACGATTTAAGGTAGTGTAACAGATTTGGTTGCTATGGTAACCAATAGCCAATTAGAAAAAAAATGTCTCCATTCCTTATAGATTCTGAGAACTTTTGAACATCAGTAATTTTATTATAATTTTTGTTTTATTGAACGAAAATTGAAAATTTTTCTTTCAAAATAAACCTGATAAGGTGAGCTATGAACTGTAAAAATTCTTTGAAATTTGGTCGTAAAATGACTAAGCGGTGAAGCTTTAAAGCAGTTCTAAATAAGTAAAACTAACATTTAACCACACACACACATATATATATATATATATATATATATATATATCTTCAGAATGTGAGAGAATATATAATTATTTCCACAGTACGCAAGAGGCTCGGGTTTCAAATCTCGAGTTCGGATGTGTCTAACTGATGAGCCCAAATGAGGGTGAAACTTGAGTCTTGGACTTCTGGTTTGTTGGTTGTTATGGCTCTTGTGAGCTGCGACATTGTCTAGCTACTTCTCAACCTATATACTCAACGGATTTTTGATCTACAGACTTGAAATTGTGTATATAGTGTATTCATACACGTGGAAAACTTTTTAATCAGTTTTCATCTGGAAAAAAAGGGCGGCTAATGGTTCAAAATTTAAAAATTGGTATGTGGGATTTTTATCTATTTGTCAATGGTTTCACGAATGTACATGCGCGAATCGTTCACATGACAAATTACTTATGTTAGGAATAAGTAGGCTTAAAAATACTTCTCAAAGATCATGTCAAGCTGGCGTAATGGTTATTGTACTTGACTCACTGTCTGTAGATTTTGGTTTCGATCTCAGTTTGAGTATTTTTTTTACTTACAAGAAGTGAACTGTTTAGAAAAAACATAATACTTGCATGCACATGTCTCAGTTTTCGGTCCCCCAACATAAGGAGGGTGGACCTGTAAATTCACCCTTGTCTGTTCCTCCATTCGTCTTTCCACACTTTTCTCAATAGCTACACCTTGGAATCTTTTGAAATTTTGCGCAAACATTAAACATGATATGAGTAAAAAAGTAACCGAACGGATTTTCCGGGAAAACTCCGGTTGACTCCCCCCCCCCCCCACTAGGGGTGCCTTTCGGGTTAAAATGACTAAAATTGACATTTTTTGCTTATTAAAAAAATTGATGCTTTGGATTTCTAGAAGTGTAAGGCATTTTGAGTTTCAGAACAGTTTCAGATGGTTCGCTGTTACACACAAGTCCTGGGAGGTGACTTGTTTGTAGTAGACAGTTCCACAGAACAAAATATTCTTACCGTGTCGAAACCCGGGAAAGAACATGTGAAATTGCTCCAGAAAAGGTTTAATATTTATGAAGCAATTCTGGTTTCTGATTGGTTGGTAGCAGAACGTGAATTAATTTGATTCGTCAGTTCTTAGCAGCATCGTTTATAAATAGAATCGTCCGACTGTGTGGGATCATACCCCATTACTACTCCAAAATATTGCAACAGGATTTTTATAAAAATTTCTGAAAAGTTGTAACTAACTGATTTCTATATAATTTTGTTTGTCTATACTTCACGATAACTCTTGGGTGTGCCCCAGGGGCTCTTTTATGGCTAATAAAAACATTCAATTTTTGGAACTATTTTACTATATTTATGCAAAATTTTCTGTTTATTTCTATTTAGCAGGTTTGGCATGGTGCTGAACTCAAATTTAAATATGTTAAGGCCTTGGGGACTTTTGGCGCTAAATGGGGGGAGGGGGCAAATGCTGAACTTAGTCATTTTTATTATGTCTCGTTCACTGTGCACTCACGGGGGACCATGCATGCTTCACTTATTTTCATTTTTTTTTTTTTTAAAGGAATTTAACGTTACGTTTAATACCTGCAGCATTTCTGCCTATGATAAATAAGACTTCTGCATTAAATAAATATAATATGCATATTTTACAACCGGGCAACACCGGACGGCCTGCTAGTATATATATATATATATATATGAATGAATATACAGGGTGACTCAAAAAAAAAACAAAAGATGGAGGCCATCTAGAACATGTGCTGTAGAACGGAGAAAAAAAAAGGACAAAGACCCTAGTGTTTTGATGTGATGTTTTGGATATAATAAACTAGTTATGACCAAAGTTTCATTTTATTCGGACAAAACACTAACAAACGAGGCCTAATTAGAGTTGGGGCCCGTTCTTTTGAGTCACCCTGTGCCTAATTTTATTTGTATATAGATAAATTGTTTAGCATTTAATGTCAATTATTCTTCATAATGCGTTTCATTTTAGTAATACTAAAACTTTAACAATGTTGCTTGTTTGTGCACTGAATGGTTTAGATCCCGGGAGGAAAAGTAAATGAGACAAAGTGTGGTGGAAAGAGAGGAATGGAGGGTTTGGTTATTTTGTTTTACGGCATATCAACCCTTTTCGGATTATTTAATACTGAATCCGGTGATTTTGATAAAAGATTTATGCTTCAACTTCTTTATATCTTCAAATACAAATACATTGAGGACATTGCCAAGGCTGCTGCAAGAAAGGTGGGCTCTTTCTGTCGTGCTAAAAGGTTACCCATATCTGAGATTACCCTGTATCTCTACAAAACCACGGTTCACCCATGCATCGGGTATTCTTGCCACATCTGGGCTGGTGCATCTGCCACTAGTCTCTTGCTCCTAGACAACGTTAAAAAAAAGTCGCCAGCCTAATAGATCTTGAACTGTCAACTAAACTCCAAACTCTGTCCCATCACCAAAACGTGGCATACTTGTGCCTGTCTTACAAGTATTTCTATGGCAAGTGCTCTGACGAACTCTGAGCACTAGTACCCCCCCAACAACAATACCTTCGAAAAACCTGACAAGCAGCAAAATTCCACCCCTACACTGTAGAGATCCCTACATGCCTTCTACTTGAATAGCTTTTTCACTCGGACTGCTGCACTTTGGAATTCCATCCCGGGGCCCCTGCCTTCCTTACTGTACTGACATGCAAAAATTCAAGGGTAATGTGAACAGACATCTCGCTACCCAACTCCCTAAATTGTATCCCTGCAAATCTGGTCCCAAATACTAACCTCTCATGACTTGCTTGAGGTGAAATGAGAATAATAAGAATAAAATAAAATAAAAATATTTATTCATGGTGTTTAGTTTATTCGTAGAGGAAAACTGTTGTTTCTGATTTTGGCTTTGTAAAAAAAAAAAACACGAAAACAAAATAACATTAACGTTAAATCAATTTTGGGGCCCAGGAAGCCGGTATCTTCATCAGCCTGATATAGTGGGCAGTAGAGGGGAATAGAAGTAGGAGGAAATAGTAAGAAGGAAAGAAATAGCGGAAATAATAAAAAATATATTATTTCTCGATTATTATCAGTTAGTATAAAGATTAAGCTTCTCTTTGCTCATAAATATAAACTTGCATACGTTGTTGTTGAATCTAGCCGGATACACATACGTTGACATTTTATTATATAGCTGTCGGTAGCAGGACTTATCTACCAATCGTTGTGTTCACTTTGTATATGGTACTAGCTGAGCATACCCGGCATTGCCAGGTAAGAAAAAAAAAAAACAACATATTGTCGTGTGGAAGATTTAGTTACATACCATTTCAAATACACCAAATATCCTAAGTTTTTACGATTTTCTTGAATCGTTTACCAAAGTTTGGAGTTTTTGAAGCATAAAACATAGCCATCTTCATCTATGAAATTCAAACAGGGAAATAAAATCTCATAGCTTAAAGGGAAATAACTCATTTCTTCCGTTTTTAAACGCAGCTGATGTTGGCTATGCTAATAATTAAAAATAAATTAAATAAATCAACTTTATATGATATTTCTAAATAGAATACTTAACGCAATTCTATAACTAATTTCTATTAAAAATTTAGAGCTAATTATTAAAACAGATTTTCGTTAATTTAATATGCAAATGAGATAACCTCTTTAATGTTGATTCCTTTTTAATAACTCTATACATTTATAAAAATGAGAATGTGTGTGTGTGTGTGCGTATGAGAACAAATCTCAACCTATATACTCAATGAATTTTCGATCTACATGCTTGAAATTTGGTATAAAGGGTATTCAGACATGTGGAAAACTTTTCAATCGGTTTTCATCCGGAAAGAAGGGCTGCTAAGGGGTAAAAATTGCAAAATTGGTACGGAGGGGGGGGTCACGAGATTTTTTATCTGTTTGTCAACTGTTTTACGACCGTACATGTGCAGTTGTGAAACATGACACCCTCCGTATGTTAAAAATAAGTAGGTTTGAAAACACTTTTTAAAGATCATGGCAAGTTAGTTTTATGGTTGTCGTACTTGACTCACTGTCTTTAGGTTTTGGTTTCGATCCCAGCTCGAGTATTTTTTTTTTACTTACAAGAAGTGAACTGTTCAGAAAAAAACATAATACTCGGATACACATGCCTCAGTTTCCGTTTTTTTTTTTTAAGTTCTTTTTTAAAGGAAATTAACGTTACATTTAAAACCTACCGTATTTCTGTTTATAATAAATAAGAATTCTGCATTAATTAAAATATAATATTTGTGCGTTTTTTTTTTTAGGACCGGGCCACGCCGTGCGGCTTGCTAGTAGCATATATAGAAATCATATGGAAATAAAAGTATATGAAAGTCTGTGAAACAGTGTACGCTTTGTATATATTAACCAAATTGTAAACAGACAAACAGACAGGAATACGACTTTATTATAATTAGGACTAAGACAACAGCATATTCTTTTCATTGTTTTGACTCTCGCGTGTGTATCCGTTGATATCTTATATGCTTTAATATAGAGTGATGTGGTTCTTGGTTGATTAACTGTATCTGTGTCGGATATATACTCAGAAGCCAAAAGAATGAAAAGAATATTCTGTTGTCACAGGCCTAATTATAATAGATGGTGAGTCCATATAGGAAAAAGGAGGGGATGTAGGCTATTCCCCTATTCCAGAATGTTAGCTGAAAGAAGACAATTTACGAAAATGAACTCGGAACATTTATTTGCTATTTTCAATAAATGTTTGCAAAGCTAGAAAGTGAAGAGGTGGCACGGTTTTTTTTTTTTTTTTTTTTTCATCAAATGACTGCAGTGTGGTTGTTGACTGTAAAGCAGAAAAAAGGCGCCTTTTTTTCTGAAACGCAGCAATTTCGTATTCTTTTTTTTTTTTTAGTATGTTTTCTCATGCTTATGGTATAAGGGGAGATAATATCCGAATTCATATTACGACATAATCTAGTTGGCAAGAAAAGATTCTGTTGTTGCATTCAGTTTTCATGAAGCAAACAAGCACATGTATGATAAAATTACCAGCGTTGGGACGATTAATCGGAATCGGGAATTAGGAAAAATCGGAACTTGGGGGGGGGGCATCGGAATCAGAAAAAATTATGCCTATTTTCCGATGCCAAAAACGATTCCTGTAATTAACTTTTTTCTTTGATTTTGTTTAAAATAAAATCATCCATTGCTGGTAGTAATAATAAAATAATAAATATTTATTGTTTTTTTTTAACTACCAGAAAAAGCTCAAATCCATAGATCATCCCCCCCATCCCACAAATGTGTTTTTATGTCTGAGAAAATATATGCACATTTAACATGCGTTTTTACGATAATCAGAAAAAATAACTGTTTTTTTGTTAAATATATAGAGATTTATAAAGAATCGGAATCGATAATTGCATCGGAATCGGGGAAAATATTGAAATCGTCCCATCACTAAAAATGACACTGATGCCGAAAAGGTTGTCGGCAAAAATATAATAATTAAGCGTAGGTATATCAATCCATTATACGAGGAGCGTTCCAAAAGTAATGCTTCCTATTTTTTTTTATTCCAACCGAATAGACGAAAGGTGGATCGCAAATTAAATTGTCATGCATTCATGACTTGAAAGTTTCATCTCTCTGTTGCAGATATTTACGGTGTGAAACTCTAAAAAAAACAACAACAAAAAAAAAGCAACCTCTGTCTTGGACGTGCGTCAAAGCAGAAATGCGTCATCGAATTCCTGGCAAACGTGTGTTGAGAATGGTGGTGACTATGTAGAAATATAAATTCTGGAGAACAAAAGGTCGCCCGTTTTAATGGTACAACTTCAGTCTTTGTTGCTCTTTAATTTTTTTAGTTAAAAAATAGGAGGCCTTACTTTTGAAAAGAGCCTTGTATAAGGAGTAAAGAGTGACCCCACTTTGCTGATAACTCTAATAGAACGAAATCTCACTCATGGAATTGTTAACAACATTAACCACAATATTTTCTGCAACCCATTTAGTACAAGTGAACTTCAGTCTATGCCTGCACTGCCCATCAATTTTCTATTATGAATATCCAACAGTCTTTTGTTACAGTTATCCCTATGACTGTTCCGGCTGAGCATTTCAAGGATAATAGGAAATGTAAAAAAGATTCAACTCGTGCGACTACGGCAAACATTTGACCCTACTCTGATTAGAAAAAAAAAGATACACTAATCAAATATATATATATATATATATATATATATATATATATATATATATATGTACGTATGTATTTTTATGTATATATGTACACATGTATATATGTAAGCTGTATTTTTATGTATATATGTACGCATGTATTTTTATGTATATATGTACGTATGTATTTTTATGTATATATGTACGTATGTATTTTCATGTATATATGTATGTATGTATTTTATGTATATATGTACGTATGTATTTTTATGTATATATGTACGCATGTATTTGTTATGTATATATGTACGCATGTATTTGTCATGTATATATGTACGCATGTATTTTTATGTATATATGTACGCATGTATTTGTTATGTATATATGTACGTATGTATTTTTATGTACATATGTACGTATGTATTTTTATATATATATGTATACATGTATTTTTATGCATATATGTATGTATGTATTTTTATGTATATATGTATGCATGTATTTTTATGTATATATGTATGTATTTTTATGTATATATGTACGTATGTATTTTTATGTATATATGTACGTATGTATTTTTATGTATATATGTACGTATGTATTTTATATATATATATATGTACGCATGTATTTTATATATATATGTACGAATGTATTTTTATGTATATATGTACGTATGTATTTTTATGTATATATGTACGCATGTATTTTTATGTATATATGTTCGTATGTATTTTATGTATATATGTACGCATGTATTTTTATGTATATATGTATGTATGTATTTTTATGTATATATGTACGTATGTATTGTTATGTATATATGTACGTATGTATTTTTATGTATATATGTACGTATGTATTGTTATGTATATATGTACGTATGTATTGTTATGTATATATGTACGTATGTATTTTTATGTATATATGTACGTATGTATTTTTATGTATGTATGTATGTATGTTTATGTATATATGTACGTATGTATTTTTATGTATATATGTACGTATGTATGTTTATGTATATATGTACGTATGTATTTTTATGTATATATGTACGTATGTATTTTTATGTATATATGTACGTATGCATTTTTATGTATATATGTACGTATGTATTTTTATGTATATATGTACGTATGTATTTGTATGTATATATGTATGTATGTATTTTTATGTATATATGTATGCATGTATTTTTATGTATATATGTACGTATGTATTTTTATGTATATATGTACGTATGCATTTTTATGTATATATGTATGTATGTATGTATCTGTTGTGTATATATGTACGTATGTATTTGTTATGTATATGTAAGAATGTATTGTTTTTTTCTATATGTACGCATGCATTTGTTCAGTACGTATGGCTGCGTGTATATGTAAAACATATATGTATGCGTGTTACGTGTATCTGTATGCGTGTTATGTGTATGTATGTGTGTTTTTATTATGGATGTATGCATGCATGTATCTGCTGTATACATACTGGGGTTGGACAAAATAAAATTAACACTTTGTGAATTTTATATCAATTTTGGAAACTGCTATAAAATTGGGGGGAAAAAAATTACCAAAACGTTGGTTTTTATTTTCTATTTATGTTAATTGTTCTCCTTAAATTTATTGTTTATTTCAGACATTAATTTATTATAGTAGTCCATTCATGTGGATGACGACGTCTTCTTCATCAAATTTTTATTTTTTAAGTGACTCTGTAATTCCGTTGCTGTCTGTGAAGCTCGATGCGTGATCTACACAGCTTTGCACAGATAGAGCACACGAAGACAGGATTTGGTTTGGGTGGTTAGTAACCACTACTCATTGGTGCCTCAATATATGACGCTCCGTAGCTGCTCGCTCATGCTCGTTGTTGAAGAAGGTCATTCCGCTATCACATGTGGAGCGCCAAGTGTCTCTGTCCGCTGCCTAAGTCTCTAAAATATGGAAGCGCTTCAGGGTGAACTTGATGTAGTCTCCCAAATATTGCAGCGCTTGAGAATGAGATTGATGCAGTCTCCTAAATATTGCAGCGCTTAAGGGTAGCTTGGTGCAGTGTTTGTAGCGTTTCTTCAGGCAGCCGACCTTTCATCGGCCGTGACTGAGCTGACAGAAGAAAACTCTTTGAGGTTATCTTTTCGCGGACACCCTGATGACGTGGCTCAACCATCGAAGCTGACGATGGATAAGGAGTGACTCTAGAGAGGCAATTCCAGCTCTCTTGCGAACCTCTGAATGGGACACCTTGTGTCACCAATGGAGGCCTAGTATCTGCTGTAGTCTTCTGATGTGAAATGACTCGAGTAGCCTGATGCGATGGCGATACGGAATCCATGCCTCAAAACCGTACAGGAGGGTGGGTATGACGATTGTACACAACGACCATTGTATGGGTCCTGAGATTGCGGTTGGCGAACTGGTTCATTCGGTCGGCCAAAACAGAAGAGGCGACATTAGTAACAAAGATTTAAAAATGGCAGATCTATCAGATATCCAAAGAACGGAGGTTGTTGGTGTTCGGACGACAGGTGCTATTGTAATGAAAAAAGCTGAGATAGTGGCCGTATCGAGAGGAAATCTCTGGAAGGTGATAATAGCGTATGAAAAAGAAAGAAAACATCCTCTTCAAAACAAAGATTGGGAAAAAGGGGAACAAAACTACAGAATTCAAAATTATAAGAGAGCTTAATATCTGGATAATCACATTTCAACATAAACTGCTAACCGAGAGATGGTTTCTCTTTTCCTTCCAGCTACTATTATGGGACGATGTAAAAATTATAGATACAGAAGAACGGTGGCAAATAAGACGACTCAAAAAACGCAGCACATATCATGGGCGATAATCAATTACTAAGTAAACCTAGTACAGAATTGAACACAATATAAAAACGATTAATTATAAATAATAGATAAAATATACAGTAATAAGTAAATAATATATATATATATCAGGATGGGGCGATTTCAGTATTTTTACCGATTCCGTATTAAATTCCCGATTCCGATACAATTACCGATTCCAATTTCTTTCTAAGTCTCCAATTATTTAACAATAAATTTGTTATTTTTCACGATTACCATAAACACATGTTAAACGCTCAGATGTTTTCTTAAACGTAAAAATACACTTGTGAGGGATGATCTATCGATTTTAGTTTCACTAATAGGTTAAAATCAACAGATATTCACTATTTTAGTATTACTATCAGCGGTAGAATATTTTCCTTTAAAGAAAATCAAATAAAAAAGCCAATTAAAAGACTCGGCGGTGGCATCGGAAAATATATGACCTTCACCTTCACCGAGGTGCACGACTTATATGACCTTCACCGAGGTGCGCGACTTGACACACACACACAAAAACAGCTTCTTAATCAACTGCTAACGCACGCGTCACTGCAACGTCCAATGACAACAACAACAACAACAACAACAACAACCTTCTCACTCGACCTGCCTTTTATACCACTCTCTCAATCCCTCCTCTTGCGCATGCGCCCGGAGATTCCTGACAACCTCGTGACTTCCGCTTATAAAAACCCAAGTTTTGTTGTCGCGCATGCCTACACAAGGCACAAACATGTGGGCGTTTGTTTTGTTGGTAAGTACTACAAAATAGGCACAAATTTTTCCGATTCCCCCAAAATTTCCGATTTTGTCGATTCCTAATTCCGCTCAATCGAGCCAACACTAATATATATATATATATATATATATAAGGAATTTGTGTGTGAGTTCGTTCTCTATTCTACTTCATGTGCCTGGCAGTGTTCTTAGATAGGTTTTGTACATGTCGAAGGTGAGTGCAGCTGCAAAAAAAAAAAACAGGCCATATATATATATATATATATATATATATATATATATATATAGCCCAGAGAAAAAACAAACAAACAAAGAACACAGGAGCCTACAGTCAGCTGGCAAATCAACATCGCACAATCATGGCTCTATCCACCCACTTTCCAGTCCGCCTTTTCCGCCTCAAGCTTGGCGCACGCATTATGAGGCAATAGCAAAAGAAATAACAAATAAAAGTTTTTATATTTTTTATGCAAAAACGAAGTGTACGAGTTTTTCTTTCTGGCTGACGAAAAATTGACTGCGCAACATACGTTTCACGGGTAAATGTAGCAGATAAGCAATTTTGGCAGTCGAAAAAAGGATGTAGATTCCCCCAAACTAACTTTATTCAAACACCTCGAAAGTGGTCCTACATCTCTGACAAAATAACGAAACTGTCCCCTAATTGGAGTCTAAATGGGGATTTTTAAACAAAAGAAGGTGTGGGAAGGGACGAAAATAAAAGGGGCTTTATGTCGTCATGCATGCATTAGCTAAGTTGAATAAAAAGAGAGGGGGAAATTGTGTGCTAACGCAGAGAGACATATTCTCCCGGTCTTTATAGTAAGTGGAAAACTTCATATTATCCATAGGGTGGACACACCACAACAGTTTCTAAATAATAACGTTATTATTTCAGTACAGTCCGCATTCTGCACGAGTACCTATTTTTATCTCACTACACAATGTCCGTTTTGAGGAGCCGACCTGGTTCCTAACTTTGCCCTTGTGGGGAAGTAAGTAAGCAGATACTCTACAATTGCAATTGAACCTGGAAATTAAGTGCTTGTGATATCAGACATCTTTTTTCAAACCGGATCATTCATGCATTCCAATTTCTGACGGAAATAAAAGATCGCGTGCACATGCGCAACTTGGAAATTGCAAATGGCTGCCGATGGTTGCAAAACATTGTGGGTGTTTTGTTTCGGATGAGTGAATCGCTAATCCATCAAAAACAGATAAGTAATATTTCCTATATCTCTGAAAGGAAACACACACTTGCGTGGTAAATTGCAAAAAAAAAAAAAAAAAACACTAAAATATTTGTAGCAATTGAATATACAAAATCAATATGGAAGTGAACTGGTTTATGGACCTTTTGATCCAATTTACAATAAAATAATAAATATATGCACTAGTTGCAGCTTCAATGCTGACTGTTTGATTTATGCAATAAACATATATATATATATATATATATATATATATATATATATATATATATATATATATGCCGCTCTAGCCTTAGTTGCTACCTTTTGCGCTATCGTCATTTTGATATGAGATAGCTAAAATGAACTATATATATATATATATATATATATATATATATATATATATATATATATATATATATATGCGCATGGATACAAGGAGACTTTAAATTAACTTACGCCTGTCAAGTTCTAATTTCTTTCAATTTTGACTCCTTAACAGCTATTTTTACCGGTTCAAGACCGATAAAAATGGTCCACAAAAATACAATAAGTTGACCCTCCTTCCGTCGTTCTGTGTCATCGTGTTTCGGAGGAGATGCAATTTGATAAAAATGGAGATAGACAGACATAGTGAGTTTAGTATATACAATATAATAAAGTAATTTCGGTTTTCCCATGCATCAGCAATTTCAAAATAACAGAACAATTCCTAAAAACATTCTTCACACTCTCCACTTAAAGCAAGGTTTTTGTTTTCCAATAAAGTATGCGTACAATTCATTACAAATTATTACATTTATTCCGAAGAAACTGCTTCTCTTAAATATGTAGTGTTAGAAAGAAGGTGACAAAGACTTTTACTGTATCCATTAAATCCTCTCTCATCAACTAAACTAATTTCAACATACTGCACTACATTAAAAAATAATAATAAACGCACTCTCACTTTCGCTTACATTCAAAGTAGCGTTTAGAAAGTATTCCAAGAATAAGTAAACATCGGAATGCTTTATTTTTAATCCTTTCTCTTTATTAATAACTAGCCTGGGTGCCCGGCGTGTCCGGGCGTTTGGAGGTGTGTGTTGAACAACAAAAAAAAAGTGGTAGTAGGAAGGCAGTTTTGAACTCGTACTGGGAAGGAGGAAATGAACGTGGAAAAAAAAACGTGACGTCTTTGCCGTTGCGCCCATCGACAAACCAGAAGTGGCGAAGGTTTAAATTAAGGCTAGTCAATCGAAAAGAGGGGGTGAATTTTGAAAATATCGGCGGAAAAGGCGACCCCTGCTTGTAGAAAAGTGCCCAGTTATGGGTGATGAAATTAATGTTTTAGCCAATTTTTCAATATTTGTCATCCGAAGGGTCGAGCTCTAAAACAATACCAATCTCGTGAAAATCCCTCGCCTCTGTCGAATGTTTTAGGCATACATACATACATACATGATGATTGCAACGTCTTGTCAGACGAGTGCCACTCCCTCAGACATTTAAAATCCAAGAGCCCAAATGTCTGAGGGAGTATCTATACAAATATGATGTTACAGTCTTAGCTTTGTACGACAGCTAAGTCTCTCTCTCGGTTCAAAATGTTGAGATCCAGCAATAAGCAAGAGCAAGATAGCCAGCAACACATTAAACTGCAGACCAGCTTAATGCGGGTACTGGTCTTCCGCTTTATGTTTTTTTTAAATCAGAGATTTCCTTCTCCTAGAAAGGTTGCCTTCACCACGGCTTCCGGGAGCCCTCTCTACCCCAATACACATATACACACACACAAACATACACGGTGCTAGTTGGCCGTTGACCCAGAAAAAGAGTTCATTCGCCCTTTGGAAGGTCTTGTTTTTAATCCTTCAGGGAGACTATCCGCCCTCCTCACCAAACAAGTCTGGTGGGGGAACCAGTTTAGTCGCTGGTGACCCGACCATGAGGCAGGTAGTACTGGGTTACATAGTACCAGTAGCATATGACATGACCTGACATATACATACATACATACATACATACATACAGACAAGTGAGATTTATATTATATATAATTTTAATTATTGCTCTGAATACTATATTAATTAAATGAACGCCTCAAACTATATTTAAAATGGCGTCTTCGACTGATTGTTATTTTCCTTAAATATTTCCTACGTCTTATGCATTTATTAATTATACATGTACTAAACTTTTACCCCGTTAAAAACGGGTAAAAGTTATAGCCCGTTGCTTTAACCGGACATTTCCTGAACACATTTTTCATACTCTCCACATAAGTTGAAAAAAAAACTATTTTTCCAGTTATCTGTCTATATATAAAACAAGAATCCAAGTTTGGCCAGCTGGGCAAACTTGGGTCCTTGTACCGGAAAAATATCCAGTAAATAAAACGTTGTTTAGTAAATCGTTTTTTTTTTTTTAATATATATATTTTTGCATTTCCATACACCAAACATGAATATAAATATCACTAACACGTCCGCTGGGTCATAAGCTTCATTTCGAACCGCGTCTCTCTCTCTCTCTCTCTCTCACACACACACAGAGTAAATCGAACTTTCTAGGGGAGATAATAACTTCCGGTGAATACAGGAAAAGTATCCAGTAAATAAAACGTAGTTTAGTAAATCGTTATTTTGTTTTTGCATTTCCATGCACCAAACCTGGATGTAAATATCACTAAAACATCCGCTGGGTCATAAGCTTCATTTCAGTACCTAACTTGGCTGGGTGGATTGCATGTAGGCTGAGACAAACCGCGTCACACACACACACACACACACACACACACACACACACACACACACACACACACACACAGTAAATCGCATTAACTAAGGGAGATAATAACTTCCGGTGAATACCGAAAAAGTATCCAGTAAATAAAACGTTATTTAGTAAATCGTTATTTTTTATTTATTTATTTTTTTTTTTTTTTGCATTTCTATGCACAAAACATTGACATAAATATAACTAAAACATCCGTTGGGTCATAAGCTTCATTTTGGTACCTAACTTGCCTGAGTGAATTGCTTGTAGTCTGAGACAAACCGCCCCATACACACACACACACACACACACACACACACACACACAGTACGAAAATTTATAATAGGATATGAACTCGATTTCTCCCGTGAATCTACAGTTGCAATAGGAAAATAATCCGAATACTTCGTAAATACATCTTTATTACTCTCTACACTTAAAGCACGTGAATCTACATTACATTTACCCCGTAAAAAAAACTGCTTCATTCGCAAACGTAGTCCCACAACGAAGGCAACAAAAACTTTCATTCTCTATCCATTTAATCCTCATTCTCCTCACACCACCGTGTTAATCCTTAACTGGTATAATTATTTCAGGCTACTGTTTATCATTTCATTTTTTCAATAGTATTAATTACAACAGACGACACTAAATTTTGATCAAGAAATAATACGCTCGTTTTCCCTTACATTCAAAATGGCGTCCCGAAATTATTTCAACAATAAGTGAATATGGGAATGCTAGATTTTCAAGAATGCTCCCTGTCTCTTAATGAAAATTTAATCAATCCTCCGAATACTAGATTAATTAAATGAACGCATCAGACTATATAAAAATGGCGTCTTCGACTGACTGGTAGGAGGCATAAGTACAGTCTCCTTAAAGATTTCGTATTAATAAATTAAATCTATGTATATAATTTATTAATAAAGAAATCGAATAATTTCTTTTTAATTTACACGAAATATAAAATGCTTTTATATCCATTATAATTTCTTAATGACTTTTAATAATGTACTCTTAAACTAAAACCAAACAGAATATTTTAATCTATAACATAAATCTCACCTGTCTGTTTAAATGTATGTATGTATGTATATATGTATGTATGTGTGTATGTCGGCCTAACTTTTCGACAGAGGCGACGGATTCTCACGAGATTGGTATCGTTTTGAAGACCAACCTTTCGAACGACAAATATCGGAAAATTGGCTAAAAACATTAATTTCATCACCCTTAACTGGACACTTTTCTACAAGGAGGTGTCGCTTTTTCGTCGATATTTTCGAAAGTCATCCTTTCTTTTCGATTGATTAGCCTTAATTTAAACCTTCGTCACTTCCGGTTTGGCGATGGAGGCAACGTAAAGACGTCACGTTTTTTTCTTTTTCACGTTGTTTTCCTCCTTCCCAGTACGGGTTCGAGCCTGCCTTCCTACTACCACTTTGTTTTTTTTTTGCTCGACACACACCTCCAAAGACCCTGGCAACGCCGGGCACCGAGGCTAGTATATTATAAAATGGTAAAATAATGAATATTTTTGTGAGGAAGGTTAGATGATTAAAAAAAGATTCCGAAACATGTACACAATAATATTTGTTAAGGTTGAATTATTATTATTATTATATATATATATATATATATATATATATATGTGTGTGTGTGTGTGTGTGTAGATTGAAGAATGTTTAAGAACAAAACACCAGGTTCAGTAGGTAAAAAAATATGTAAAATAAAAAATATTATGTGTGTGTGTATAATACAGGATATATAATAAAAGTAAACGCTATGATGACAGAATCCGTGAAAAAAGCAGTTGTACCTCCTTGACGTAAATACCTTCGACAAGTCTGACAAGAAGCAAAATTCCACCCCTACACTGTAAAGATCCCTAGATGCCATAAAGCTTTCAACTGAAATAACTTCTCTCAAACTGATAGACTTTGGAATTTCCTCCCGGGCTCCTACTTCCCTGACTGTACTGACATGCAAAAATTCCAATGCAATGTGGACAGACGTCTTGCTGCCCAACTCCCTACATAGTACCTTTGCAAATCTGCTCCCAAATAGTCACCTCTTACAACTTAGTGGCGCTGTGTCTTGCTTGGCATACATAAACAGTAAATAATATATTTAATTAAAAACTAAAAAGAATGAAATTAAAGGCAAGAATTACTTTAACGGTTGTGACAGCTCACCTTCCTTTTAGCGCCCCCCCCCACCCGGCAATACTCTTAATGTACCTCTTCCAACTCATGTTCCCTGTGAACATTAAGCCGAGGAGTTTGAAAGAAGTACTTTCAGGTAATGTATCTTTAGTCATAGCTAGTGTTGGTTGAGAAGGTTTCTTGTAATTATTGAAGGAAACAAGCTTAGTCTTGGCAGCATTGAATATGACCATCCATTTTTGTCCCCATGGAAAAGTGTTTATGATTGTGAAGTGGTCACCAAAACGACAGCATAGTGATCGTTAGTGGCAGAAATTTATTATTTAAGAGGGGCAGCTTAACAAAAGTTTGTTTACATTGGACTTGATTGGTTGGTTGTTTTTGTTTTACGGCATATCAACCCATTTTAGGTTATTTAATGCCAAGTCTAGTAATTTTGAAGAAAAACATTTTAGTAGGACATATTTTTTTTTTTTTTTTCAAATCATAGTTGGGACACTAACAGGTACTACCACTCCAGGTCAGAGTGGACCTGGGAGCGATGGTAATTAAAGGGTGGCTCCACACTCCCCAAAGCTCGCAAGCTGGGGCCTTACCATCGGATATAGTTTAACATCATATCCAGAACCTGTCTCCAAGTGAACGGCTCATCAAGAACTTGTTCACATTGGACTTGAAGACAACCATGTTGTAGTCAGCTGTAAAGCAGGCCAGCAAAACAGAATTTCACAGGTGGGAAACTTTGTTCATGGAATTTGTGTAACAGTTAATTTTGTACCTATTCAGAGTACTTCTTTTTTATATAGAGAACCGGATTGATTTTGGTTTGGTTGTTTTGCTTTATGGCATATCAACCTTTTTGGGGCTGTTGAATGCCAAATTCAATCATTTTGGTCAAAGTTTTTATGCTTCAAGTATTTTCAAAATATTTATTCATAGTCTTCGGTTTGATTTGGTTCTTTTACTGAAGAAAATTGTCTTTGGTTTTGCAGAACATGATTGAGTTTTGCAAAGGATAAAACAAAAAAAAAAACAAAAAAAACAATGTCATCAATGTTTGGTGCGTTTTTAATCAGGCAGCTGGTATCTTCAAACAGCCTGGTCTGATAGCACCAGTTGTTTGGGAGGAAGCTAGATATGCATTATAACCTGCTATGTGTCTGACTCCAGCGTTGTAGGAGGCAGGTAACCCTTTTTGTAAACTGACAGTGGTGCTTATCATTTGTGTTTGCATCCGTGAAAAGGAAAACTCGCTTCTTGGCTAAATGACAAAAAAAAAAAAAAATTATCCAATTCTGTGTCTATACAATAGACAGAAATCGATGTTTTATCTGTTTGGCCAACAAATATTTGTAAAGCTAGAAAAGAGGGGAATAAAGTCAGATGCTTTCATCGGAACACAATTGTCATATGTTAACTCAGAAAACAGAAATAAACAATGGCTGCTTTATGAACTGCATCAGAGTTTTTGTCGTCCGAGCTAACTTATGAGATTCTATCTGTCTGTCTGTCTGTCCCATCATTATCATAGTATTTGTAATATTTACTTATCTTCTATCTCTATATACAAAAGGCAAAATGTGTGTTAGTATGTGAATTTTTTGTGTATGTCCGGCAAAGGCTTTTTTCGGGGGGGGGGGGCGCTGGGGGGTCACTCATTCTTAAAACTTTTTATAAACTGTCTAAATTATAATATCTACGATTTATGAAGGGAGGTCGCGTCTATCTTTTATTTGAACGACTTTTGCACGCTATTTTTGCAATATTTCTTCATCTACATCTTTGGTTTTTCAATATAAAAGTGAAACTGAATCCGTAGCTTAAACTAACTCCCTGGCAATTGCTAACTCTCTATTTTATGGGGAGCTGGTTTTTCTCCCCAACCAGAAAAACTACCGCGCAGCCAAAGTTAAGTGCGTGATTTCATTCCCTATATGGTGTGATGTTTGACCTCATTAAATTCACGCACCTGTCTTTATTTAACTTTTTAATCGTTAAATTAAAACAGTTTCATTCCTCTCCCGTCGTAGTCGAGCAGGGAAGATGCCAGTTTTTCCCCCCCTTTCTTTTTCACCTTCGCGTCAAAAAAAATTACGTGATTTTTGGAGTTCGAGCCTACCTTCCTACCAAAACTTTTTCCCCCCTTCTTTTGCATCTCCAAACACATGGGTAACGCCGGACACCCCCAGTAGTATATATATATATATATATATATATATATATATATATATATATATATATATATATATATATATAATAAAATGTGTGTGAGATTTTTCCCTATGGACTCGTAAAGGGCTGGACTGATTTTTATGAAATTTCACACAAATATACTTTATGTGTCTGGGAATGAACTTAAATAGTTTTTTTTTATCAGAATGCCTCTGATAAGTATCCAAAATTGCTAATCGATAATAAAAAAATCTGATTAAAGGAGAAAGTCCGATTTTTACGAAATTAGCACAACTATACAACCTAACATCACAAGTGCATTTTGCACAAGCAAAATGGTCCGATGTATAAAATCAACAGTAGGTTCTTTGATAAGACAGGGGCATGTTCGAAATGATTGCTTCTGCTTAGAACCCAATTGAACCATGTCATAGTCCGAAAATCACTTAATAAATTGACCAAGTAGTTCTATTCTTAACAAAAAGAATAAAATTTCATCTCGCAATCACAAAAAAGGGCAGATCAAACTTGTAATGCTACCAATTTCACATTAATCATTTTAAATCGTTTAAAAATGACTTTATATAAAGAAACAAACTACTTGATCAATTTACGTGATTTTTGGAGTATGACATTTCTGTTTCATGTAGGATATGTATGCCAGAAAGATTTTTATGTATTTTTTAGTAATTTGAAATATAATAAGAATTATATATATATATATATATATATATATATATATATATATATATATATATATACACAGGTGTCAAAAAGAAAGTCCACACTTGTATTTTTTCAAAAAATGCAAATTTAAGCTAATTTAATGTAACTGTTCAAACAAACTATACCTCATTTGATTCACCTTTTGTTCTTCTATAATTTTACCTGTTCATATTTGACTTTTAATTGAAATATTTTAGTGTTCACGTCAATTTAAAAAAATAACTTCAAATTGAGGAGGCAAAAAGAAAGTCCGCACAATGTCATATGGACTAAATGTTACGTTGTATAACCTTGAACAACAACAATTACGATTAGAGATGCTTTGTTGTCTGTTGGTGGATATTTTAAACTAATTTAGGGACGATAATTTAAGCTGGTTTTAAGCGAAATTTTGCGGCGGATATTTTTTTTGCCTCCTCAATTTGAAGTTATTTTTTTAAAATTGACATGGACAATAAAATATTTCAATTAAAAGTCAAATATGAACAGGTAAAATTATAGAGGAATAAAAGGCGAATCAAATGAGGTATAGGTTGTTTAAACAGTTACATTAAATTTAGCTT
The DNA here is from genome assembly GCF_053919585.1 of Euprymna scolopes. Classification (NCBI taxonomy): domain Eukaryota; kingdom Metazoa; phylum Mollusca; class Cephalopoda; order Sepiida; family Sepiolidae; genus Euprymna; species Euprymna scolopes. The sequence goes on from NC_136516.1 coordinate 39,430,644, forward strand.
AAATTTGCGGTTTTTGACAAAATTACAAGTGTGGCCTTTCTTTTTGCCAGCACTGTCTATATAGGGTGGAACGATGAAATTGTCGCACAGGAAAAGACGACATGATTCCATTTCCGTTTGATAAAAACTGGTTTTCTTTTTTTGTTGCAGACCATCTACTAGTTGGCCAGTTGTGTATAAATCGCAAGAGCCATAGGAGCCTTTCATCATGTCTGAAAGTGATGCAATGTTCAACAAGTGAGATCGGAGATGCGCTGCTGTACAAATCATGCCCTCTACAGATCCAAGTTATGACAACAGGACCATTGCCAGCACCCTCAAAATGCCTCACTAGATTGCCACGAATAACAAGGATGTGCCAAGGATGATGAAAACAAAGTTCCCGGCCTCAGTTATGGTCTTTGGTGTGGTTTCAAGTGAGAGCCACATCATGCCATCTCACATCTTCGAAGTCAGCTTGAAAATCAACACCAAAGTGTACCTGAATGTGCTGTGTGTCTGTCTGTGTGTCTGTGTACATTTCCCTACGCAATAACTCTGTCAATTTTTAGTCTACAGACTCAACATTTGATATACACTCTACTGAGATTTGGGAAAATCGATGTGATCGGTTTGTGGCCAGAAATTTGGCTGTTAAAGGGTCAAAGTTCAACGATTTGACCTTTGTGAACTCTACCAACATCCTCCGACAATTTTGGGTCTAAACACTTGAAATTTTAGATATAGGTTCCTTGAACATGGATCTAACTTAATAACTTGATTGGAGTCCAAAACAATAAATGTTAAGGGGTCATAATAGGGGTCAATGTTAAAAAAAAAATTGACCGCTTTTTTTTTTTGCTCAACATACACCTCCAAACACCCGGGCAACGCCGAGCTGAAATGCTAGTATATATATGTTTTGTTTTTATGAAATGCAGATTTTGGCGTTCATTTTTAGATATTCTCGTGTTGATTGTATTGACGACGATAAAGCACACATTCCTATTGCGATGACTTAATCTATTTTGGCAAAAGCAGATTGCGTTATGACAATCGAATCTCGTGATGCAAGCATGCGCAGATACGACAGCCAGGTTTTCACAATGTGTACATATTCTGTGCGAGTTTAAGCTAAATTATATTCGTAACAAAAGTTCTGCTTGTTGTTTTTTTTTTTTTTTTTCTAAGAGAGAGGAGAGAAAGGTAGAACGAGGATAAAGACAAAGAGGGTGATAAAGATAGAGAAAGGTATGAAAGAGAGAGAAGGCGATGAAAGAGAGAGCGAGAGAGAAGATGAAAGAGGGAGAGAGAGCGAAGGGATGAAAGAGGGGGATGAAATAGAGAGAGGGGATGATGAAGAAAAGAGGGTGAGAGAGAAGAAAAAAGAAAAAGAGAGAAAGAAATAGAAAGAGAGGTAGAGAAAGAGAGAGGAAAAAAAAGACATCGAAAGAAAAGGTACTTATGCACTTTTGTCACCGTGCTGAAATAATAACGTTATTGTTTTGAAAACCATTCTTAACACGAGGAGGGTGTTTTATAACTATTCTGTGCTTCCACCTAACAATTAATAAAAAAGATATCGTGAAGCTTGAATTTAACCTGAAAAAAAACTATTTAAAAATAGCGCGGTGGCAAAAAATGTACAAGCATCAAAGAAAAAGAGTGTGAGAGGAGGAAAGAGAGAGAGAGAGAGAGAGAGAGAGAGAGAGAGAGAGAGAGAGAGAGAGAGAGTCCTCACTATCTTCAGAGTTTTCATAATCACCATGGAATTTATAAAACCATCATCGTACTATTTGATCACTTTGTGGATTTATTTTTATTTATTTATTTATTTGTTTTAAATAAAATAAGATACGCACCAAGTGCGTTTGAAAGCCAAATCACAACGTAATATTAGGAAACTAAACAAATATTTTACTTTTTTTTAGAAAAGAGCAGACAGACATAGGGACAAGGGTGAACATCGGATACTTTCAGGAGGGACGACGTGAAGATTGCTAACGTTCTAAATAAAAGTGTTTCTATAGAACGAAATGGATTCGAACTTGGTACATCGTCGTTATAATGGTTTATCCATGCTAAGGATAAGCAAAACTGCTACATAAGCATAGATGACAAATAATGGGATGAAGTAAAGAAAAAACGACTCTTAATTCGTATTCATGCAAACTAAGCTACTTCTGCCCAGGTCTTTATTAATCTTGTCCTTCTCTATCACTTCCTCCCATAGTTTTTTCCCTATTTAAAAAGTTCTATTTTTAACAAAGAATATCAATGTTTTTCTGGCTCCTAATTACGGTATTTACCCTGCCTTACGGTGTTATTTATAATGTTATTTAATTATATACATGTGTATTATACATTGTACTGTATTTTGTTACTAATTATTAATACCGTATCCAGGGGTTCTGGAAACCCTACAACAATGTAGTAAATAATGGGCAATCTAGAAGGTTAACATGCTTGCCAGTCTGTTTCCCTCAAACTCTACATTGAACCCAGCAAACCACTCCCTTCCTAATTTTCCTTTGCGGACAGAAACCACACTAGATGATCTGAAAATCACCCCTTCTCAAGTACATGATATCATAAAAAACCTAGTCACCTCAAAAGCATGTGGACCCGATCTCATCCCGGATGTACTCCAATAAAATGCCCTGCTTAGGTTGCTCCAGTTCTCTCCAAACTTTACAGCAAATGCCTTCAAAAATCTTGATTTCCTGACTCCTGGAAAACTGTTTCTATGATACCATTTCACAAGAATTCTGGCAAAAAAACTGACCCATTAAATTATCGCCCCATTAGCCTCCTCCTTTTTTCGCCAAAACATTTGAGTCCATAATTAATCAAGCTCTAGTTCACCACCTTACAGCTGCTAAACTTCTGTCCGACCATCAATATGGATTTAGGCAAGCCCATTCTACTGCAGATATCCTAACTGTAATCTCTGAAATTATATACCATGCACTGGATAAAGCAGGAAAATGTAGGGTAGTAGCCTTGGATATATCTAAGACTTTTGACAGGGTATGGTATGATGGTATTCTCAAAAAATTTGATCATATGGTATCACTGGACGAATACTTAACATTAAATCCTTTTTAAATAAGAATCCAAGTTATCCTCGATGGTTGTATATCTAAACAGGGATCAATCCTTGGACCTTTATTATTCCCGATATTCATAAATTATCTATCTGAGAAAATAGTCTCTGAGATGGGTATATTTGCTGATGACACCAGGCTCTATAATAGGCATGAGGGGAAAACGAATGAACACGCACCTAAGGCAGTGGCAGAAATCCTGAGAAAGACCTCCTGTCTCTAGTGGAATGGGGACAAAAATTGATGGTCACATTTAATGCTGCCAAGACTAAGCTTGTCTCCTTTAATAATTACGAGAAACTTTCTCAACCAAGCTATGGCTAAAGATACATTACTTGAAAGTACTTTGTTCAAACTCCTCGGCTTAACGTTCACAGAAAACATGAGTTGGAACAGATACGTCGAGGGCATTTGCCACAGCTGCTGCGAGGAAGGTGGACTCTCTCTATCATGCTAGAAAGTTAGTTACGTCTGAAAGTATCCTGTGCCTCTGTAAGGCCATCATTCGCCTATGTATGTCACATTTGGGCTGATTTTGACTTTTCTTGTAAAATTATTGAAAATACTATCTTTAAAAAAAAATAAGGGGAGGCACGGTCATTAAACTGCAGTGCGCCTCCCGAGGGGTGGGGGGTTCACCTCTAACACACAAAAGGGAATAAATCCGAGAAAGTAGAATCTCCAATCCCATTGCACCTACTCTCCTGCCAGATCTGGAATCTCTCCAGCACCGAAAAATGAAGCTCTTTTTGTAGTTTCCAGCTTCACGCGCACACAAGATCTTGCGAGAACGCACGTAATAAAATGCTGGCCGCCATCTTTGTTTTTTCTTTTCTCGGCCTGAACTCACTCGCTGAACAGCTACGATAAGACTTCTGTTTTTCTTAGCTTCTGACCACAATTATATATATATATATATATATATATATTTAAATGTTTATTTTTGAAATATCGTTAATTTCAATGCATACCATTTTCGTTTAACGGGTCTAGATTGTTATGTTAAAAACCTAATCACCATTAATTTCGAGTTAAGCTCAATGTATCTATTATATAGATGCAGAGCATATATAGTGCAAAACTTTGTTGAAATTCAAAGACTTACTTTTGTTGTCCATTTGGGCTGATGCATCCGTTACTAGCCTCTCACTCTTTGACAAGTTCCAAACTGCCAGCTAGGCTTCAGCTGCTGTCCCATCGACGACAAAATGCTGCATCTTTCTGCCTGTTTTACAAGTATTTTAATGGTAGATACTCCGACGAACTACAAACCCTTGTACCCACTTGGTGTAAATACTCCTGAAATCCCACCCCAACACAGTCGAAATCCCTAAAGTTAAGAAAGCCTTCTACTCTATTAGTTTCTTCCCCAGAACTGCTAGACTTTGGAATTCCTTTCCGGGTTCCTGTGTCCCCGACTGTATTGATATTGATATTGATATACAAAAGTTCAAGAGTAATGTAAAAAGATAGCTTACTGCTTAACTCCCTACGTAGTATCCCTGCCTGCCCTTATGTCACAAACAGTAGCCCCTGCATCAAAGTGTCACTGTGTTTTGTTTGGGGTGAAAATTTAATTTAAAAAAATTACAAAGAAAACAAAAACCAAAAAAATAACTCCCCACAACAAACGGATGGGTTATAATTTGGTGCCTACCGTTCGATCATGTCTAAAATCTTGGGCACTGGTTGCTGTTCCCAGGACGTTTTTTTTTTTTTTTTAATCAAGTAACTCTTCCCCCGGCAAACGACCGTGTCATACATACACGTCAAATACAAGCGAAACTGCTGCGTAAGCATCAATAACAAATATTGGAATGTAATCTAGAAAAGAAAGAATGGCTCCTAATTAGCATTCATGCACTGTCGTTAGTTCCGGAATTAAGCAAGGAAACCTGAGCTAAGAATTCAACAGTCATTTGTCAGGCGAGCATTTGTTAACGAAAGCAATATGAATACAATCGCTCGGGCGTTCAGAAGATTTCTTGCGGTGTTCGTCGGAGCAATCAGTAAGATTTGTGACAGTTGAGGATTTGGTTACGAAGTGGTTTAACATGCTGTCCAGCAGGACGCAACCAATGACGACCATTATTAGCTATTTATTTATTTGTTTACTTATTTATTTATTTGTTTGTTTGTTAGTTTGTTTATTTGTTTATTTGTGGACTATTATCCTCATCAAAAGGATTCCAATAATAAAAAAATAATAGACCAGTATTAGCCTACACACTATGCGGGCTCTTTTGAGAAGTTGCTGCATTCTACACAAATGATTTCTATTATCGATTAAAAAAAAAAAAATGGAATTGTTCAGTAACAACACAGAAAGCACACGTCTTAGTGAAATAAGTATAAATGAAAATATTTTAAAACCTTAATGATTCCAGAAACTCGCCAAATTTGCACCGTATGTCATCACCTCTATACTCTTGATTTAAAAAAAAAAAACAATTATTCATTTATTAAGAAAAAAATTGGCGGAGTTGTACAACCATCACCCCATGTGTAATTTGTATACTGATAGGTTTTTTGAAATTTTTTCACTGGAGTATTATTGATAGGACACTAATTATTATGAAACAATTTGAAAAAAAAAAAAAATCATTATTTCGACATTTGAAAGGGGTGCTCACTTTTTTGACTCATTTTTTTCCTTCTATTTTCTAAACACGGAAGTGAATTATTGTCCAAACACGGAAGTGAATTATTGTCCAAACACGGAAGTTAATAATTGACATTTTTTTTGTTCCTCGTTTGGGTTTGTATTACTGTACACATAGATTCGAAAAAGTTGTCAAAAAACAAATATATAACAAATAAATGTTATCAAAGGCAAGATAAGTTACTTTTCTACCTAACTGGATATGTTTTCAGTGTTTTAATTTAATGTAACATGTTTATTTAGCTCGAAAAACATACAGTGTTTACCGATGTATTGGACAATTCAAAATGGCGCCTGACTCTCTTTTTAACATGGTAAGTTCGGGAAAAGGTGTTATAAATATAAAACTAGACAAAATACTGTTAGAAACTCGCTCAATACCGCGACATAGGTTGACATATATTCGGTGGGTTTTTAATAGTATTTTGTCTAGTTTATTATTTATAATACCTTTTCCCAAACTTACTGTGTTAAAGAGAAAGTCGGGCGCCATTTTGAATTTTCCAATACATCGGAAAACATTGTATGTTTTTCGAGCTGAATAAACATGTTACATTTAATAAAAACACGAAAAATATATCCAGTTTGGAAGAAAAGTAACTTATCTTGCCTTTGATAACATTTATTTGTTATATATTTGTTTTTTGACAACTTTTTCGAATCTATGTGTACAGTAATACAAACCCGCTCCTTTTTTATTTTTTTTTTTTATTCTTGCTTGCTTTTTCCATTGTGAACACGTGCTAATGAAGAAATTATGGCTACCTCCGGAAACCCAAGATGGGAATTAATGAAGAAACTTAAGGAAACACCGATAAACTCACCTTTCATAAAAACAAATAAATTATTAAAAAAAAAAACAACCACAAACTCACTTTTCATCAACCAAAAACTAAGTTTTTTTTTAAAAAAACTCGAAACTTTATTTTCATAAAAACAAAAAATAAAAAAAGTAAAAAAAAAAATAATTTTCATTCTATTTTTTTTTTTCTTTGAGAAACAAAATAAATATTTCTGACTTACAAATGCGGTAGGTTTATGTCATTTTCACTTTCTACGGGTTTGAGATTCCCGCGTTTTTATTGGTTACAAAATGGGTGACCGATTTACCAGAACGTTGTAACTAAAAGGTGAGCACCCCTTTCAAATGTCTAAATAATAATTTTTTTTTTTTCAATTTTTTTTCAAAATCTGGTTAATTAGTGTCCAATCAATAATAATCCATTGAAAAAATTAACAAAACCCTATCATTATACAAATTACGCAAGGGGTGATGGTTGTACAACTCCGCCAAAAATTCTTTTATTAATTTATTTTAATATTTTAAATTGTTTATTTATTAATAATATTTATTTATTTTTAATTTTATTTATATATTATTTTTTTTCATTAATTATCTTATTTTGTTTCTTTTTATATAATTTGTTCATTTATTTATTTTTATTGATTTCTTATTATTTCTTCTTATTATTATTTCATTTATTATTTTTTATTATTATTTATTTATATTTATTTATATTTATTTTTATTATTATTATTATTTATTTATTATTATTCATTTATATTTATTTATATTTATTTTTATTATTATTATTATTATTATTTATTTATTATTATTCATTTATATTTATTTATATTTATTTTTATTATTATTATTATTATTTATTTATTATTATTCATTTATATTTATTTATTATTATTTATTTATATTTATTATTATTATTTATTTATTATTATTATTTATTTATATTTATTTATTATTATTATTATTATTATTAATATTTATTTATTATTATTTATTTATATTTATTTATTATTATTTATTTATATTTATTTATTATTATTATTTATTTATATTTATTTATTATTATTATTTATTTATATTTATTTATTATTATTATTTATTTATATTTATTTATTATTATTATTATTATTAATATTTATTTATTATTATTTATTTATATTTATTTATTATTATTTATTTATATTTATTTATTATTATTTATTTATATTTATTTATTATTATTTATTTATATTTATTTATTATTGTTTATTTATATTTATTTATTATTATTTATTTATATTTATTTATTATTATTTATATTTATTTATTTATTATTATTTATTTATATTTATTTATTATTATTTATATTTACTTATTATTATTTATTTATATTTATTTATTATTATTTATTTATATTTATTTATTATTATTATTATTATTTATATTTATTTATTATTATTATTTATTTAGTATTATTATTTTTTTTTTATTATTATAATTATTTATATTTATTTATATTTATTCATTATTATTATTATTATTATTTATTCATATTTATTTATTATTTTATTATTATTATTTATTTATATTTATTTATTATTTTTATTATTTATTTATATTTATTTATTATTTTTATTATTTATTTATATTTATTTATTATTTTTATTATTTATTTATATCTATTTATTATTTTTATTATTTATTTATATCTATTTATTATTTTTATTATTTATTTATATTTATTTATTATTTTTATTATTTATTTATATCTATTTATTATTTTTATTATTTATTTATATTTATTTATTATTTTTATTATTTATTTATATTTATTATTTTTATTATTTATTTATATTTATTTATATTTATTTATCATTATTTATTTATATTTATTTATTTATATTAATTTATTATTATTATCATTATTATTATTCACAACACTTTCACAAACCGTTTCACACATTCCTACTGGTACAGTTTGTGACCCAGGCTAAAACTGAATTTTTATCGTTATTTACGTAAACAACCTGAAGATAACGAATTAAAAGGAACCGACATCAAAGTCAAAACAATAAAAAAAAGGGGTTAAGGTTAATTTAAGGTTAGGTTAGGGTGAAAAATATTGGGTACTTCTTTGTCATTATGTGAAATATTGGGTCTCAGGTCAAAAATGAGAATTAAAGTAAAGAAAAACTACCGGGCCACGCCGGACAGTTACAGCAAATGAATAACAAAAGATATATATACTTTGTAAACGTGTCTATAAAATGTGTAACGTCTATATAATTAGCTGTATCGTGTGTGTGTGTATATATATATATATATATATATATATATATATATATGACCGTGTTTATCTTTATGGGAAACGTCTATCTTCTGCAATGTTTGTGTAGGTGTGCAACACCTAAAACCGTTCATTAGCATTCAGTCTGTGTAGCGCAAAGGCAAATAACATACCGTAGTGTCTTCGTCTCTTCTCAGGAAACTGAACGAGAATAGATTATATATTTGATATAACTTTATTCTTGAGTTCACATCGGAGCTGCAAGACGTTGCAAGTGCTACATGATGCTGAAGTTGCGTTTTTTTCCCCCAAGATTCCGAACGCGAGGATGATATCTTCTGTGTCTATGTCCAACTCTCCACTCTAACTCTCAACTAAAACTGTATGTCTTTTCTAAACTATCTCATTACGTCACTGAGATCACCTGACGTCATTACCAAATCATCTTCATTGTTTATGCTCTAATATTCCACGCTAGCATTCCCGATATATTTTTAACATAAATATTTTCTTTGTAAAAGTACCTTTTTCGTATTGATACAAAATTTTACTAGCATTCTATTTTCTAAACAGAAAAAAAATGATCATAATAATAATCGTTTGACCTTCGGGACAAGATCAAAGTGTAGTATCTGTTCCTCAGATGCTGCACTTCAATTTCTGGTTCTCTGTCAGTGGAGGAGAAATATTTAACGATTGAGACAATTTTTATTTTTGTTCATTTTCTCCACATTAAAAAACGACCCTAGTGTCTAACTCTGTCCCGTGGGGAGGCATTGTAAATAGGAATAATAATCGTTCAGTCAGTGCTCTATTTAAAACGAGCACCAGCATTGACTTCTATACGTTCGTGCAAAAAATGATTTTAAACTCTAATAAAAAAAAAATATATATATGCTGTACACAAATATAAAAAAATATATATATATGCTGTACACAAATATAATAAAAAATATATATATGCTGGACACAAATATAATAAAAAATAATCATTCACGTTTTCTTTACCTGAATCCAGTCTGAGGTCTTTGAATTTTGGTTACGCTTCTAAATGCAAATCGTTTCCAAAAAAAAAAAAGTGGTATCGGACTTTTCAAAAAAAGGAAACTTACCTGAAAATAAAAAAAATACAGAAGTGAGTTTATTTAAAATAAATAAATAATGTAACAGATGTATTTTAAAGAAAAATAAAAACAATAATAGCAAAAAAAAATCTACCTGTGATACTGTGCCACTATATCTACTATATCTATTGCCCGGTTGTGGTGGTTGCCCCCCCACTCCTCCACTGCGTGGCCAGAATGTGATTTGACCGTAGGCAGAGGGATACATAAGTAGCCAGAATGCAATCCCATAATTCCCTTCCTTTTTTTTTCTCTTTTTTTTCCGTCCGGATAGCATGGGGTAAGACGCATACTTTTGTCACTCAGTAAATGAGGGGGGAGGGAACACCCCCTCTCCCGCAACACTAGTTACGGCTAGTTAATTTAAAAGAAGTAATGGTAAAAATCAATAGTATGATCTGTAAATTGTGTTATATTGTAATATATATATTGTATACATTTTATAAAATAAATAGTTAATTATATTTCTCATATATTACGTGCGTTTTTTTTTGTCGCGTGACGTTTTTTATGTCTACCACAAATGTCTGCATTAAAGAACGAAGTGGGCCTGAAGACGAAGAAGGTTTCAGCCAGATATCATCTTGAGAGAATGAAGGAGGCACATACCAACATCCAACATCCCAGGTATGCCTTTCCTCTTTATAATCAGACCCTAATGACTGGCCCATCGTCACATCATCGTGGGACCGTTTCTAAGACATTTAATGTAACACATGGGTCGGTCACACACCAGTGACCAGCTTACTCATTTGAAAGGGCCCTATTGTCGATAGGGTTGAAATAAAATATAATGAGATATACGTAACTAAAAATTGTTTTAATTATATATATATATATATATATATATATATATATATATATTATATATATATGAGAGAGAGGTGTGTGCGTTTTGAAAATATATGTGGCAATTAAGCTACATAAAAATTTACGCATTTCATCCTCGTGAGAATTCGTTAGGTTATTGCATGGAATAGATGTTGCTTCGTATTTTTATACATTCTCGTGATACTGGATTTGCAAGTCAGCCAATCAGATTCTTGGTTCTTTTCATACTCATTTATTGTAGTCAATGAGCGAACCCATCTGTTTCTTTGTTGTTTTAGCGAGGATTTTTTTTTATTTCTTTGTGATCGGAAATGACCTTCTTTTAATTTGGATGTTTATTTACATTTTATGTTATACTAGAATATTTGTTTATGTATTCTTCTTATAATAATAATAATAATAATAATAATAATAATAATAATAAAGTACTACGTGAATATATAAAAACACAAAGCCACATCATGGCTTAGTGGGGGATGCCCTTTTCTCTTCCCTGCAGCCTCTCTCCCACAGAAGAGACGTTGCGAGCCTGTCTTGTTTTATCGTTATTTTCATGGCAGGTGCTCGTCTGAGCTCCAATCTCTGGTCCCCCCTCACCAATCTTTCACGAGAAACACCCGTCTGGCTGAAACTACTGTCAATAATTTTCGCCACTCTTTATCTGTGCTAAATCCAAGTGTAGAGCTTCTTTCTTAGAAGTGCACGACTGTGGGACTCTGTTCGTTTGCCTGTTTCCCACCTGACTGACTACAACTTGGATGTCTTCAAGTCCAACATAAACAAATTCCTGATGAATCGCCCCCTTAAGTAAGACACTTTATCAAATCTCCAATGCTGACGATTACTACGATACTATCCCATTGATTACTGTACACGCAATGATCTTTATCCCCGAGGTGCTTCTGGGCCTTGATAAGTGGTGACCTCCATGCAAAAAAAAAAAAAAAAAAAAAAATTCCATGCAATAGCCTGGCGAATTCTCACGAGAATGAAACGCGGAAAATTCTGTGTATCTTAATTGCCATATATATTTTCGAAACTTCTTACCTAGCTCTACTTACGCATCAAACACCGTCGAAGTATATACTGAAAATATTTACATAAGATATATATATATATATATATATATATATATATATATATATATATATAGAGAGAGAGAGAGAGAGAGAGAGAGAGAGAGAGAGAGAGAGATACAGACAGATAGAAAGATAGAGACAGGGGAAAATCTCTGTTCAGCTACTGGTTAAATACTGCTGTGATATTCCTGTGGCTTATAATGGACCATCGCTATGTTTTTTTATTGTCCTTTTCTTTATTTCTTTTAATTTTGACTGAGAGAGAAAGAATCAAATATGAACGGAGGATAAAGAACACAATGAGAAACGAAAAGAATGATAGACAAGATGGGGGTTAATTTTTAACATAATCATATCAAGTTTTAAGTTATAAATTCTGTAGAGATTCCCAAGTTGGACACGGCGCACCTGAAGGGGGTTGGAAATTGCATCGGCTGAACAATGAGAACAGCTATGAGAATCATATTTGGTTTTACGTTAAACATACCCATGTGTTAGATCTTTTTTTTTTTTTTTTTTCGGAAAAAATGGTAGAGACTACCTGTCAGACAGTTTCTATTTTGTCAATAGCAGATTTCAAGGAAAGCCAAGGAGACAAGTCAGTTTTTCATGCAGAATTGGTTGCGCAACACTTCCACATTAAAACATACGCTAAAACTCAGTAAGCTGATGTATTATATTCGTATGATTAATTTCCTAGATCATTTTTCATAATTTCTGGAATTTATACCAATTTCGACATGACATGTAAATCTGTAATAATGTTTTCACCTGAAATGCGTTTTTCAAAATACACTATTCTGCACAAGTTCCTAGCTTACTTGTTTACAAATACATCGAAATGCATTATGGAGGAATTTAATTTTGAATTAAATTATGATATAATAATTTTTCTGAATTTTTTTATGGGGAAGGGGGAACGGGGGCTCACTAATTTGTTTTCTTGGCTGGGGTCTGTGCGCACGCACGTTTTGAATTGCTTTGCATCTAATTTATAATTTAGCAAAAGAATAAAAATGAAACGAAAGGCACAATGGTAAAATTTAATTTCGTAATGAAACTATTTTGTTAATAGGATTTTAAAAAAGTTTCTTACTGGCGAGTGTTGAGAATTTCCAACAGAAAAACAAGTGAAGCATGCATGGTTCCCCCGTGAGTGCATAGTGAACGACGCATAAAAAATGACTAAGTTCAGCATTTGCACCCCCTCCCGCCATTTATCCCCCAAAAGTCCCTAGCAGATGTCAAATCCTGGTGAAAATGAAAAAACAGTGCAGTTTTAGGTGTTAACATATGTAAATTTGAGTTCTGCACCATGCAAAAAAACAGAATGACTAAGTCCATCTTTGCCGCCCCCCCCACCAATTAGCCCCCGAAGTCCCCCGAGGCCTTAACATATTTAAATTTGAGTTCAGCACCATGCAAAACTGCTAAATAGACATACACAGAAAATTTTGGACAAATATTGTAAAATAGTCCCAAAAATGGAGTGTTTTTTTTATTAGCCCTAAAAGAGCCCCTGGGGCACACCCAAGAGTTATCGCAAAGTATAGAAAAACAAAATTATATAGAAATCAGTTAGTTACAACTTTTCAGAAAGTTTTGTAAAAATCCAAGGCATTCATTTTTTTTAATAAACACAAAACCCGGAAAATCCGTTCTGCTACTTTTTTACTCATATCATGTTTAATGTTTGTGAAAATTTTCAGAAAATTCCAAGACATAGTTATTGAGAAAAGTGCGGACAGACGAACGGACAAGGGTGAATTCACAGGTCCACCCTCCTTTTGTTGGGGGACCAAAAATTGGTGAAATAAAAAACAGCAGAGTAGTCGATTTTGAAACAATATTCTCTTAAAGATTATTGATATAACAAAGAAACAGTGTTGTACCAAGAATAGAAACACCAGCGTTGATGGGATAAGAAAATGAAGATACATCATCCACAGTTACTTACTTTTTTTTTTTTTTTTTTTTTTTTTTTTTACACAGGAATCACCACTTATCAAGGCCTGAGGCCACTCGAGGATAAGGGTCAATGGGCATACATTAGTCAATGTGATTATAGCATAGTAAACATAAGTAGTGGGAATTTTGTAAATTGGATTACTTATGCGGACGGTTCATCAAGAGTTTGTTTATGTTGGACTTGAAGACAATCAGATTCTAGTCAGCTGGAAAGCAGGCAATCGGAAGAGAGTACCACAGGTCTGCAGTTCTAAGAAAAAAGTTTTGTTCATGGAATCTACATTTAGATTTAAGCACAGATAAAGAGTGAGGGAAATTATTGATAGTGGTTTTGGCTAGACGAGTGTTTTTCGTGAAACATTGGCGAGGGGGGGGCATACATTGAAACTCAGCTGAGCACTTGCCATGAAAATAACGATAAAGCAGAGACAGGCTCGCAACGTCTCTTCTGTGGGAAAGAGGTTGCAGGGAAGAGAAAAGGGCATCCCCACTAAGCTACAAAGTCTATTTTGAACTCTGTCAAGGGAGGATAAGTTGGTTCTAGCAGCTTCTGCCCAGATATGGCAACAGTACTCCATCGTTCGCCATACCTGGCTTTTATATAGGTAGAGAATTGCATCGGGAGTGAGATATCTACTGGAGCGGTAGAAGGATCCTACCATTTTTCCAGCGACCTTGGCAATGGATTTGATTTGCAATTAATGAATTTTTTCATAGATTAATTCAAGTATATCTTTATTGTATTTATTTGCTTCCCTACGAGAGAAAAATATGACACAAATTCGTTTTTAATGTGGGGGAATACCAGCTCACCAAAAAGGGACACTCTGGCAGTTGCAAAAATACAAATTGCCTTAGTATAGAAGGATTTCCCCGACATTGACCAAGGACAAGTTAACTTAAGTGTAACACCAGAACAGATACTACACTTGGATTTATATATTTTTTTTATTCTCCCAAAATTTAACAAGACAAAAAATTAGGCTCAAGGCCAATCAAAAATTGGGTTTATGGTCATCCTCGCCACTGTACCTTTGATTGGTCTACGCTAATCCAAGCTAGAGTTCTCATTCACCAGAATACCCCAAAAACACCAGGGGGCATCCTATTTAAGATTCTCGAATCAAATTGTTTTTGTTTTTGCTACACGTCAATAATACGGCACAATCACGTTGACACACCGGTTCTCACCAGATCACCAAAGTTAAGCAATGTTCAGACTGGCCAGTACCAGATGGGTGACCATTTGGGAAGGCGAGGCACTGTATGTACCGTGAGGTAAAATACCAGGTTGAGAAACTGGCGTGGTCTATCCTTCTTTCAAGAGTAGATGGGAGTCTCTTAAGCCGTGTTAGGCACCTCATCTAGTGATGGCGTCAAGATAAAACATACCCTTGATAGCCATGGCGAAACATCAAGTATTCAGCTATTGACAAGATTTGAATTATACTACAAACTCATGTAGTGAGTTCAATCTCAGCTGCGGCCGTGCTGGGTGGATGGACAATTGGATCTAAAGTTAAAAAAAAAGAAAGGGGATATTCGTTAATATGTTGTGTCTAATATAGGATTTTATGTTGTCTTTCAACAAAAAGAAAAGACAGTTCCTTATACTTCAATTTCCAATAATTATCCGTGAACTTTTTTTTTTCGGGAGTTGGCGTGTAAAATGTCTTTCTATTTCATTTTTCTCATGGACATAAAATGCTTTTTTACTATTTTTTTTTTCTTTCAGTATATGAGACTCTTTCAAAAAGTAATGCCTACTATTTTTTATCTCGGCCGAATGGATTTTATTTTTAAGATGATGACTAAAGTTATCTATTCATAACCCGAGAGTTTCCTCTCTCTGTTGCAGATATTGACGGCGTGCGACTAAGAAAGCAACTCCATCGTACACATGAATCAGAAGCAGAGATGCATCATTGAATTCCTCCACGCAGAAAAAAATTGAATTGATGAACATTCGCCGGCGCCTATTGAACGTTTACAAAGCCAATGCAAGCGATATCAACACAGTTAGGAGATGGGTTCATCGATTTCAGAGTGGCAACAGAGATAAGAGTGACAAAGCGAGCTCCAGTCTTTTGCAACCAAGGTGTCGTTCATTGCTGGCAAAAGTGCACTGAGAATGGTGGGGACTATGTAGAAAAAATAATTCTGGAGCACAAAAGGTTGCTCGTTTTAATAGTAGCACTTCTGTCTTCATAGCTCTTTAACGTTTTAGTTTTTTTTAGTTACAAAATAAGAGGCCTTACTTTTAAAAGGACTAGCGTATAAATTATTTGTTTTCTGTTTGTTTGTTTTTCTTTTGTTTTCGTGAATATAATTTTTTTCGTTGTTATTCTCGTAGATAGAAAACAATTCTTTGATTGTCTTGAATTGCATAGGAGTGTGCAGTGGAGCATAAGCAGCAGGAGAGAAGGACGGCTAGCTTGTGAAATGATTAGCAGCAGCCGTAGCCGAAAAACGCACATATGCAAATTAGGATGTGTGCGCGAGAAAAAGAAGGAAAAAAAATGTACTATGTGGTCGGGAGAAAGAAAGTTGACATATAAGAAATGAAAGAAGTGTAAGAAATGAAAGAAAATGGACGTGCAAAGTTGAGGACGAGTTAGGGCCGGCTGTGGCCGGCATGTGGTCGGAGGAAGGAGAAACGCATCTAAGGTTAAAATGGACATCTGGCAGCAAGAAACTTTTTTAAGTGGTGACGAAAGAAACGGCAATAAAAACTTAAAAAAAAAAAAAAATGCCGACATGAATTTTTATTTATTTTTTATTTATTTATTTCCTCTTGTTTGTACGTAACGGCAACGTTATGTTATGATTCGAAGTGTTGATTTTAAACATTACAAAGGAGGTCACCAATTTGATTGTGAATAATAATGCTTCACCTTTAAGATTTGTGGGGACTAATAAAATGATTTTTAAAGTCGACTTGGCAGTTTTCACTTAATCAAATAAGTGGTGTCATCAAAACGTTTCCAAGACAAACACTTCATCCATAAATCTTGGGATGAAAAAGAATGAAGAAAAAGAGTAAAGAAAACAAAGCCCAAATGTATTTTCACGCCTTCACCGCCATAAAGTATAATTTATTAGTGTAAACATCTTTTAGAATTCTCTGATCAAATATTGAGCTTGAATTATTTTCTGACATTATACATACAAACATATATATATATATATATATATATATATGTACCAAGGACAAGGAATTTATTATATACAATCTCTCACATTCTGAAAATCCTATTATAAGTTGCTCGTTTGGTTAGTATTGCTGGATGGCGTCGTCCTTTCGAGTTAAAAACTCCTACTTGTGAGACATCGGCTTGGGTTATTGACTGGTTGGATGGCCGCGTCCCTTGTCGAGACGAAGTAGGTTCATTTCACAGTCGGATTTCGGCGCGGTTTGCTTGATCTGTATAGGTTAATATAAATTCTTGTGTGCGGGGCGTTTGCTCAGTTGGTAGAATGCTCGCCTCGCATGCAAGAGGCTCGGGTTTCGAATCCTGAGTTCGGATGTGTCTAACTGATGAGCCCAAATGAGGGCGAAACTCGAGTCTTGGACTTCCGGTTCGTTGACTGTCATGGCTCTTATGAGCTGCGACGTTGTTTGGCTGTGGAATGTATTATATATATATATATATATATATATATATATATATATATATATATATAAAACATACACATACTACATATATGAGGTGCCTTTCCAGACATTTTTCATACGGGCACTTTTATTGATAGTACACGCATGAAACTGTAGTTCCCTTCGAAGTAATCTCCTCCGGCTGCAATGCACTTGCTGTACCGTTCCAGCAACTTCTGTAAGTCCCCATGAAAGCCCTCTTGTGGAATTGTGTCAATGATCCTTGTCACAGCCTCTTTCATCTCCTCTATTGTCTCATAATGGTAGCCTCTAAGGTTTTCCTTGAGCTTAGGGAATAACTATAAGTCACAGGAAGCAAAGGCTGGACTATAGGAAAGAACTGTCTTGATGCCCATATTGGTCAAATAGTCTGTGACAAGGGTGGAGTTGTGGACTGGTGCATTGTCTTGGTAGAAATGTCACTGATGCGATTTGGAGAGTGCTGGCCTCTTTCAACAGAATCTCTTCCGGAACTCCTTTAAAACATCTGCATAGTATTTCTTGTTGACTTTCCGTCCAGTGGGAAACCAGTGCATGCAGATTATGCCTATGCTGTAAAAAAAACTGAGATCCTCATAAATTTATGAGTGAATTTGCTCTGTCTGGCCTTCTTGGGCCTGAGATCCCATGTAAATGTTGGAAACTATACAAATGTGAAACATTTCATCAGCTAAAAAATAAGGTCAGAAAAAATATTGAAAATGTGGAGAGATGAAATTTCAGTTCCCCGCCTTGTATCTTGAGATGCAGCTATACTGTTATTATTTATTTTTCCTTTTTTTCCCCCCCGACATTATATTGTCATGCATGTTTTCTTTCTAAGCAAAGAATTTCTATTCTCCTGAGGAGTATATACGCGAGAAGATTAGATATTGACATAATGATGATAATAATAATAGTAATAATAACAACAACAATAACCGATTGTTTCTGTATGACAAAACGGATCTGTAAAAAAATATATCGAAATTTTAACATGAAAAATAAATATTTGGATCTTGGAGTGTATTCTCTCTCTCTCTCTCTCTCTCTCATCTCTCCACACACACACAGATATATATATATATATATATATATATATATATATATATATATATATATATATATTTCACATCATTTTTGACGGAGGGCATGCACTAGTGCATCATAATACTTCCAGACTGAACCAGCCTTCCAATAATTTCCTTTCCAATACAAAAGCCTTAATGCATATGGAACGTTGAATTTCCACGATGGAACATTTAATGGAATGGTAAATAAAAGAATGAAAGCCGAGTTGTGTGAAGCGATAGTAGATTCCGAGGATCGAAAAATGTATGTGACTTTGACGGACGTTCCGTGAAGAAGAGCACTTTATGTAGAATACAAGAGATGCTATTTCCTGTAATCCGATCAATTGTGATAAGCATTTTAGATTTATTCATAGAATTGGTCTTCACTTTTTAATGCAGTTGACGTGACTCTTTGTTGAGGAAGATAATTATACTGACAGTAATATATATACACACACACACACACACATATATATATATATATGTGTGTGTATATATATATATATCTTATTGAATGCACCTCATATATATATATATATATATATATATATATATATATATATATATATATACACACACAATATCTAAACAAACATAATATAAAGAATACCCAAAAAGACTGAAACGAAAAATCTAAGAATCCAAAAAATAAATATCAAAATAGACTGAAAGCACCCCTACCCTTATTTCAGAAGAGCCTCACACATACACATTAGTAACGACCTTGGATCACAGTCACCTTCCTAGGGAAGCAAATAACCTCATAATACTATAAAACAGTACACACATTTTCAAACCAATAAAAGAAAACATATACACACACACATACACACTACCTTAAAGGAAAAGAAAAAAACACAAGGAGAGGGAGAGAGTGAGAGAGAGAGAAACACAACACAGGAGTGACCACAGCTGACTCGCCACAGCTGAATAAAAGAATAATAAAAATTGAACGTTCCAATGAATAGTAGACACTTACAAGCTTCCACCCCTTGGAAACATTTCAAATGAACTAGAAAACGCTATTTTTATATTTCCAACACTTTTTGAAAATAATTTCTGAAGAGGACGCTTCACAGAACGTCTGAAACGCGTTAAAAACGATTTCAATGATTTAAAAACTTTATTACAATGATCTGAATATAATTCTCAATGAAAAACCAAGACACGGAATAATAAAATAATGTTAAAAAATACACATTGTTGGTGACTACCCCCTTATATATATATATATATATATATATATATATATATATATATATATATACTCATACAATTTTTTTTCTATTTATTTCACAAGAAAATACAACTTTATTATGTATGGGTCGTGGAATTGCATTCATCTGCAAAAGATCTAGCTAATTGAATATTCTTTTAAACATTCATTTTAATTAATTATCCATCAGTTTTTTTCGGTTTTCTTATGGGATGATCATCTTCAATTAACTATTATGTGTAATTATATTCATGCAGATATTCTACATGATTTATACTTGTGTAATATCTGCATAAAAAGATTATAGTAAACGCAAACCTCCTTATATATATATATATATATATATATATATATATATATATATATTTATGTATGCGTATATATATATTTGTTTAAACAATTTTGCCTACCAAACTCCCCTATCAATCTTTAGTCTACAGACATGAAAATTAATATATCTAGAGTATTCGAACCCCATGCAAAACTTTATATTTGAGTTTTAGTCGGGGAAAATCGGTGCAAAAGTGTGAAAAAAAAAAATGGAATTTGCCAGGTGAAGGTCGAACGACGGCATTACGAATATGCATGCGTAATGTAATAGCTATTGGTTCATGTTTTAATTTTTAGCCTTGCAGCAAACAGGCATTGACTTCAAAGTAAATCATAAGCTAAAGTTTGGTTTCGATTCTTGGTGGTAGTGCACGATTTATTAATGTTTTAAAAACTCTTTAAATCATAACTATATACTGGGTCCAATATAATATAATAATGAATACGAAATCTGCATTAATCAAAATATCATATTTAAGCGTATTTTGCAACCGGGCAATGCCGGGCGATCGGCAAGTATATATATATATATATATATATATATATATATATATATATATATATATATATATACTAGCATTTCCCGTATGTTTGGAGTTGTATGTTGAGCAAAAAAAAAAAAAAAAGAAAAGAAAAAAAAAAGCAGTAAATTTTTTTAACTTGTACCCCTATTATGACCCCTTAACATTTACTGTTTTAGGCTCAAATCAAATTATTAAGTTAGATCCATGTCCAAGGAACCTATATCTAAAATTTAAAGTGTTTAGACCCAAAATTGCCGGAGGAGTTTGGTAGAGTTCTCAAAAGTTAAATCGTTGAACTTTGATCCCTTAACATCCAAATTTCTGGCCGAAACCTGATTACAAAAAAGTACCCTGTATATCAAATTTCGAGTCTGTAGACTGAAAATTGACAGAGTTATTGTGTTGGAAAATGTACACACACACAGACACACACACAGACACGTTCACTTTTATATATATACTAGCATTTCATCCCGGCGTTGCCTGGGTGTTTTGATGTGTAGGTTGGTCAAAAAAAAAAGTGGTAGTAGGAAGGCAGGCTCGAACCTGTACCGCGAAGGAGGAAAAGAACAAGGAAGAAAACCTGACGTCTTTGTGGTAACGACCACCGCCAAACCTGAAGTGACTTATGTTTAAATTAAGGCTAGACAATCGAAAGGAGAGGATAACTTTCAAAAACATCGGCGAAAAAGGCGACCCCCCCCGTAGAAAAGTGTCTAGTTGAAGGTGAAGTCATTAATGTTTTTAGCCAATTTTTCGATATTTGTCGTCTGAAAGGTCGAACTTTAAAACGATACTGATCCTGGTAAAATCCGTCGCCTCTGTCGAAAGTTTTAGGCAGACATGCAAACATACATACATACATACATACATACATTTATACATTGGTAACTAAACATTTTCGACCCAAACAGATTAAAAAGCTTGCCCTATCACTGATTACTCTTTATGTAAAATTTCAAATATTTAGACCAGAAATTGTCTGAGTAATTTGGTAGAGACTGCAGAGGTTAAATTTTTTTAACTTTGACCCCTATTATGACCCCTTAAAATTTATTGTTTTGGGCTCAAATCAAGTTATTAAGTAAGATCCATGTCCAAGGAACCTATATCTAAAATTTCAATGTTTAGACCCAAAATTATCGGAGGAGTTTGGTAGAGTTCTCAAAAGTCAAATTGTTGAACTTTGACCCTTTAATCGCCACATTTCTGGCCAAAAACCGATCACAAAGATTTTCCAAAATCTCAGTACCCTGTATATCAAATTTCGAGTCTGTAGACTTAAAATTGACAAAGTTATTGCGTAGGGAAATATACACAGACAGACAGACACACACACAGATACACAGACACGTTTACTTTTATAAATATATAGATAGATATATACACGAGGTGCCTTCAATAAGTTTCCAGACTTCTTTGTACAGGCATTTAAAATCCTCGTAATTCAGTATGTTATTGCTATACATCTTATTAGATGACTGGCCAATTTTTATGATTTCATCTGCAAATGAACAGTTACAGTAGGAATTGGAATACACCCTACTAAAGTTTGATTGTTACAGTTGGTGAATTTCAAAAATGCAATCCAGAGATGAAGACCTACGGACGTTTAGAAAAACGACATGCAAAACGATTCTGGTTCAAACTTGGAAAAATGGCCACAGAAACTTATGGAATGCTTCAGACAGCTTTTAGACCATCTCGCATGAATAGAGCATCAGCTTTTGAGTGGCAGAAGAGAAGAAAAGAAAGGCAGAGAGTTTGTGAGGGATGATGATATGTGTGGAAGGACTAAGACCGAATACCACAGTTGATTGACAAAATAAAGAATTTCATGGATAAGGAACTTCGTGTGTCTATAGAGACAATAAGTGTGCAGTTTGATGTCAGTGTGGTAACTGTTCACACAATTATTCGTTAGGAACTGAAGATTTGCCCGAATGTACTGTGCCGAAATGTAGACATTTTCAGGTTTGTATATGAGGGTGGGTTTAAAAACCACTGGGGCAGATGCACTCTCAGTCTTCATTAAGACATGCATTTAGAAGAAAGAAAACTATGATAAAAAAAACCTGAGGTTCATTGTCTGCTCTGTCCGTTGTATTCAATTGCACCGACTGAGATTAGCAGTTATCCCAAAAAGTGTGGATATTTCTATATCAGCCTTCACAACTATCAACAAATCATTTGTGTGGATTTCCGACAAGTAAATAGTTGTGTGAACCTCATACGTCGAAATCGACAGGAGAATCAGTTTTTTTTTTATATAAAGGTTAAATACTTTTTATATAAAGGTTAAATACTTTTTATATAAAGGTTAAATACTTTTTATATAAAGGTTAAATACTTTTTATATAAAGGTTAAATACTTTTTATATAAAGCTTAAATACTTTTTAAATAAAGGTTAAATACTTTTTATATAAAGGTTAAATACTTTTTATATAAAGGTTAAATACTTTTTATATAAAGGTTAAATACTTTTTAAATAAAGGTTAAATACTTTTTATATAAAGGTTAAATACTTTTTATATAAAGCTTAAATACTGTTTATATAAAGCTTAAATACTGTTTATATAAAGCTTAAATACTTTTTATATAAAGGTTAAATACTTTTTATATAAAGGTTAAATACTTTTTATATAAAGGTTAAATACTGTTTATATAAAGCTTAAATACTTTTTATATAAAGGTTAAATACTTTTTATATAAAGCTTAAATACTGTTTATATAAAGGTTAAATACTTTTTATATAAAGGTTAAATACTTTTTATATAAAGGTTAAATACTTTTATATAAAAGTTAAATACTTTTTATATAAAGGTTTAATACTTTTTATATAAAGGTTAAATACTTTTTATATAAAGGTTAAATACTGTTTATATAAAGCTTAAATACTGTTTATATAAAGGTTAAATACTTTTTATATAAAGGTTAAATACTGTTTATATAAAGCTTAAATACTGTTTATATAAAGCTTAAATACTGTTTATATAAAGGTTAAATACTTTTCATATTAAGGTTTAATACTTTTCATATTAAGGTTTAATACTTTTTATATAAGGTTTAATATATTTGATATGCCGATAGCACTTAAATTTGCTTCGATAGAAAGTAATCATTACTCATATTCTCGGAATGGTTTTTGATGATTTTCAATAGGCATAATTGATTGCATGGCATCCAAGAGTGTAATCGAATGCACGCGCGCGCGTGTGTAGAAAATCTATTTTGATAAAAATCTGTCCAAACGTAGGAGACGAGGTAAAAAAAAAAACAAAAACAAAAAACAATACAATCAAATAAACTAAAACTGAAAGATTTCAACAGAGTGATTCTGACTTTTTTGAGATGAAAATTCATAATTTTAATTTTTCATACTAGCAAGAAGACACGACGTTGCCCGTGATTGAATCATGATCAACGAATGTTTCACATTCCCATATTTTTATTGTCATCGAAATCGGTGAAATCGACCATTATTTTTCAATCAAATTGATTGATTGCCTGCTCTAGTTGGGGACTCCTCACAGTGGAGCGGGAGGAAGCTACACATGCCCCCCCTCAGTGACTTAGTCCACAGCACATTAGAGTTTACATTGCACTGTAGAGAACCTACTGTTGATTTTATAAAATTATTTTTATGTATATAATGGCTTGAATTAAATTTTAAATGGCAAAAGTCAAGTATCATGCTTCAATTACTTCTACTAAACAGAAACATGCTTTTCAAATGCGCCTTTGTTATATTAAAGAAACTACTGTTGATTTTATATTCCTGGCCTTACTCTTTGTGTGGTGATAATGGCTTGAATTTAAAAAGTCAGGTATCATGCTGCAATTGTGTTTTAAACAGAACCATTGATTTTGAACGCGCCCCAGTCATATCAAAGAAGATACTGTTGATTATCTATGTCAGGCCTTTTGGCTTGTGTAGTAATAAAACTTCTCAAATGCCATTGCGTTATTAGGCTGTATAAGGTGTAAACTAGTCCAAACCACCTGGTCTTTCTTTTATTGGATTATTTCGATTATTGATAATTATTGAAGACATTCTAATACAAAACCTATCTAAGAACACTGCCCGGCACATAAAGCACCTTCGTGTGAAATTTCATAAAAATCGACCAAGCCGTTTCCGAGTCCATAAAGAACAAACTCACACTCACAATTTTTTTTTTTTTTTAATATAAAATAGTAGAGATTATTCTGATTACTATTCTCATTTTATTTTCACAATGCTTCAGCCGATGTAACCTCTGGCCTTCTTCAGGTATATCTTGTTGAACTAGAGAATCTTTCTGTTGATCTCGGGAATCATGTAATAAATAGATAAATATCAATCAGTAAAGGTTTTATCTCTAAATGAGGAACTCCCTCTCTGGACTTTAGCCATCTATCTCTGTCCCAAGATTGTTTTAATTTTTGCCAAATAAACTGAATTGAATCTTTTATTTAAGATTAAAAAAAAAAAAGAAGTTACAATAAAAAGTCATGTTTTTCTTTTCTTTACGTTTCATTTTAAGTTAAAATTTTGGTGCTTTTGCACTTATTAACCCGCGATTTCCACGAAGTTACTCAGGTCTGCCTGGCAGATGAAGAACCGGAAACCTCCGGGCGAGCCCCATTACAAGAAAAACAATTGTTACAACCCCTCTCCTCATGTTAAAAATGATGACGACCACTGAAATTCATGAATACCAATCAATCAATAAGGGTTTTATCACTCAATGAGGAACTTATCCCTAGACTTTAGCCATCTATCTTTGTCCCAAGCTATCTGCTGCCATGTGAGACCTATGTGTTGTATTAAGTCATCCCTTCATCTTGTTCTTGGTCTTCCCATTGGCCTGTTATGTTCATGAGGTGTCCATTCCGTTGTCCTAATCGACTATCTGTTGTCATGTTGTCTGGCTACGTGCCCTGCCCTTCTGAGTTTAGATGTTTTGATAACAATATTAATGTCAATAACTCTTGTTTGTTGGTGGATCCAGATGTTTGTCTTTCTGTTTTGTAGAGTGATGCCTAACATTATCCTCTCCATCTTCCTTTGTGTCACTGCCAAGATTTCACTTAGGCGAGTTGTCAGGGCCTATGTTTCACTACCGTAGATCATCACAGGTAGTACATATTCATTGAAGATCTTCCCTTTGATTGACATAGTTGCTCTTCGGCTTCTCATGATATTCTCCACTTTAATGAATAAAGCATGACGTAACATTCAGTTATAAGCGACACACTTCTGGAGGTTGAAGGCTCAATCTTCAGTGCAAACGTTACTAAGAATACAATTGCGAATCACTTAAAACTTCACCAGGTCATGACTGATGAAACAAGAGCATACTGTCCTCGTCTATGAAATAAAAGGTTCTATCCAAAGTTCCGGCATATTCCCGGGTTTGACGAGATACACCTGTGTTGCAATATTTTTGATACAATATAAAGGTTTGATTAAAGAAAATTGGAAAGCTCTATTTATATTTGATCTATCTTTTTGCGTTACTACTAAATTCCCAGGCATTACTAAATACTTTAGGAGTGGTAGTGTAGTATATGTTCTTTAATTATATATACTGACAAATATATGTTCCCTCTCTTCACATATGTTTATATCAAGTGAAGTTGATATTAATCAGTCCCAATACTTTTCCGACAAAAGATGATAAAAGGAGAGATAGTCTGCGGGGGGGGGGGGCAGTTGAACAAAATACTGATAACATGATCAATTTCAAAAAGAAAAGGTTTATTTACTTTACGACAAGAAATAAATTGATTTGCATAAGTCACGTCTCAAAAGGACAAACCAATCATTTATCACAAAACAGAATTCATATTAATTTTAAAACTTGGCTGCTTCCCAAAGGGACGTTTACAAGCTATTTGTTGATTGGTTAACAATATTTTCGCTTTCTTTCGTTTACCAGTGACTTGTTGATTGGTCAACGCTATATTTTATTCCTTCTACAAACTGATTGGTAAATTATATTTTCGTTTTCGTTTTTCTTTTCCCAGCGACTTGTTGATTGGTTAACGATATTTTCGTTTTCGTTCTTCTTTTACTAGCGACTTGCTGATTGGTCAATGCTATTTTCATTTTCTTTTTCTTTTCCCTTCTTTTCTCCCCCCCCCCATTCGATTTGTTTGATGTAAATATCATATCTGATTAGTTCTAAAAGACGGCACACAGTATTCAATTTATTATAAACTCACACAGTATTCAATTTATTATAAGCTATGACTTGAGTGCAAAGCCAACAGATAGCATAATCGCGTAATATCAGCTTGCTCTTACATTTCAGAATTCAAATATTTTCTACAGATTAAAGAGGCTTTCGAAATATCTAGCTATTAAAAAATGTCACTTTCTCTTAACATTTTTTTGCCAACCAAATTCGCTAGAATTATATACAAACTAGCAAGCCGCCCGACTTTGCCCGGTCCTGAAATACGCATAAATATTATATTTTAATTAATGCAAAATTCGTATTTATTATAAACAGGAACACCGTTGGTATTAAACTTAACGTTAAATTCTTTTTAAAAAATAAGGTAAAAAAAAAAACAACTCGAAATAAACTGATACATGTGCATGCGAGTATTATGTTTTTTTTTTCTAAACAGTTCATTTTTTGTAAGTAAAAAGAATACTCGAGCCGAGATCGAAACAAAAACCTAAAGATTGTGATTCAAGTACGATAACCATGAGGCCAGTCTGACACGATCTTTAAAAGGTGTTTTCAAACCTACCTATTCATAACATAAAGAAGCTGTCATGTTAAAGATTCACACATGTGCATTCGTGAAACAGTTGACAAACAGATAAAAATCCGATGATCTCACGTACCAATTTTAAGCCCTTGTCAGCTCTTTTTTCTGGATGAAAACCCGACTTAAAAAGTTTCAACATATCTGACTACCGCACATACCAAATTTCAAGTTTGTAGATAAAAAATTCGCCGAGTATATAAGTTGAGAAGTGTCCTCACACACATTAGACTATTCCACGAACAAAGCTTCTTTCTTATAACTGCACGCCTGTGGAACTCTGTTCTGCTTCCCAGCTGACTACAATATGGTCGTCTTCAAGTCCAACGTAAACAAATTCTTGATGAGTCGTCCCTTTAAGTAATCCAATTTACCAAATTTCTACTACTAACGATTACTACGATATTGTCCAATTGACTTCTGCACACTCATTAACCCTTATCCTCGAGTAGCCCGTAGGCCTTGAAAAGTGATGACTCCTTTATAAAGAAAAAAAAAACCCAAAGAAATCGTAGAAGGATATAAATGTTCTCATTAGAAATTAAAAGTCCGTATATACTCCAGGAAGTGACGTTGTAGGTGGTGATAAAACCCTAATTCCCAGGAGAGGAAAATTCAAATTCCACTAATTTATTCCAAACAAATCTCCTGAATCTATATAATTATAAACTCTGTGGATCTTATATATATTATTCCTTATTGGAATTTTTATTGTTGAGATGAGCATTGTATGTTGATTTTTTTATTTTATTTTTTATTTTTTTATTTCGGACTATTAGTCTCATCTTATCTTTTTATTGGTGCACAACGTTTCGGCCAACTTCCTCTGGCCTTCGTCAGGTGGTAACCGCGACGGATAGGAACTTCGAATCTCCTAACTGCATTCTCAGCCATCACTGCCATCCGTAGTTGTTGTCGTCTCACCACATTTTTGACCAATTACCTCTGGCACGCTTTGGGTGGGATTGAAACCGCTATCTTCAGACAATGTTCATCCGGAACCGTAGAGATTCAACGTCTCTATCAACTGCGCCACGGGCCCCGTGGATCTTGCTTGTTTTTATCTTGTCTTTGTCATATATATATATATATATATATATATATATATACATATATATATATATATATATATATATATATATATGATACAACACAATCATGTTTGAAACACCAGTTTCCGTCAAATCACTGAAGTTAAGCAATGATGAGCCTGGCCAGTACCAGATGGGTGACCATTTGGGACTTAGAGGTGCTGTATGTAGTCTCCGCTTATCTCGGCATTGTTTCTAGTTGTCCTGAACTTCTCCTTGACACTGGACTCAAGCCATGCCGATTCAGGAGAAGTGTAGGTGGAGATTGCGCAACCCTTGCCTTACAAGTACACGCGCAGCTGCCCTTACAGGGGGGGGGGCTATCCTTTGTCTTTTGAGACTGAACGGAGACATTGAGATATAAGTAGGCCTGCTTGATTGCTTGAATCTTGTCTTTGACGATCGAACGATTTCATCTCTAAAAATAGAGATGACAGGTGAATTTTTATATATATATATATATACACATACATACATACGTACATACACCCACACACACAGTGCCACGCCAAAGTATTGGATACGTTACATTTTTCTTCATAACTCTAATTAGGGTAAAATCTTGAACCCTAATTAGAGTTATGAAGAAAAATGTAATGTATCCAATACTTTTGCGTGACACTGTATATATATATATATATATATATATATATATATGGACGTGGCTCAGAGGCTAAGGAATAATGGTGGAGGGTTGTAGGTTTTGGTTTCAATTTTAGCTAATGGTGTTACATGGAAAAGGGCTGTCCCCTTTCCATGTAAATAAGAAGACTATTAGATAAGTAAAAATGAGATTAGGATAAGGTTAGAATCGAACCCTGTAGGCAAAGTTTAGAAAAGGAATGTTAGAAATTTAATCTATTGTTAAATTCTATTAGAATAGTTAAATATTGTTTATATCGGAAAAAAAGAGTTGATTGCCCATTCTTTTAGAAATCGGAATATTAAAATGTCAGCTAAAAGAATGAACAATGCAAATTAAATTATATTGTTTAAAAATAGGTTAGATTAGAATTGAGGATTCTTTTGTTTGTCAAAAGTGTGTTTGGTCAAACATATGTAAAGCCACGTGAAATTAGTCACGTTTAAAAAAACCACTTCTGACGTCATAAACAAAGGACATTTCTCCATATTATGGGTTCGGACTTTAGTCAGTCAGAGAGAAAGTCAGTCAGCAAGAGAACAAGTCAGTCAGCAAGAGAGCCAGAGAGCCAGAGAGTTGGTCAGTTTATCCCTCGGAAGTGATGGGGGAACATTTAGACTATGTAGATCCAAATGATCCGTGGCGCAGTTGATAGAGACGTTGAATCTCTACGGTTCCAGATGAACATTGTCTGAAGATAGCGGTTTCAATCCCACCCAAAGCGTGCCAGAGGTAATTGGTAAAAAATGTGGTGAGACGACAACAACTACGGATGGCGGTGATGGCTGAGAATGCAGTTAGGAGATTCGAAGTTCCTATCCGTCACGGTTACCACCTGACGAAGGCCAGAGGAAGTTGGCCGAAACGTTGTGAACCAATAAAAAGATCCAAAAACAACAACTAATAAAGATGAGACTAATAGTCCGAAATAAAAATAAAATTAAAACATATAATGCTCATCTCAAAAAATGAATTCCAATTAAGGAATAATATATATATATTGTGTAACCCTTTCAATTGTCTCCCCTTCTCCAAGATATGTTATAAGAACTGGTATATAAATGTCTTCTCTCCCTCATCATTACTATCGTTATGTCTGTATTACATAAGTCCCGTTATATATGTGCCCCAATATGAACTCCCCGTCACCTTTTAATACGATTCCCTGCTACGCAACAATGGCACCCAAGTCATAGATACATTTTAGCTTGGATCTCACTACTATATATTAGGTACAATATAATAATCGATAAAGAATTGTCTCAATAATAATACGTAATCTGCATGAATTAAAATATGATATTCAAGCATATCTTATGACCGAGCAACGTCGGGCTGCATGTTAGTATGGAATAAAACTCTTCAAGCTTTTCATTGAAAGGATTTGCATACAATCTGTCCATTTATTCAGGAAAGCCTGAATTAGATCAAAAGGAGGTAGGATTAGAGAAGAAAAGTTGGGCTTACAATAGAATGTTTTCAATGATCATTGGCGAAAAAGTCAACAAATATTGCTGACATGGCAGTCAATATGTTAAAGTGATTTGAGCAAAAAATTTTTTTTTTTTTTTAAAGTCGTGTTTACCCCAAACAAGGCATATTGCCACTTGGACGTAAAGGGGTTACTATTTGGGACCATATTTAAAGGGGATGAGCGAGATGCCGGTTCACATTACATTTAAACTTCAATGAAGCCAGGAAAGAGGTAACAGGAAGGGAATTCCAAGTCTAGCAGCCCGAGGAGAAAAAAAGCTATTAAAGTAAAAATCTCTGGCATCCACGGACCTCTACACTGAAGGGGTGGAATTGTGTTGCTAAATAAGTTTAATCAGAAGCATGTATGTCGAGGAGTTACAAATGTGATGAGTTCATCAGAGCACATTCCATTATAATACATGTAAAACAGACACAGGGGATACATCATTGCTGCGATGGGACAGGGATTGGAGCTTAGTTGAGAGTGCGAGACCTAATAGATTTGAGACTCATTTTTCGGACTCTATCTAAAAGGGAAAACTAGTGGTAGATGTTCCAGTCGAAAGATGGCAAAAATACTCCATGCATGGGCAAATGGTGGCTTTGTAGAGATACAGGATACTCTCAGGTGTGAGTAGTCTTCTAGCTCAATAGAGTGAACCCATCTTCTTTGCAGCAGCCTTGGCAATGTCCTCAATGTATTTGCTCCAGTTAATGTTATCTGTAGATGTCAAGCTGAGGATTTGAAGGAGAAGCTCTCAATTACAAATTCTCTTTACAGAACATGATTGAGTTTTACATAGAAATAAAAAAAATACTTTAATATACGGTGCATTTGAATCAGGAAGCCGATATCTTCAGACAGCGTGAACTGGTAACATCAGCCCAAACTAAAAAGGGTACAGCCATTCCAAACCTGTACCAAAGCGGCACTCACCCTAGGCGGGTTGAACTGGCTTTCTCCAAAGGAGGAAGTTTCATGGGCGTATGAAATTCACAAGCAGTCCCTTGCTGCATGTATATACCCATCAGTGGAGATGACAATGTAAGGTTTTTACAGCTCTTGCAGGGAGGTGTCAATGTTTTCCTACATACAGCCCCTGGTATTTCCAAGTGATCACAATTTCTCGTACTGACCGGACTCAATGTAGCTCAACTTTCGTGATCTAACAAGAACCAGTGAGTCGGCATGATTATGATATTCCAATAATAGCAATCAAATGGAAATTGCCGTTAGAATCAGAATCCATTTTTTTTTTATTTGTTTTCCGAATCATCTTCCGAGGAGCAAATAATCCGAACCTATGATATACAAATGCCAGCAAAGAAGATTACTTTCATCTGTTATCCAAATGATAATCCGAGATTATCTCATCTTCAGAATTGATAGAACTAAATGGCCACAAGAACAAAACCAGAATCGATATTCTTAAGACGCATCCATTCAAGTTGCCAGCTTATTCATGAAGATGCTATCTCAAACTTAAGCACGACAGACTAACGGAAATGTTATTTCAAATTTAAGCATGAAAGACGAATTAAAAGGTTATTGAAAACTGGTGTGTCATACGAATGAATTTGCTATTTCAAACTTAAGCATGGTATACCAATAAAAATGCTATTTAAAACTTAAGCATGTCATACCAATAAAAATGCTATTTCAAACTTAAGCATGGTATACCAATGAAAAGGTTATTTTAAATGTAAGCTTAACAGACATGATAACACTATTTCAAACTTGAGCATTGCATACCATCGAATGTGCTATTACAAACTTAAGAGTTACAGACCGACGAAAATGTCATTTCAAACTTAAGCGTGACATATAAATGAAAACGTTATTTGGTATGTAAGAGTGACAAACTATTGAAAATGCGATTTCAAACTTAAGCATGACAGATGAACGAAATACTATCTATAACTTAAGCATGACAGATGAA
The DNA here is from genome assembly GCF_053919585.1 of Euprymna scolopes. Taxonomy (NCBI): domain Eukaryota; kingdom Metazoa; phylum Mollusca; class Cephalopoda; order Sepiida; family Sepiolidae; genus Euprymna; species Euprymna scolopes. The sequence goes on from NC_136516.1 coordinate 39,463,158, forward strand.
CGAAATGCTATCTATAACTTAAGCATGACAGATGAACGAGATGCTATCTATAACTTAAGCATGACAGATGAACGGAATGCTATCTATAACTTAAGCATGACAGATGAACGAGATGCTATCTATAACTTAAGCATGACAGATGAACGAAATACTATCTATAACTTAAGCATGACAGACGAACGAAATGCTATCTATAACTTAAGCATGACAGATGAACGAGATGCTATCTATAACTTAAGCATGACAGATGAACGGAATGCTATCTATAACTTAAGCATGACAGATAAACGAAATACCATGCATTGTTGATGTAATGGACACGAACATGTATTACGAGGTTCGAATCCTCCTAGGTTCACCCACCTTTCACGTTTGATAATCAAACGAAAACACATTAAGACAGAAGACTTTACATATATAAAAGTCTCAGTATCTTTTTAGACAGAGCTGTTATAAAGCAGGAAAGTTCAAAATTACTTCAGACAAATTTCTGTTATAAAAACGTGCAGAACTGATGCATTAAACGAACGGATCCTTCTTTGTTTTCGCTAATTATTTGCGGTGAATTCTTGTTACTTTGTAATCGTCTTAGATGTTTAATCCTTGCAGACAATATAATCACTTGGGACCAACATAAAAGAAACTTATTTAAAAAAACGAAAAACATGGCGGAAATCTGATAAAATTAAGATAGAGAATTAAATGTGTCTCCAATTTTGCCATTTTATACTTAAGCATGACCAATGAATATAGCAATAAATACATTATTTTAAACTTAAACCTGACATACCAATAAAAATGCTATTTCAAACTTAAGCAAAACATACAAACGAAAATGCCATTTCAAAATTATGCGTAGCCTACCAATCACAATGCTATTTCAAACTTAAGCATGACATACCAATGAATATGCTATTCTCAACTAATTTTAAATTTAAGCATGACGTACCAAAGAGAATGCTATTTTAAAATTAAACACAACATAGCAATGGAAATGTAATTTCTAACTTAAGCATGATATACCAATGAAAATAATATTTCAAAGTTAAGCAGTGCATACTTATGAAAATTCTATTTCAAACTTAAGCGTGACAGATCAACGACCATGCTATGCATGACAGATGAAAGGAAATGCTAGTCCAACTTTAAGCATGATGTATTTAAGAACATTCAATTTCAACTATGACAGACCAATGAAAATGATATTTCAAACTTATGCATGACAGACTAATGAAAATGTTATTTCAAACTTGAGCATGACAGACTAATGAAAATGGTATTTCAAACGTAAGCATGACAGACCAACGAACATGTTATGCATAGAAAATTATTTCCTCAAACGAAAAACATCGCAGAAAATATTTACTAAAAAAGGAGTTATTTACTATAAAAGTAATTTTGTCTGCGTGTGTGTGTGCGAGTTGGTTCCCTACGTACTCGAAAATGGCTGGGCTGATTTTTATGAAAGTTCACATGAAGGTACTTTATGTGCCTGATAGTTTTCTTAGATAGGTTTTGTATTGACATGTCTTCGATAAGTATCGATAATCGATAATCCGATGAAAGAAGGAACAGGCGATTTTGACCATAGTTAACACCTTACACAGCCTAACATCACAAGTGCATTTGAGAAGTTTTATTACCACACAAGCTGAAAGGATTGACAAAATCAACAATAGGTTCTTTGATATGATAGGAGTGTGTTCCAAATTAATGTTTCTGTTAAAAACGCAATTGAACCATGATACTTGACGTTTGCATTTTAAACTTTAATTCAAACCTATACATAAAAATAATTTTATAAAATCAACAGGAGGTTCTCTACAGTGCAATGTACAGACTACAATGTATTGTAAGTCAGTGCGGGGAGACATATGAAGCTTTTGGCCGGTGCACCACGATGGGTTCCCAACTAAAACAGGCAATCAATCGATTTAATTGGGCGAAAAAAAAAAAATTTCAATGAAAATAATATGGGAGTATGAAACATTTTTTGATCATCATTCAGTCACGGGCAATGTCGAGTCTCCCTGCTAGTTTTAATTATTTCTTGGACTCAGGCATAACTAATTGAATGAAGCTTTTGAATTTTTACTAATATTTTATATTTTCAATCACAGTTTTCTCCAAAAGAAATTTCCTTTGTTAGTTTTAAGTGATCTGATTGTCTTTAAGGAATCCAAATCTAAGATCATAAAAAAATAAAATTGTCCCAATAAACAACATCTTTTATACAAAAGAAAATTAAAAAGAATTGCTCAGTCATTAATGGCTTCCAGTTGAGTCTTATGATGTTTAATCTTAAGTTTGTGACTTTGAATCGACCTTTTTATCTTGGATTATTTCTTCTGCTTGGAAATCTTCGTTTTAAGAAAGAAAAATACAGGATGGAACAATGAAAGTTGTCGCCCTAAAGAAAACAACACTACAGCTTTATTTTAAAACTTTTATTTAAAAAAAAAATTATTCAGTTAACTTGATTATGTAATAGAGCTGATATCGATTCAATGTAGTTGCCTTTAACCTCAATCACCACCTCGATACGAGTCTGGAACTGAGCTGCCCTTTCCACAAGCGCCAGTGTTAGCCCGGCAAATACAAGCTTGGAAAAACCATGAATTACAATAGAAAAATGCGAGCATGAAAAGTAATATGGTTCAGCTTAAACATGGAAAAGTAAAGAACTAGTTGTTAAAACTGGAAAAGAAAAGGACAAGATATTTTAGTAAAAAATATAATAAATTTATAACTTCAAATATTGCAGCATTAAGAATTCATTTTTAAAATTCAATTTATAATATTATATAATCGATTCTTAATGTTGCAATATTTTAAGTTATAAATTTATTATATTTTTTAACAGAATATCTTGTCCATTTCTTTTCCATGTTTAAGCTGAACCATATTATTTTTCATGCTCGTATTTTTCTATTGTAATTATATATAATATTTCAAACTTAAGCATGACAGATAAATGAAAATGATATTTCAAACTTAAGCATGACAGACAAATGAAAATGATATTTCAAACTTAAGCATGACAGACAAATGAAAATGATATTTCAAACTTAAGCATGACAGACAAATGAAAATGCTATTTCAAACGTGAGCATGACATACCAACGAACATGTTATGCATAGAAAATTATTTCCTCAAACGAAAAACATCACAGAAAATATTTACTAAAAAAGGAGTTATTTACTATAAAAGGAATTTTGTCTGTGTGTGTGTTTGTTCCCTATGTACTCGAAAACGGCTGGGTACGAAGGTACTTTATGTGCCTGATAGTTTTCTTAGATAGGTTTCGTATTGACATGTCATCGATAATCGATAATAGAAATAATCCCATGAAAGAAGGAACAGGTGATTTTGACCAAAGTTAACACCTTACAAAGCCTAACATTACAAGTACATTTGAGAAGTTTTATTATAGTGTGTGCGTGTATACACACACATTTTATTATAGTGTGTGTGTGTATATGTACACACACACACTAGCGGGGAGGGGGCATCCGGTTACTTACTAAAAACAAACTAAGATGAATGTACAAAATGTATAACGATTTTTTCAATTTTAACCCATTTTTGACCCCTTAAAAACTATTTGAACCGGCTAAAGACCCATAAAAGAACGGCCCATAAAAAATAATTTTAAGCCCCTAGCGCTGTCTGCAACTTTTAATTTCAGAAGAAGTAGAATTTGAAAATATGAAGACAGACAGACAGACATATAAATAGCCTTTTATATATTAGATACATTGAAAACGTAATCAGAATAGAATGATTACCTATTTTTCATCCCAAAATTCTTCTATTTATAATTTTCTATGCATATTTAGATTGTGAAATGAGGGGCAGAGAGCGAATAGGTATAACAATAAAGTATTGGAAATGCTCAATCCAAAATTGCTCAATACCATAAATATAGAGTAATTGTGTTTAATAATACAGTGTTACATTTGGTAAAGCGGTATACGCCCAATACAAAAATATTCTATACTTTAGACCAGGCTTTCCCAAACTTTTACAAGATGGCGCCCCCTTGTCTTCTAGAATAGACTCCTAGCGTCCCCTGCCCCATAAACATATGAGAGTTTTGTTTTTTTTTTGGGGGGGGAGGGGGTTCGAAGTGAAAACAACAGTACAAGGTAACCCCAAAAAACCGGGCCCCAACTCTAATTAGTGTTTTGTCCGAATGAAATGAAACTTTGGTTATAACTAGTTTATTATATTCAAAACATAACATCAAAACACTAGGGTCTTTGGCCTTTTTTTCTCCGTTCTACAGCATATGTTCTAGATGGCCTCCATTTAGCTTTTTTTTTGTAGGGGGGGGGTCACCCTGTATTATAAACAAAATATGTATTTAAAAAACAATGATCTAGTAAATAAGTTCGATTTCGTCAGCTTGTAAGCATTTTATTTGATCTTCACAATTCCTCTTCATAATCGCCAGAGAATATTCTTTTCATTATTCCGACTCTCGAGTATATATCAGTTAATATCTTATATGTTTTTAGATGGAGCGATGTGGTTCTTGATTGATTAATTGTGTCTAATTGTGTTGGATATATACTCGAGGGTCAGAACATTGATAAGAATATTGTTGTCATAGCCCTAATTATTACATATAGTATATCCAATATATAGTACTAAATATATAAATATATATTTTTTTTTTTACACAGGCATCGCCACTTATCAAAGCCGATAAGCCACTCAAGGATAAGGGTTTAAGAGTGTAGAGTAGTCAAAAGGACAATATAGTAATCGAAGTTCGGTAAATTTGTTAACTTAAGTGGAACGGCTCATCAGAAACTTGTTCACGTTGGACTTGAAGACAACCATATTATAGACAGCTGGAAAGCAGGAAAATGGAAGACAATTCCACAGGCGTGCAGTTCTAAGAAAGAAGCTTTGATCATGGAATCTATGTTTAGGTTTAGGCACAGATAAAGAGTGTGGAAAATTATTGATAATGTTTTCAGCTAGTCTAGTGTTTCTTGTGAAAGTTTGACGAGGGGGGGACCATAGATTGAAGCTCAGTCGAACACTTTCCATGAAAATAATGATAAAGCAGAGACAAACTCGCAACATCTCTTCTGTGAGATAGAGGTTGCAGCGAAGAGAAAAGGACATCTCCCACCAGGCCACAAAGTCTATTTTGAACCCTATCAAGGCAGGACAAGTCTTTTCTAGCAGCTCCTGCCCATATGTGGCAACAGTATTCCATCCTTGGACGTATCTGGCTCTTATATAGATAGAGAATTGCATCAGCAGTGAGATATCTACTGGATCTATAGAAGGATCCGATCATTTTTCCAGCGGCCTTGGCAACAGATTTGATGTACATATTCCATTTAAGATCAAAAGTAAAGGTCAAGCCCAGAAGCCTGTCAAAACTTGAGGCCTCCCCAAGACGAGAGCCATTCATTTTAATTGATGCCAGATGGGGATAAGAACGTTGATGATGTAAAGATAGAAGCTTGGTTTTAGATGCATTAAAAGTAACCAGCCACTTCTTTCCCCATTGTACAACGTGATCAAGATCAGAGGAGAGAGAATCGGAGAGAACTTGGTCGTTTACTGTCTTAGATGTGCTACCATAGATGGTAGTGTCGTCATCAAAAATATCTATGAAAGATGTAAGGATGTGATTTGGAAGATCATTAATGTAGATCAGGAAAAGAGTTGGGCCCAGGATGGACCCCTGAGGGACTCCAGCATTTATACTGTGAGCTTCTGATTTTTGCCCATCAACTACTACTCTTATGAACCTATCAGAGAGAAATGATTTAATAATTGAGAAGACATTTCCAGCTATACCATAGCTGGAGATCTTGTGAAGTAAACCTTTATGCTATACCCTATCAAAGGCCTTTATATATATATATATATATATATATATATATATATATATATATATATATATATATGACTTGTGCTATCAGCTAGAATTGAAATCAAAACTTATAGCGCTCTAGCCTGAATCATTACTGTTTGAGCTATCGTCAATCGTATAAGAAATAGCTAAAAATGAACTAACCTCAATGTATATATATGTACTATCACTAGGGCTATGACAAGAGAATATTCTTTTCATTATTTTGACTCTCGAGTATATATCAGTTAATAGCTTATATGTTTTTATATAGTGATGTGGTTCTCGATTGATTAACTGTGTCTAACTGTGTCGGATATATACTCGAGAGCCAAAAACAATGATAAGAATATTCTCTTGTCATAGGCCTAATAATCACATGCAAACATTTTTTTTTTTCAAATTGAAAAAATATTAAACACAAAATTTGCTTTTCAACAATAACAATCTAATCCCCCAACCGTCTCTTTTTGTGTCACTGCCCCCTGATATCAAAGCTCCCTACCCAGGAAACACTGTCTTAGATGAAGTAGCTGAGTATAATCTATATAAAAGAGTGAGAATGTGTGTGTGTGTGTGTGTGTGTGTGTGTGTGTGGGAGGACAACTCTCAACCTATGCTCTCAACGAATCTTTATACAGACTTGAAATTTTGTATATAGGGTATTCAGACATGTGAAAAACTTTTTAATCGGTTTTCATCAGAAAAAAAGAAATGGTTGCTAACGGATCAAAATTGAAAAATTGGTACTGGAGGATGCTTGGATTTTTATCTATTTGTCAGCTTTTTCATGACGGTACATGCGTGAATCATTCACGTGTCAGCTTCCTTATGCTAAGAATAAGTAGGTTTGAAAACACTTTCTAAAGATCGTTTCAAACTGGCCTAGTGATTATCGTACTTGAGTCACTGTCTTTAGATTTTGGTTTCGATCTCAGCTTGAGTATTTTTTTTTCTTTTACTTACAAGAAGTGAATTGTTTAGAAAAAAAACCCCCATAATACTCGCATGCACATGTCTCAGTTTCTTTTCTTAACTTCGTTTTTATAAAGGAATTTAACATGACGTTTAATGCCGGGCAACGCCAGGTACATCTGCTAGTAATATAATACAGTATTAATTTTGCTAACTTGTATCTTTAAAACGTTGTATATGCTGGGGGAGGGGAAGGAGAAAGCTAGAGGTATAGAGAGAACGGAGGAAGGGTTATAAAATTTAAACGTTGCCCACACTTTTGAACTCTTGTATTTTGTTGTCCACATTCCTCAGGCAACGCCGGACAGGAACAGCTAGCACGAGGAATCAACTGAACAGACATACAATATTCATCGATTAAAGTGGCAAAATGTATGCATGTTTATTACTTATATATATTTGCCTCTATTCCTTTTAAATGTATTTAGGATTACACATTTTTTCCTCCATATTTTTTCTGTATTACAAATTAAACTAAGATTGTTTTATACAGAAGAAAATAATCAAAAACAAAAAGGTCAAGTCAAGGTCACGACAGGATTGTTGTTATCATTTTCATGTCAAGTGTTCGACTGAACTTTAATCTATCGTTGCCCCTTGCCAAACTTTCACAAAAACACTCGACTAGCTACAACCACTATATACGATTTCCCCAATTCTCTAACTGTGCCTAAATCTAAATACAGATTCAATGAACAAAGCTTCTTTCTCAGAACTGCTCGCTTGTGGAACACTGTTCTGTTGCCCTGTTTCCCTGTTGAATACAACGTGGTAACCTTCAAATCCAATGTAAACAAGTTCTTGCTGAGCCGTCCCCACAAATAATTACTACACTACCACCTTACATTCATTAACTCTTATCCTCGAGTGGCCTTTGGGCCTTGAGAAATGGGGACTCACAAGACAAAGAAAAAACTCAAATATCTTGTGCCTGGTGCTGCCATATCAGGCTGTCTGAAGATATCAGTTTCCTCACTCAAATGCACCAAACATGTATAGTTTCTTTTTCATTTGCAAAACTCAATCATGTTCTGCAAAGCCAAAAACAACCAAAGTAAACACCATGAATAAATATTTGAAGATATAAGCAAATTTGATAAAAGTTTCTAGAACTTTTATCTAGTGATGGGACGATTCCGATTCCGATACAATTACTGATTCTGATTTCAATTCTTTTTTTTTTTTTTTTTTTTACACAGTGATCACCACTTATCAAGGCCCAGAAGCCACTCAGGGATAAGGGTTATTGCAAGTACATTACGTTAGTGTGGAGATTTGATGAAGTGTTTACTTAAGGGGGCGGTTCATTAGGAATTTGTTAACATTGGACTTGAAGACATCCAAGTTGTAGTCCGGTGGGAAGCAAGCAGACGGAACAGAGTTCCACAGGCTTTATAAATCTCTAAATATTTAACTATAAAGTTGTTATTCGCCCTCCCAATTATCGTAAAAGCAAGTGTCAGATGTGCATATATTTTCTCAAACGTAAAAACGCTTGTAGGAGGAGGAGGTTGATCTATAGATTTTTGTTTTAATGTTAATTTAAAATCAATAAATATTTATTTTATTTTTACTAACAGCAGTAGAAGATTTTGTTTTAAACAAAATCAAATAAAACAGATAATTAAAGGAATCGTTTTTGGCATTGGCACAAATTTTCCTGATTCCAATTCTGTTAAATCGTCCCAATACTACTTTTACCAAACTAGATGAACCTGAAAAGAGTTGATATTAGTGTCGGAACGATTAATCGGAATTGGGAATGAAAAAAAAAAAAAAAAAAAAAAAAAAATCTAGGGGTATCGGGATCAGTATCGAAAAAATGTGTTCCTATTTTCCGATGCCAAGACGATTCTTTTAAATGTCTTTTTTATTTGATTTTGTTTAAATCAAAATCTTCCATTGCTGGTAATAATGATAAAATAATAAATATTGATTGATTTTAAAATACCAGTAAAGCTAAATTTGATAGATCATCCTCCACAAGTGTGTTTTGATGTTCAGGAAAATATCTGCACATTTAACATGTGTTTTTACAGAAATCAACAAAAAAAAAAAAAATAAATATCTTCCCCCGTGAGTTAAACGCACACCAGACACCCAATTTCTACGACTCTGCACAGTGCATAGAGCATTTAGCCTTCCCTAATGGTCACTCATCTACTACTAGCAAGGCTCAGTGCTACCTAACTTCATGATCTGGCGAGAACCGGTGTCAATGTGATTTATAATAGGGAGAGAGCATATATATATATATATATATATATATATATATATATATATATATATATATATATATATATATATATATGTATGTATATGTATATATACAATTATATTTAAAAAAATAATATATATGCCGCTCCCCATGTGGGCGTACCAAATTGGTTAAAGGGAAAATTATTCCCAACTCGCATTTAGATAAAAATGCACTTTCATAAATAATTGGAATCATTCAAAACATATCGCAAAAACAAACAATCTAAGTAAATTGTGATATATCCAGACAGTCGTGATAGATGGAGGAGCGGTAAGGGGTTTAGGCTCATTACCGTGGGGTCCCGATTTCGAATCTCGCTAGATTCAGCCACTCTGATGAGTCGTAGACGACGAAACACGTGTCAGTGGATAATTATATTTTAAAAATAATATATATATATTCTGCATTAAATAACCCAAAAGGGCTGATAAAAAAAAAAAAACTAAAATAAAAATGCTCATCATCATAACTGAAATTATAGAATGTTTATTAATCGATGTCTAATGATTTAAGTCTTTCAAAAATCAGGTATTTTACGAAGTAGAACGAAAAAATTGTCGTCCTAGAAAAGACGATATGATTCCATTTCTGTTTAATGAAAACCAGTTTTCTTTTTTTTTTCTTTTTTTTTTTGCTGCAAACCATCTACTAGTTGGCTAGTTGTGTACAAATCTCAAGAGTGGCAAGAGCCTTCTATCATGTCTGAAAGTGACACAATGTTCAACGAGATTGGAGATGCACCTCTGTATAACTCATGCTTTCTACTGATCCAAGTTTTGACAACAGGACCATTGCCAGCACCCTCAAAATGTATCGCTGTATTGCCACAAATAAGAGGCACTTCCCAGGGGTGATGAAAAAGTTTTCGGTCACTGTTATGGTCTTTGGTGTGGTTTTAAGTGAGATCCATATCATGCCACCTCACATCTTTGAAGTCGGTTTGAAAGTCAACACCAAAGTGTACTTGAATGTGCTGAAGAGTGTGGTGATCTCCTAGTGCAATCTGGCAGACCCTGGGTGTGGCAGCAAGACTCGGTACTGACCCACAAGTCCAAAGAAACCCAAGCTTAGCTTTAGAAGGGATGCTACAACTTTGGACCCTTCTCACATTAGCTCCTCCTCTACCCTCGACCTGAACCCACTGGACTACTTTGTTTGGTCATACGTCGAGAACATCACCAACATGATCTCCAACAACACTAAAGCCAGCTTGATCGCCGCCATCCACCAAGTATTCACCAAGTTTCCACCAGCACTTGTGGAAAAGGCATACTCTCAGTTCTAGACCTGTAGCGAGGTGGTGATTGAAGTTGAAGGCGGCTACATTTAAAAAAGATTAATACCTTTGTACTAGTAAGGTAAAAAACGTAATTTGTAACTCTTTATTTTATTTTCTTGTTGACCAATGTCGCTAAAATTCAATGCCACATGCAAAGCTTTCTTTCTTCAGACCACATGCTTGGGGACCATATTTCAACACGAGATAATCTCCATCGGTTTTTGTGCTAAATGTTTTTTATACTTGTTTATTCTATTAATTTTGTTTAATATAAGATTATTTCAGTTAGTTCTTAAAATGCAAACGTATGTAGACTATTCAAAAAAAAAAAAAAAAATGAAATCTATAACTAAGAGTATCTTGTGGATTCCATTATATAAACCACACGTAAATATGAGAGGGGAAGGTATCTTCAAACAATCTCAATTTTAAATTAGAGCTATGGATTTTTACTAAGTAAATATTAATAAGTCCCTTTAATCCCCTTTTTTTTTCTTTTTTTCATAGAGAGTAGACAATGCATTGTGGATGCGTTATCGGCAGTTCTCGTTACTCTTGCTTCTCCTTATTTGTCCCTTAGTCCTGATTTTTTCAATGAGTGATTTTTCTGACAAAGAGAGAAAAAAAAGCTGTTTACTAGGTTGGCAGTATTTGTGGGAACAGTTGTCAGAGATGTTGGAAATTTTGTTTCTTTGTCTATCCTTGTGGCCATATCACTAGTAAGGGTGCTGAAGGTGAGCATTTCAACTGGGCTGATGCTATCCGCCTAATAGTCAAGGACCCGAACTTTGGATTAACCACTAAGGTGGCTGTCTTGTCAGTGGGTGCAAAGTACTGGGGTTACTGTATTGCCCTTTGATGAATGTATTCTGGACCATGCAGTAGCTTTTGGTGGGGCCTCTCGATGTCATATTAGTGGGTAATTGTTACGGTTTTACCGTATCATGTGCTACAAAAAAAATTTTCCTTCCTTTTCTCTTACTTTCCCTCTCTGCCCTGCTCAAAGCAAGTCTGTCGATCTATTCCACAAATCCCAATCATGAAAGGTTTCCAGAAAAAATAACGATCAAACCCAGATCTCCAATTTCCAACGTAAACCCCCACTATCATGTCTCCTTCTCCAACATTAGGGGTTTATGTTCCAATCTTCCAGAGGTTCAAACTCTATTACAGGAGACTAAACCAGACATATTATTCCTAAGCGAGACCAGCATTGGACCAACTACTTCCCTAGATAAGTTCGTAATTAAAGGATACTCTAACTTAACCTCTAAACCCGACCCCCAAGATCGTCATGGGCATGGAGTATGTACCTACATTAAAGATGACTTTCCATGTGGTAGGGACATCTCCAGAGAAGATTCTAATTTACCCTATATGTGCTTCTGTGTTGCACTTGCTCATACTACCGCGCTCATATTTGCATTCTATCGCCCCCACAACAGTGGAGTTACTATCTTTAAAAGCATATCTGAGAAATTTGACCACGTCCTGTCTGCATACCCCTCAGCAAACATTCACGTCTGTGAAGACTTCAATGTTCACAATGCGGAATGGTTTACCCATTCAAACAAGACTGATGACGAGGGGAGGTTGTGTCACAATTTCTCCATTGCTTATGACCTCACTCAGATTGTTCATGAACCCATCTGTGTCCCCGACACTGGCGGTCAGTATGCAAGTCTCCTAGATCTTTTTCTCACAACTTGTTCATCCTCTGTTCTGTCTCCACTGGGATCTTCCGACCACTCTGTTGTATCAGTTAAGAGAAAAACGAAATGTAATAGGTCCTCAGACGTACCTCTCCATCATACAGAATATCGATACTCCATGGCTGACTGGGATAGCTTCCACACATTTATATCAGATCTACCTCTGCATTCCATGTTTAAAAAGGATGTGTCCTGTATAGTATCAGACCTGACGGAATAGTTAATTGTAGGTATAGACCGTTTCATAGACTCGAAAAAGTTCCAGCAAAAACCTAACAGCCAGCTGTGGGTCTCCCTAGAATGTGCTGCTGCCATTGCACAAAGAAATCACTTTTTCCATTGCTTCTAACATAATAGATGTACTGAGACTAAAGCCACCTTCAGGTCCGCCAGCAACCTCTGTAAAAGAGTAATAAAGAATGCGAGAGAGTTGTATGTTCAGTCCGTCAAGTCCAAAGTCACTGAGCAGCAGCTAGGGTTCCATCAGTTTTGGCAAATAGCAAACAGAATCCTGAACAGAAGTGTATGCTCTATCCCAACTATCATCAATGGATCTGAGGTAATCTTGTCAGCATCAGACAAAGCCAAACTCTTTGCCAAGATCTTTGCAGCTAATTCTACCCTTTATGACTAAGGTTGCTAACCCCCAGTATTTCCTCGTGTATCTGAAAACATGCTATGCGACATACAAATATCGGTGCATAATGTTGCCAAGCTAATCAAAAACCCTGATTTCAGTAAAGCAACTGGTCCTGACGGCATTTCAATTATAGTGCTCAAAAAGCTACAACCAGAACTAGCGCCCATACTTATAAAGTTATTTAAGCATTGTCTTAAGAAGAAATGCTTCCCAACACCTTGGAAAATCTCATCAGTATGCCCTGTATTTAAGAATTCAGGTGATAGATCATCTCCCTCTCAGTACAGGCCAATAAGTCTCCTGTGTATTATGAGTAAGCTGCTGGAATCCGTGTTAAATACAGAAGTAGTCAACCATCTCAGCAAAAATAACCTTCTTAGTGACACGCAATATGGTTTCCGTTCTACTAAATCTAGAGCAGACGTTCTTACAGTTATATCTCATAGGATTGGCGAATCTTTTGATGGAGGTTTCCTCTCTAGGGCAATCGCTCTTGACATATCAAAGGCCTTTGATAAGGTATGGCATAAAGGTCTACTTCACAAGATCTTCAGCTATGGTATAGCTAGAAATGTTTTCTAAATTATTAAATCATTTCTCTCTGATAGGTTCATAAGAGTAGTGGTTGATGGGCAGAAATCAGAAGCTCTCAGTATTAATGCTGGAGTCTCTCAGGAGTCCATTCTGGGCCCAACTCTCTTCCTGATATACATCAATGATCTTCCAAATCACGTCCTTACATCATTCGTAGACATTTATGCTGACGACAGTACAATCTATGGTAGCACATCAAAGACTGTAAACGACCAAGTTCTTTCTGATTCTCTCTCCTTTGATCTTGAGCAAATGGTACAATGGGGAAAGAGGTGGCTGGTTACTTTTAATGCATCAAAAACCAAGCTTCTATCTTTACACCATCTACGCTCTGATGCCAATCTGGCATTGGTTGAAATGAATAACTCTCGTCTTGGGGAGGCTTCATGTTTTGAGAAGCTTTTGGGCTTGACCTTTGTTCCTGACCTGAAATGGAACACGTTTATCAAATCCATTGCCAAAGTTGCGGGGAAAAATGGTGGGATCCTTCTACCACTCCAGTAGATATCACACTCCTGATGCAATTCTCTACCTATATAAAAGCCACGTTCGGCCAATGATGGAGTACTGTTGCCGCATCTGGACAGGAGCTGCTAAAAGCAGCTTATCCTGCCTTGACAGAGTTCAAAATAGATTTCGTAGCTTAGTGGGGGCTGGCCTTTTCTCTTCCCTGCAACCTCTCTCCCACAGAAGAGATCATTATTTTCATGACAAGTGCTCGTCTGAGCTCCAGTCTATGATCCCTCCTCGCCAAACTTTCATGAAAAACATTCGTCTAGCCAAAACCACTATCAATAATTTCCCACACTCTTTATATGTGCCTAAACCTAAATGTAGATTCCATGAAAAAAGCTTATTTCTTAAAACTGCACGCCTGTTGAACTCTCTTCCGATTACCTGCTTTCCAACTGACTACAATCTGATTGTCTTCAAGTCCAGCATAAGCAAATTCTTGTTGAACTGTCCCCTTAAGTAATCCAATTTACAAAATTCCCACTACATATGTTAACTACACTATAATCACATTGACTAATGTATACCCATTAATCCTTATCCTCGAGTGGCCTCCGAGCTTGATAAGTGGTGACTCCTGTGTAAAAAAAAAAAATATATATCAGCTCTACTACATAATCAAATTTCCTGAATTGATTTTTTTCAATAAAAGTTTTAAAATAAAGCTGTAGTGTTGTTTTCTTTAGGGCAACACTTCCATCGTTCCATTCTGTATTTTTTCTTTCTTAAAACGAAGATTTCCAAGCAGAAGAAATAATCCAAGTCAAAAAGGTCGATTCAAAGCCACAAAATTGTTAGGATTAAACATCATTCATAGGATTCAACTGGAAGCCATTAATGACTGAGCAATTCTTTTTAATCTTTCTTCTTTTGTATAAAAGATGTTGTTTATTGGGACAATTACTTTTATTTTCTTTTTATAATCTTAGATTTGGATTCCTTCAAGACAATCAGATCACTTAAAGCTAACATAAAAGAAATTTCTTTTTGAATAATACAACTGCGATTGAAAATATAAAATGTTAGTAAAAATTCAAAAGCTTCATTCAATTTGTTACGCCTGAGTCCAAGAAATAATTAAAACTAGCAGCGAGATCCGACGTTGCCCGGGATTGAATGATGATCAAATTGTTTACACTCCCATATTTTTATTTTCATCAAAATCTTTTTCAATCAAATCGATTGACTGCCTGCTCTAATTGAGGACCCATCGCAGTGTACCAGGAGGAAGCCTCACATGCCTCCTTGAAGTCACTTAGCCCACAATACATTGCAGTTTACATTGCACTGTAGAGAACCTATTGTTGATTTGATAAAAATGGTTTTATTTAAAGTTTAAAATGTAAAAGTCAAGTGTCATGCTCCAATTATGCTCTAAACAGAAACATTTATTTCGAACGCGCTCCTGTCATATCAAAGAGCTTACTGGTCAAAATGGTCTGTTCCTTCTTTCATTGGATTATTTCGATTATTGATACTTATTGAAGACATTCTGATAAAAAAATTTCTAAGAACACTGCCAGGCACATAAAGTTCCTTCATGTGAAATGTCATAAAAATCGGACCAGCCGTTTTCGAATGCACACAAACTCACAGACAAAATTCTTTTTATATAATAGAATTTTTTAAAAAATTACATTTTCACCCCAAACAAGGCACATTGCTACTTTGATATAGGGGCTACTATCAGGGACATAAGCTACAGGGGTACTATGTGGGGAGTTGGGCAGCAAGATGTCGGTTAACGTTACACTTGAACTTCTGCATGTCAATACAGTTAGGGAAGCAGGAACCCGGAAGGGAATTCCAAAGTCTAACGGTTCTGGTGAAGAAACTACTGGAGTAGAAGGCTCTCTTACATCTAGGGAGCCCAACTGTGAAGGGGTGGGATTTAGCTGCTTGTCGGATTTGTCGGGGGTATTCACGTCGAGGGGGTGTAAGTGCTTGCAGTTCGTCAGAGTATTCACCATTAAAGTACTTGTAGAACAGGCAGAGGGATGCAACATTTCGTCAATGGGACACAGACTGAAGCTTAGATGACAGCTCAGGACCTATTAGATTGGCGACTCTCTTTTGAACCTTGTCTAGGAATGAGAGACTAGTAGCAGATGCACCAGCCCAAATATGAAAAAAATACTCCATACATGGGCTAATGGTGGCCTTATAGAGGTACAGTATACTTTCGGGTGTTAGTAGCTTTCTAGCACGGTAGAGAGAACCTACCTTTTTCGCAGCGGTCCTGGCAATGCTCTCAATGTAATTGTTCCAACTCATGTTTTCTGTGAACGTTAGGCCGAGGAGTTTAAAAGATGTACTTTTAGATAAAGAGTCTTAGTAGTTAGATAGATAAACAAGAGTTAGCTTTCATGTCATTGCAAGATTATTTTTTTTATTTTTATTCTTTTTAACACAAAACCAGGCATATTAAGTTTAGCTGTGAGATGTTTGTTCACATCACATTTAAAATTTTGCATGTAGGGTTCTATTTGTCATCGCAATCGCTGGTAGAGAATGATTTTTTTTTTGTGTATTCATTAAAGGAAAGAAACTTAGTCTTAAAATCATGGATGATTTTATGCACTTATTTGAAAAATAATTTTGTCTCCACATAGAATTATTTGGATTCGTTGGACTACTGTTCTTGAGTGTTATTTTTACTTATCAAATTTGAAAGAAGGATTGTAGACACACGGTTTAGTATTATCATATCGTAATGAGACGCAAGTAAAAAACATGTACACACATAACTTTATATAACTAGACAGATTTCCAACTTACAAATAAGAGAGATATTTTTATGTACAAGAAATAACTAGAAACAAAAAAGGTGTGGATCAAATATCCCACAATGCAATTGCCAGCCATTACTGACTGACTGACTCAAGTTTCTTGATTTTTACAAATCTTTTCTTATTCAAACTAAGATGTTTATTTTCTTTTTTTTTACATTAATTACTTGCAAGAGAATTCTTGCTCTTTTCTAATCTTAAATTTCTAATTTTTGCAGGCAATAAAATCACTTCAACAGAAAAGGCAATTATTTCTAGCCCCCACCACCCCCGCACACACATAGGGGTGTAAAGTCTTTGGTAAAATTATGATGATATGTTAAATCTCTTTTTAACAAAATTGGTTCGCTGCAAGGAAGGTGGGCTCTCTCTCTACTGTGCTAGACAACTACTAACACCCGAAAGTATCCTGTACCTCTATAAGGCCACCATTCGCCCATGTATGGAGTATTGTTGTCATATTTGGGCTGGTACATCTGCTACTAGTCTATCGCCCCTAAACAAGGTTCAAAAGAGAGTCACCAATCTGATAGGTCTTGAACTTTCATTTAAGCTTCAACCTCTGTCCCATCGATGAAATGTTGCATCCCTCTGCCTGTTCTACAAGTACTTTAACAGTGAATGCTCTGACAAACTGCAAGCACTTATATTCTCTTGTCGTAATTACTCCTGACCAACCCGACAAGCAGCTAAATCCCACCCCTTCACAGTAGAGATCCCTCTTCTACTCGAGTAGCTTCTTCCCCAGACCGCTAGACTTTGGAATTCCCTTCTGGGTCCCTGCTTCCTCAACTGTACTGACATGCAGAAGTTCAAGTGTAACGTGAACCAACATCTTGCTGCCCAACTCCCTAAATAATACTCCTGATGCTTATGTCCCTGATAGTAGCCCCAGCATTAAAGTGGCAATGTGCCTTGTTTGGGGTGAAAATGTAAAAAAAAAAAATAAATAAATAAATATATTTTTTTGATAAATTATTTATATTTGTATTTATTTCTTTTAATGTATATGGCTCAATCACGTTTACACACAGGTTCCCGTTTGATCACAAAAGTTAAGCAACGCTGAGCCTGGTCAGTACTAAATTGGGTGACCATTTAGAAATTCCAGGTGTTGTATGTGGACTTTGCTTATCTGGAAATTGTTGCCAGTTTTCCTGGACTTCTTGGACTTGCCACTGGACTCCAGCAGTGTCGATTTAGGAGAGGTGTGGTTGGGGATTGCGCAACCCTTGCCTCACAATTTCATGTGTAGTTACCCTGTTTTTCGAGAATGAATGGAGGCATCGTATCGCATATTTCTTTTTACGAATTTACCACTTTCCATTAAATTTCTGTATATATTTTATTCTCTTATACACAAGGAGAGTGGAAAAAGAAGAGAGAGACAGAGGCAACAGGGTAAGGGGCTGGCAAAAGAGAGCAGGCAGAGAGAGAGAGAGAGAGAGAGAGATAAAGTAGAAAGAGAGGAAAGCAATAAGGAAAGTGACTGGTAAAAAAATGGGAGAGAGAGAGGGCAAAGATTAGTTTTAAAAGAAAGATGTTGCACACACTTTTTTGTTCTATTTTTGTTGTCCATGCTCCCGGGCAATACCGGGTAGTATGAGAAAGGTTCATCGCTTGAACTGACAAAACGTATGTATTTTTACTACTTACTAGCAGGCTGCCCAGCGTAGCCCATTCGTAAAATATGCATAAATATGATATTTAATTTATGCAGATTTTTGCATTTACTATGATTAGAACCAATCCTCTATTGATTATTATATTGTACCCAATAGAGTACAAAAAAAGACAAAACAAAAACAGAAGAAACTGAGACATGTTCATGCGAGTATTATGTTTTTCCTAAACAGTTCTCTTCTTGTAAGTAAAAACAAACAAACAAGCAAAAAAATATCCGACCTGAGATCAAAACCAAAACCTGAAGACAGTGAGTCAAGTACGATAATCATTAGGCCAACTTGCCACGATCTTTATAAAGTGTTTTCAAACTTACTTATTCTTAACATAAGGAAACTGTCATATGAATGATTCACTCAAGCGCATTCGTGAAACAATTGACAAACAGATAAAAATCTGATGACCCATCCCCATGTACCAATTTTTGGATTTTGACATCCTTAGCAGACCTTTTTTCCGGATGAAAACCGATAAAAATGTTTTCTATATGTCTGATTACCTTATATACCAAATTTCAAATCTGTAGATCAAAACTCCGGCGAGTATATAGGTTAAGAGTTGTCCTCTCACACACATATATTCTCACTTTTTATATATATATATATATATATATATATATATATATATATATATATATATATATATTCCTTCAATAACTACAAGAAACCTTCTCTACCACCAATAGCAATGGCCAAGAATACATTGCCTGAAAGTACTTCTTTTAAACTTTTTGGCCTAACGTTTACAGGGAATATGAACTGGAATAGATACATTGAGAGCATTGCCAAGGCTGCTGCAAGGAAGGTTGGCTCCCTCTACCGTGCTAGAAAACTACTTACGCCTGAAAGTATTCTGTACCTCTATAAGGCCATCATTCGCCCATGTATGGAGTACTGTTGTCACATCTGGGCTGGTGCATCTGCTGCTTGTCTCTCGCTCCTGGACAGGGTTCAAAAGAGATTCGCCAACCTGATAGGTCCTGAACTGTCATCTAGGCTTCAGCCTCTGTCCCATCGACGAGATGCTGCATCCCTCTGCCTGTTCTACAAATACTTTAATGGTGAAGGCTCTGACGAACTGCAAACACTTGTACCTCCTCGACGTAACTACCCCCGTCAAACCCGACAAGCTAGTAAGTCTCATCCCTTTACAGTAGAGATCCCTAGGTGCAAGAAAGCCTTTTACTCCAATAGTTTCTTCCCCAGAACTGCAGGTCTTTGGAACTCCCTTTTTTTTTTTTTTTTTTACACAGTGATCACCACTTATCAAGGCCTGGAAGCCACTCAGGGATAAGGGTTATTGCAAGTACATTACGTTAGTGTGGAGATTTGATGAAGTGTTTACTTAAGTGGGTAGTTCATTAGGAATTTGTTAACATTGGACTTGAAGACATCCAAGTTGTAGTCAGGTGGGAAGCAGGCAGACGGAACAGAGTTCCACAGGCGTGCAGTTCTAAGAAAAAAGCTTTGTTCATGGAATCCGCATTTTGATTTAGGCACAGATATAGAGTGGGGGAAATTTTTCACAGTGGATTCAGCTAGACGGGTGTTTTTCGTGAAAAATTGGCGAGGGGGGACCAGAGATTGGAGTTCGGACGAGCACCTGCCATGGAAATAACGATAAGGATTCTGCTTTCCCAACTGTACTGATATGCAGAAGTTCAAGTGTAATGTGAACAAACATCTTTCTACTCATCTCCCTTCATAATTCTAATTAAGTCCCTGATAGTAGCCCCCTGCTTCAAAGTGGCACTGTGCCTTGCTGGGGGTGAAAATTGAATATATATATATATATATATATATATATATATATATATATATATATATAAATATATATATATTGCATTTATTCCTTTGTATCTATCAATTCCTATTTATATATTTTCCTCTCTCTTACAAATAAAACTAAGATTTTCATGCAGAAGAAATACTAAAAAAAAAAAAAAAAAAAAAAAAAGGTCAGTTCAAGGTCACAACAGGATCGTTAGAATCAAATACCTTATGCTTGGTGCTACCAGATCAGGCTGTCTAAAGATATCGGCATCCTGATAATGCTTTTATGTTTTAATGACTGATTCAAGCTTCTAGATTTTTGAAAATCTTTTTTTAATTTCTGTGAGATATTGAGACCCTACGCTAGTAAGTAGAGATTATGTTCACTTGTATTAATTTTTGGTGACGATCACATTAGTGCATGCGAGGATAGCCTAAGGGCAAATGGAAATGTGCCCAATTGCATGTGGCGCGATTGAAGTGGAGGGGGAGGGATCAAAGGTTAGCTCCCTAGATCACACATGCTAGAAATGCAGGTGGTGAATGATATGACACAGTGATGACGTCACATGTTCAAACAACAGAACAAAGTTTCTAGTTAGTCTGAGTCAAAAAGCGAGACAAGCAAGATACGTCAGACCTAAACTGAAGTTTATTTGTAGTGCATACAAGACACAAAAAGAAAACATGTACAAGTCAGGCCTAGACTAGAGTTTATTTGTACCAAATATGACTGGATTACAGACAGGATCATAAATTTTATTGACAATTCCATGGGTAGCATTTATTTGTTGTATGTTGGGGGGGGGGAAGACACTGTGTAGATAGAGTTTTTGTCAATTTTATGAAAATAATCACAAGACACAACGTTGCTCGGGATTGAATGAGTATCAGTACTATATCCTTTTTCAGAATACTTACGCTACATTATTTTCTTTTCGTTTTTTTTTTTTTTGTTACTGTCTTTTTTTAAGCTCTCAAATAGCCAGAAGAAACTAAAACTTTGGAAAACTCGATTAGTGTCTATTGGTTTAAATTCCATTAAAAGCAAATGCATGTATTTTAAGATTTAGGCCGATTCTGGGGAGTGAAAGAAGTCAAGTGGTTAACGACACGGATTCACAACGTAAGTGTGCCAAGTTCGAATCCAGTGTGTCCCCCAGAAATACTTAAATTTAGGAATGTTGGCAACCTTCATGCGGTTCTTCATATAAGTACCCAATGTTTTTTCTAAATTCTAGCTGGAAAAATATTCGGGAAATCAATGCAAACAATAAAATAATTAAGTTCAACGAGTATATAATTGGTACTAACGTTAAACACACTGAGGAATTTCTACAGGTCCCGCTCGTAATCTATATATTACTTTTAACGAACGTACGTACGTACGTGTGTCACGATTTCCAGATTACAACTTATTCGATCAGGTTGGTTGGTTGGTTGTTTTTGTTTTCGGCATATCAACCTTTTTCAGGTTATTTAATGCCGAATCTAGTTATTTTGAGGAATGATTTTTAATGGAATATATTTTTTTTCAAGTCAGATTCTATTTAACCCATAGTTGGGACCCTAACAGGTACTACCACTCCGGGTCAGAGTGGACCTGGGAGCAATGGCAATTAAAGGGTGGCTCCACACTCCCCAAGGCCCGCAAGGTGGGGCCTCACCATTGGATATAGTTTTAGGTCATATCCAGAACCTATTCGATCGGGAGATCCTATTTATTAAAATAGAGGATAGAAGGTGATAACATTAAACATTAAATTAGAATATAGATACGCTAATTAAATGTTGTTAGTAATGTAATCACCTTCCATGCGCCTTTTTGATAAATAATATCTTCCGATCACCAAAGATGCAATGTAAAATAATAATAATAATAATAATAAAATAAAAAGATAAAAAGAAAAAAGAATGATGTGGCGTTTGGGCCGTACGTAAAACTAAAATATACCTTCTTGGTCTTCTAGTTAAGATCGAAGAGTAGTATCTGTTCTGGCTAAAGATGATACAATGATATCGTGGGTTTTCCGTTCGCACTGGGCGTTCATATAACGAAAATACTTCACTGACTCCTATAAGGATATTGGAGATAAACCGTAAAAACCAGATATATTCTGACACTACATTAACCAGATTACTTAGATAAATATTTTTACAGTTTTAACAAAAAGGCTACAATAATATTGTGGGGTCTCCATTCACGCTAAACATCCAGAGAATGCCCAGTCGCGATATGTTACATATGAAAGATGCTGCCGTGGAATTTCCAGAGGTCCCGCTAGTTATTATTATTGGTAGTATGCTTTTGAAAAATATTAACAAAAATAGCTCCTCTTTAGTCGCATGTTTTTGATAAGCTAAGAGGATTATATAACTGCGAAAGAACTACATGCAATATGTAGTTAAAGCAAACTAAATTGGGTTATTTACAATCTTAACTCATTGTTCTAAGGGAGATAACTATTTTACTAAGAATTATAAGAAAAAATGATTTCTTTTCAACAACTTCATTTAATGTAACAAAGTTTTATAATATTAATAACCAAAAAAATCTAAAATGCGACGATATTGTATTTTTTTTAAAGGAAGCAGAGTTGCTGTGAAAAAAAAAGGGGGGGGATTCTTTTTCAACTGCTTTAGTAAACTAGAATTACTTTCCTTAGAACAATGAGTTAAGCTACCGAATAACCATAAATTGTTTGGGACTATTAAAATAATTTGTAAGGTCATTGATAAGGTTTACTCACTTATCTATATTTTTATTATTGTTTTTGTTCGAATTCATATTTTACAATACAATATATAGCTTGAACACAGGCCTATACACCCGACGATATTGTAGTCAGCTGGAAAGCAGACCAGTGGAACAAAATTCCACAGGCGGGCAGTTCTAAAAAAAAAAAAGAAGCTATTTTCCTTCCACACGCAACACATTTGCATATGGCAGAATCCAGCCAGTATTATGAGAAGCAGCAGCAGCCGCTAGCGAATATGTTTTTTTTAAGTACCGACTCTCAATACACTACAATATACGGTGAGGAGAAACACAGGCTTATACGCCATCTCTAGATCTGTAGTCAAGAAGCGGGTGATTTCTTCCATGTTTGTCTAGTCTGGCTTTGAAGGTACTGAGTGACTCTGCAGATACCACTTCTTCCGGCATCTGGTTCCACACATTCACCACACGTTGGAAGAAGTGTACTCGAACAGAACCATCTGTCCTCTTCCAATGTCGCTGCTTATCCAAACACAAAGAAATGCTCAAGAGTTCTACAATCTTGTTTCAAAGGAAGCATCTTGAGACAGTCCACTTGTATTCCCCCATGCAGATATTTGAAGACTTGAATGGCATCTCCCTCTCGTTTTCACCTCCCCTTCTCCAAATTCTTATTTCTCCTTCCCTCTAGCTGGACACACACGCACGCACCCCCCCCCCACACACACACTTCTTTATATAATAGTTTCCTTTATGAACGACTCAGCATTTAACTTACCAAATTTAGTACATAACCCAACTGACACCCTCGCCTACTGGCCCAGTTTACTCTCAGAAAATGAATCCTTTTTTTCAAAATTATTTTATTATATTTTTTCTAAATTAATCTAGTACTAGCAGTTCAACCCGACTTCGCTCGGGCCCTTTGTACTGTTGCAAACTTTATGTGCCTATGTATATATTAAAAAGTTTTACTATGTACGGTAATGCCTTTCTATATAATTAACTTCTTCCTTAACTAGCATAGAGAAAAGTTGGTAGAGACTGCAAAGGTCGAATTTTTTAAAACTTTGACCCCTTAACATTTGTTTTCGGCTCAAATTGAATTAACATGTTTGATCCATGTGCAAGTAACCTACATCTAAAATTTCAAGTGTTTCGATCAAAAATTGGGGGAGGAGTTTGGTAGAGTCTGCAAAGATCTACTCTTTCAACCCTGACCTCTTGGCAGCCAAATTTTCGCCCAAAACTGATTAAAAAGCTTGCTGCATGTGTGAGTACACTTTATGTAAAATTTTAAATGTTTAGACCCAAAATTGGCTTAATAGTTTGCTAGAGACTGCAAAAGGTAAAATCTTTTGAACTTTGACCCCTTGGAAGCCAAATTTTCAGAAAAAAAAAAAAACGATTAAAAAGCTTGCCCTATGCCTGAATACACATTATGTAAAATTTCAAATGTTTAGACCAAAAATTAGATGAGTAATTTCGTAGAGACCGCAGAGGTCATTTTTTCTTTTTTTTTTTAAATTTTACCTCCATTATGACCCTATGACATTAATTGTTTTGGGCTCAAATCAAATTATAAAGTTGGATTCATGTGCAAGTAACCGATATCTAAACTTTCAAGTGTTTAGACCCAAAATTGGCGGAGGAGTTTGGTAGAGTTTTCAAAGGTCAAATCGTTGAACTTTGACCCCTTAACAACCAAATTTCTGGCCTAAAACTGATTAAAAAGATTTCCCCAAATTTCAATACCCCTTATGTCAAATCTCGAGTCTGTAGACCGAAAATTGACAGAGTTATTTGGTAGGGAAATGTACAGAGACAGACAGACATTTTCACTTTTATAGATATATAGATTATATTTTTTCTAAATTATTCTGTTATATTTTTCTAAATTATTTTATTATACTTTTCTAAATTATTCTACTATTATATATATTTTTAATTGTTCTATTATTACTGTTTTCTAAATTATATTATTCATCCAGGGCAATGCCAATCAAGAATGAACCAACTTTGTGGGTGTTGGTTTTGTAGCTTTTGACTTTTAACTTAATGTTTTTCATTGCTAAATATAGTTAAGATCACTGACATTTCGAAAAAAAAAAAAAAAAAAATTGGTATTTAAATAGTATTAGGCACAAGCAAAAATTCCATTCCAGGTAAAAAAAAAAAAAAAATCTTCGATACAAGGAAAGAATAATAATCCTGACTAAAAGATATATCTAAGGCTTTTGACAGGGTATGGCATGAGGGTCTCCTCAGGAAGATTAGATCTTACGGTATCACTGGTAGAATACTTAACATAATTAAATCCTTCTTAGATAAGAGAAAAATCCAGGTAGTCCTCGACGGTCGCACATCTAAACAATATGATATAAATGCGGGAGTGCCCCAGGGTTCTATCCTTGGACCTCTATTGTTCCTGATATTCATAAATGACCTCCCCGACAACATTGCCTCTGAGATGGGTATATATGCTGATGACACTACACTCTATGGCAGACACGACAGGAAGACGAATGAACACATTTCTAAAGAAATGGCAGAAACACTAGAGGAAGACCTCCAATCTGTAGTGGAATGGGGGCAAAAGTGGTTGGTCGCGTTCAATGCTGCCAAGACTAAACTAGTTTCATTCAATAATTACAAGAAACCCTCTCTACCACCAATAGCAATGGCCAACGACCCTTTATCTGAGAGTCCATCTTTCAAACTCCTTGGCCTAACGTTCACAGGAAACATGAGTTGGAACAATTACATTGAAGGCATTGCCAGGGCCGCTGCAAGAAAGGTAGGCTCTCTCTACCGTGCTAGAAAACTACTAACACCCGAAAGTATCCTGTACCTCTATAAGGCCACCATTCGCCCATGTATGGAGTATTGCAGCCACATCTGGGCTGGTGCATCTGCTACTAGTCTCTCGCTCCTTGACAAGGTTCAAAAGAGAGTCGCAAATCTGATAGGCCCTGAACTGGCATCTAAGCTTCAGCCTCTGTTCCATCGACGAAATGTTGCATCCCTCTGCCTGTTCTACAAGTATTTTAGTGGTGAATGCTCTGATGAACTGCAATCACTTGTGCCCCCACGACGCGAGCACCCTCGACAAACCCGACAGGCTACTAGATCCCACCCCCACACTGTAGAGGTCCCTAGATGTAAAAGATCTTTTTACTCCAATAGTTTCTTCCCCAGAACCGCAAGACTCTGGAATTCCATTCCAGGTCCCTGCTTCCCCAACAGTACTGACGTGCAGAAGTTCAAGTGTAACGTGAACCGACACCTTGCTGCCCAAATCCCTACATAATACCCCAGTAGTTGTTGCCCCTGATAGTAGCCCCCTACACCAAAGTGGCAATTTGCCTTGTTTGGGGTGAAAATGTAATAAAAAAAAAAAAAATAAAATAAAAAAAAAATTTGAAAAATATATTGAGTAGAAGTTTAATGAAAGATAAAAATCAGTTTTATCATATTTTACCGATTTGCTAGTCATTATTACTTGGTTAAATGACAGGCTGATTTATCTCCCCCTCATTTACAGGTATTTCTGCTCTTATCGGACAAAATACAAAAAAATTAAATCGTGGCAAAAGTAATACAAAACGTGACTTACACAAACGATGGTGCTTCTCTTGATCTTGTTGGTGAAGATTGCAGTTGAAGTCGGGAGTTGGCAAAAAGGAGTTTGGACGAATTATTATTATTTTATCTCAGTGTAATAAAAAAAATTATTGGTCCCCCGACAAAAGAGGGATTGGATCTAATAATTAATTCCCGTTCTTCTGTTCGTCCGTTCTCAATAATCACGTCTTGGATTTTAAAAAATTTTTGCACAAACATTAGTCATGGTGAAAGTAAATTTTTGCCAGAACGGTTGCCTTCCGAAGGGGGCATTAGAGGGGTAAAATTGCCGGCAAATCGTTTGTCCATTCCTTTGTTCACACTTTTCTCAATAACCGCACCTTGGATTTTTAAAAGATTTTGCACAAACATTAGTCATGGTGAAAGTAAATTTTTGCCAGAACGGTTGCCTTCCGAGGGGGCATTAGAGGGGTAAAATTGCCGGCAAATCGTTTGTCCATTCCTTTGTTCACACTTTTCTCAATAACCGCACCTTGGACTTTTAAAACATTTTGCACAAACATTAGTCATGGTGAAAGTAAATTTTTCACTTGTGGAGTAGGACCCCGCATGCTTGGCTTTTTTTTAATTAAAATTCTACTCAATAATTTTTCCTAATTTTTGATACCTATTTTTGCCAAATACGTAATTTTCCTGTTAATTTATTTGGAACCATAATGTTTTCCCACGTAAATATGTTTTTCACTCTTGATCCTAGATATAAAAGCAGCTTATCAACGTTTTAAACGCGAGGCATAAAACCTTTCCTTTCTAAATAAAATTGCAATTCTCATCTTAAAAATAGCTAAAAAAAAAAAAACAAATATTAGAAAAAAAAAAAAAATTATCAAGTAGAATTTTAATGAAAGATAAAAATCAGTTTTATTGTATTTTGTGGATTTGCTATTCATTAATACTTGGTTAAATGATAGACTGACTTATCTCCCCTGGTTAATGAGATTTCCACTGTTATCAATGGCGGATCAGCAAAATATGATAAAACCGATTTTTATTTTATTTCTACTTCTACTTGAAAATTTGTGTTCATTTTGGTGTAAATACCTAATTTTGACTGATACCTTCGAGGTGCCTTCAATATGTTTCCCGACTTTTTTTTTGAGCACTTTTATTGATAGTACACACATGAAATTCTAGTCTCTTCAAAGTAATCTCCTCCGGCTACAATGCACTTGGAGTACCGTTCCAACAACTTCTGCAAGGTCCCAAGAAAGTCCTCTTGTGTGAGTGCGTCAATGACCCTCCTCACAGCTTCTTTCATCTCCTCAATTGTCTCATAACGACAGCATCTAAGTTGGTTGTTTTTGTTTTACAGCATATCAACCCTTTTTCAGGTTATTTAATGCCGAATCCAAAGATTTTAGAGGAAAAATTTTTCATAGAATATATTTATTGTTTTCAAATCGGTTTCTATTTAACCCATAGTTGGGACCCTAACAGGTACTACCACTCCGGGTCAGAGTGGACCTGGGAGCAATGGCAATTAAAGGGTGGCTCCACACTCCCCAAAGCCCGCAAGCTGGGGCCTCACCACTGGATATAGTTTTAGGTCATATCCAGGACCAACAGCATCTAAGATTTTCCTTGTGCTTAGAGAATAATTAAAAATCACAGGGAACAAGGTCTGAAGTATAGGGAGGATGAGGAACTGTCTTGATGCCCATCTTGGTCATATAATCTGTGACAAGGATGGAGTTGTGAACTCATGCATTCGCACAAATCTTCCGCATCTTCAGTTCCTTGTGAATAATTGTGTGTACAGTTCCCACACTGACGTCAAACTGTACACTTATTGTCTCTATAGACATACGACAGTCCTTATCGATTAAAATTTTTATTTGTCAGATCAACTCTGGTGTTCTGACTTCCTTAGTCCTCCTACACTTCTCATCATCCCTTATAGACTTCCTGCCTTCTTTGAATCTCTTATGCCACTCAAAAACTGATGCTTGATTCATGCAAGATGGTCAAAAAGCAGTCTTGATTGATTTATGTGATTTTTGGAATATGACATTTTCATGCAGTGACAAGTACGTACATTATTTAGATTTTTTCAGATTTTTCTTATTTTTTTTCGTCCCAATTATAGACAAGTACCACAAATTTAATGGTGACTAGCCAAAATTACAAGTGTGTGCCTCTGCTTTATTCTCCTCCAACTTTGTTGTGACATAATCCTAGGTCGGGATTTCTAGAAATTGCACAACACTGTGACTGAATTATGGTGGAAAATTACCAGGACTTACTGCGTGCAGTCTGAATCGTTGGGAAATTTATCCTCTTGAGCTGATTACGCACTTGAAAGCTTAGCGGCTGCTGCAAGGAAGGTGGGCTCTCTTTATTGTGCTAGAAAATTACTTACACCTGAAAGTATCCTGTACGTCTACAATTCGCCCATGTATGGAGTATTGTTGTCACATTTGGACTGGTGCATCTGCTACTAGTCTCTCACTACTGGACAGGGTTCAGAAGAGAATCGCCAATCTAATAGGTCCCGAACTATTAGCTTGGCTTCAGCCTCTCTCCCACCGACAAAATGTTGCATCCCTTTGCCTGTTTTACAAGTATTTTAATGGTATATAATCCAACGAACTGAACGCACTTGTACCCCCTTGACATAAATACCTCTGACAAACCAAGCAGCAAAATCCCACCCCTACACAGTAAGATGCCAGAAAGCCTTCTACTCTAATAGTTTTTTTCCCAGAACTGCTAGACTTTGAAATTCCCTTACGGGCTCCTGCTTCCCCAACTGTACTGACATGCAGAAGTTCAAGTGTAATGTAAACAGACATCTCGCTGCTCAACTCCCTCCATAGTATTTCTGCAATTAGGTCCTAGATAGAAGCCTCCTACATCAAAGTGGCACTGTTCCTTGTTTGAGGTAAAATTGCAATTAAAAAATCTAGATGCTGCTCATTTTCTGATCGTAGGTTCATTGAAAAGGAAGCGTAGAGACTTCTTAAAGATGGTATAATAAACTCCTGCGTATTTCCTAGGAGAGCTCAAGTTGCTGTTGCTCAGGGCCAGTCAAAAAAATGTGCACTTAGCGATTGATTACTCTGAAACAATAAACAAATTTGCATTACCTAAAAGTTAGCCTAACCATGAGTTATAGCTGTTTTCTTAACACAACAATTAGTAAATTGTCAATTACGGGCTGGAACGATAAAATTGTTGCCCTAGAAAAGATGATATGATTCCATTTCTGTTTGATGAAAACCTATTTTCTTTTTTTTTTTGTTGCAGACCATCTACTAGTTGGCCAGTTGTGTACAAATCCCAAGAGCGATAGGAGCCTCTATCATATCTGAAAGTGACACAATGTTCAAAAAGTGAGATTGGAGATGCGCCACTGTACAACTCATGCTCTCTACCAATCCAATTATGACAACAGGGCCATTGCCAGCACCCTCAAAATGCAAAATCAGATAACAGGGACGTGACCTAGGTAATAAAAACAAAGTTTTCGGCCACGGTGTGGTTTCAAGTGAGGGCCACATCATGCCACCTCACATCTTCTAGTCAATACCAAAGTGTACCTCGATTTACTGAACAAAAAATGATAGAAATGGCCATGTTGAACACCAAAGAATAAATCTTTTTTTTTATTTTATATTATTTTTTTTTCAGGGTTATGCAAATAAAAAAAATATTAAAATTTTATGGATTTGTTGTGTATTTTTCAAGTTTTAGCTGGACGGACAAGCATACAAATTCGCCATTCTTATTCCTCCCCCCCCCCAAAAAAAAAGAGTAGTTCAGCATTTATGAACTCGCAATTTCTATGAAGTTACTCGAGTGTGCCCGGCGGATGATGGGAAGAACCGGAAATGGTCGACAAGTAGCTTTCTGTATATTAAGACATTTTTTTCAGTGTATTACCTTATTAATTTCAGTGTTCGTCGCCATTTTTAACATGGGGGGGAGGAAGGAGGATTGTACCAATTTATGTGTGTGTGTGTGTTTTGTAATAAGGTTCGCCCGGCCGTTTCCGGTTATTCCCTTTATCTGCCGGGCATCTCGGAGTAACTTTGTGGAAACTGAGGGTTTATACATGCAGAAGAATCTACCAAAAACAAGAAAGAATAGCAAGTCGATAAGCCAATAGTTGTAGGCCACTCAACTAACTTCCATTTTTCGAAATATCAAAAGCTCTTTTCGTTTCGCTGATGTTCTGTCCATCGGATGATTAATTTGTTTTCGTGTAATGACTCATGTTTAGGGGCCATACATGACCAGAACGTGAGGGTCATCTCAAGCCTCCTGACCCAAGAGAGAATCTATTGCCAAGCTGTGTAGATGTACGTAGCGAAAATAATATCAAATAACAAATATATCATGTACAACAATCGACCATTAACAAAATAAATAAATAAAACGTATACATTTTTGCTTGCACTGATATAACCAAGCCGGCGGGAGGATAAAAAAAAATGTGTGTGTGAAAAGAAAAAAAGAAAAGAAAAGAAAAACAGGCAATATGGCAGCACTTTCTCTGAATAGAACATCTTCCACATCTCCCTCCCTCTCTCATATCTAGTGCTAGCAGATCAGGCTGTCTGAAAATACTGGCTTCCTGATCAAAAATGAATTAAACATTGATTTTATTGTTTTTTCCCCTTTTCCTTTGCAAAACTCAATCATGTCCTGCAAATCACAGTGTAGTATCTGTCCTGGTGCTACACTTCACTTTTTCTGTTCTCGGTCAGTGGAGGAGAAATCCTTAATGACCGAGGCAATTTTTAGTTTTGTTCCTATCCAGCAACTCTTTTTGGGGGAGCTGGATTTTCTCCACATTAAAAACCGACCTTGTGTCTAACTCTGACCTCGCGGGGAGGCAAGTAAATAGGAACAACCAAACCAAACCAAACCAAACCAAACCAAACCAAACACCATTAATAAAAGTTTGAAGATACAAAGAACTTGAAGCATAAAATCATTTGCAGAAATTACTGGATTTAACATCAAATGAACCCGAAAAGGGTTGATATGGCGCAAAACAAAATAACTAAACTTTCTCTCACACCCACAAACAGAGAATATCTATATACCAATTTTTATTGTTCTCTTTTAGTTATCACTAGCAGAGCTAACCGGCATCGCCTGGTGCCATAAAAATCAGGAGGAGTTTATTTATTTACAAACTGTTATCCTAATCTTCATAGTTGTTGTTGTTGTTGTTTAACCATGTTTTGGCTAACCTATCTTCTGGCATTCTTCACCTCCGGAGCCCATGGCGCAGCGGATAGAGATGTTGAGTCACTACGGTTCCAAAAGACAGCGGTTTCAATCCTACCCAAAGCAGGCCAGAGGATTAGTTGGCCAAAAACATGGTAAGACGACAACTATGGAAGGCAGTGATTACTGAGAATACAGTTACAAGACTCAGCATTCTTAATCACCTGAAGAAGGCCAGAGGATGAGTTTGCCGAAATGTGGTGAAACAACAACTATGAAGATGATGGTAAAAGTCCGACAAGTATCGAAAATCGAAAAAATCCGATCTTGAAAATAGTCTTCTTTAAAAAAAAAAAAAAAACGAATTTTTACAGAGGAATATTTCACTTTACACTTTTGTTTTATTTTACTTCTGTTGAAGTTCTCAGAAATCAAGCTTGGTTGGTTGTTTTTGTTTTACGGCATATCAACCTTTTTCAGGTTATTTAATGGCGAACCTAGTTATTTTGAGGAACGATTTTTAATGGAGTATATTTTTTTTTTTTTTAACGTCAGATTCTATTTAACCCATAGTTGGGACCCTAACAGACTCTACCACTCCGGGTCAGAGTGGACCTGGGAGCAATGGCAATTAAAAGGTGGCTCCACACTCCCCAAAGCCCGCAAGGTGGGGCCTCACCATCGGATATAGTTTTAGGTCATATCCAGGATCCAGAAATCAAGGAGCCCACTACCTGGGGCAAACACTTCGAATCGATATGAGATATATAGATATTCGAATGTTTCATTAAAGTTCTTTATCTCTCAAACAATCAGTTACTAAAGACTAAAGAAATTGAGAACATAATTTTGCTCTCCCCAATTAACCATTTTCATTTGTTGTAGTATATCTTTTGTTTGGTCTTACTGGATTCCAGGACAAGAATTTATCTAGTCTGGTGGAGTATCCAGCTTCGTGCTATTACTTGAGGTAACATCACTCAGAGAAGGTGCACCATTCCTCGTAAAAGCTAATGTGAGTTAGCCATAGTGATATCTTATTTGGGCAGCGAATACTATGTGATTTTGAATGTTTGGTCAGGGTTTACTTCTATGGAAAAAGTATCCTCATGCCAGGTTGTTTTGACAAACCTCTATACAGAGAAAACTTGGACACTCGAGGAAAGCGTATAAAAATATTTCCCTGTAAAAATTATTCTTTTTTATCTATAAGAGAAGAGAGAATATTTTTAAGATCGCTAAGCCTAAATATCAGCTGACATTATACTGTAAACAAACAAAGACGGGATTTTATGAACGCCATTATCATTATTATTTAAAAAAAAAATTTTTTTGGCAAATTAGTCCACCGGACAAATTATTCCTCCACTAACCAAGAACAAAAAACTGAAGTGTAGCATCAGAACAGATGCTACACTTTGATCTTGGCCTGAAGACCAGATGTTAAATAAACTTTCAAGTTCACAAAAATTAAAAAGAAATAAAATGAAAAAAACAACATTTTTTTGTTTAATTTGGAATGTTTGGACTATTGTTATCATTAAAGTTCGGAATTTTTAAGATGAAGGCTGACTGCTAATATTACTTGTATTGATTGAACTATTGTTCTTATCTTGATTGTTATTTGTGCAATGTTATGGTCAGATTGGCCTTCGGTCGTCCTCAGGCATGTTGGTTGTGGTTTGGAAAAGAAAGGAGAAAAGTTACTGGCTCGATAGCTATTTTCGTATCCTTTGAGTTAGTTTCTATTTTATGGTTATTGTTTCGAATCTGTGGAAAAAAATTGGTTGACAAAGTGGAGGCAACTCTAATAAAGACCAACAGGAGATTATCTTTCTTCCATCAGCGAA
Organism: Euprymna scolopes; assembly: GCF_053919585.1. Lineage (NCBI taxonomy): Eukaryota > Metazoa > Mollusca > Cephalopoda > Sepiida > Sepiolidae > Euprymna > Euprymna scolopes. The sequence goes on from NC_136516.1 coordinate 39,496,649, forward strand.
ATCTTAAGGGTGTACAGTGTTTGTTTTTTTTCTACAATTAGAAGCTCCCAAATGCTACTAATCTCTAGGCTTGGTCTGCTTAGCAATTTTTATTTTTTTTAGCATATGTGTTGTTTCTTTGAGTCGCCTGGCCCTCCACCTTGCATCCCTGTCAATTATTTTGACCTCAAAGGAAATTATGTTCCTTTTTCTTATCATATATGCTTAGCTAGTCCTGACTTTTTTACCTCTTCCTGTGTCACGGCTTTATGGTCTTATTCTCCTCTTTGTCAACCAATTTTTTCATCACCCATTTTGCAATCAAATCGATTGATTGCCTGCTCTAGTTCGGGACCCATCGCGGTACACCAGAAGGAAGCTTCACATGCCTCCCTGCAGTGACAGTCCACAAGACATTGTAGTCTACATTGCACTGTAGAGACACAACTACTGATTTTATAAAATTATTTTTTTTACATATAATGGCTTGACTAAGTGTAAAATGAAAAACTAAGGTATCATGGTGAAACATCAATTTTGAAGCGCCCCTGTCATATTAAAGTACCTACTGTTGATTTTATATGTCGTGCGTTTCGGCTTGTGTAGTAATAAAACTTCTCTAATGCATTTGTGATATTAGGCTGTATAAGGTGTTAACTTTGCTCCAAATCACCTGTTCCTTTTTTTTTCATTGGAGTTTTTCGATTATCTCTACTTATCAAAGACATTCCACTACAAAACCTATCTAAGAACACTGCCAGATATATAATGTACATTTGTGTGAAATTTCATAAAAAACCGGTCCAGCCATTTTGGAGTCCATAGGGAACGAACACACACGCACACACACACACACATAAAAAGTTCCTTTTATATAATAGTAATGATAGAGGGTTTTTTTTTTCTAAGACTTTTAGTGGTATCTATCCTAACCATAGAAGAAGGCTTTTGTAATTTCCCCGCTTCGTTTTTTCATTATTGTGTTGGCGATGTTAAGTTCAGGTGTGATGGCCTCTACAGGGGCGAAGATTGTTCGATCAAGTCCAACGTGAACAAATTCTTGATGAGCCATTCCCATAAGTAATCCAATTTACCAAATTTCCACTATTAGCGATTACCACATGTTCTCTTTGACCACTGTACACTCATTAACCCTTATCCTCGAGTGGCCTCCGAGCCTTTATAAGTGGTGACTCATTCGGAAAAAAAAAATCACCTTAACATCACCAACATAATGTGAAAAAAAAAGGGAGGAAAATTACAAAATTTTCTTGTTTGATAAAGCTGAACACATTTTTTTTTTTTAATAATTTATTTTAAAAATGTGATCTTTTAAAAATAAAGCTTCTTCAAATTAACCATAGAAGCATACACTTTTGCTCGTACC
>NC_136516.1:39503014-39520514 GCF_053919585.1 Euprymna scolopes
ATTCCATGCACAGGCACACTTACAGTTGGTAACCGTAATCTCTCAAGACTGAAGGCAACTACCTATAGTATGTGTGTCCGGCTATAGTAGTCATGTTGAGTATAGGGTGGTTTTTGTCAAACCCCAGGTTCGGACAGCCCAGGGAAAGGGTATGCTTCAAGAAAGAAGATTGAGATTAGAAGAAGCGTTGAGGGGTGAATCAGCTCGCGTTGATCTCCTGAACAGAAAAAAAAAGAGAAAGTAAGCCGTGTGTTACCCCCCCCCCCCTTTTATCAACTTTTATCACGTGCTCAGCTATCCCCTGAGCGTATTTCTCAGGGGATAGCTACAGCCAGATTGAAGTTGAATGCTTGCACCAGTCAGCACTGAGCTTATAAACCAAACAGATTCAACGTCGTAAACAGCAAACTGTCACTGTTGCTGCTGTTGTGTCTGTTTATAATTAGTACACAATATCTAATATGTCAGCCATGCACTTTGAAACGAAAAGCGGTGAAGCTTGTAGAATTAAGATAAAAACAAATATGCTTCTATTCATTAATGGCGTTGTGTGTGTGTGTGTGTGTGTGTGTGTGTGTGTGTGTGTGTGTGTGTGTGTGTGTGATGTTGGGGTAGCGACATTAAATGCTGATATTGATTAACTAACTTTGGGGGTTTTGTTTGTATTTTGACATTCTACAGGCAAAAAAAAAAAAAAAAAATGTGAAGTAGAATCCAGACGAATACAGAGAAAGTAACACAACGTAAAAAGGATGAAATCAATTCATTGACATTTTGAACATAAAATGAAAATTCATTACACATTAGCGGCCATTAAAGTGGGAGATAAAAACTGGAAAAAAAAAAAATGAATAAAACAAAAATAAATGAACAAAAACAAATTAATTTATTTGTTGCTAGGAATTTTTTGGAGTGGGTGTTCGAGATAATTTTTTTTCATATTCTTTCATTTCACAACTAGTTGAAGTATTTAATAGGAGTATGGCTCCACAGATAGCCGTTCCTCTGATGAGTTAGAGAAGTGGAATCCAGAGACGGCTGGAAAGCTCAGAAGTACTGGAAGAGAGTAACGTGAGCTGATACTAAGTTTGCCTACAAAACTCCTCTGTCAGTTTTTGGTCTACAGATATGAAACTTAATATATAGAGTATTCAACCCCATGTGGAACATAATATTTATGTTTTAGCTGAGAAAAATCGGTGCAAAAGTGTGAAAATTAAATAAAAATGGAATTTGCTAGGTGAAGGTCGAACAACGGCATTATGAACATGCATGCATAACGTAATAGCTATTGATTCATGTTTTAATTTTTAGCCTTGCAGTCTTCATAGCTTAGGCATTAAGGTCAAAAGAAAAAGTAAATTGTAAGCTAAACGTTTTTGTTTCTGTTGTCAGTGGTGGCACACGAGTCTTGTTTTTTTTTTTTTTACTTTTTAAATCATTACTATATCTTGAGTCCAATATAATCCCTATATATATAATAAAAGAGGTGCAGTTTTTCTCTTCTGGACCAAATTACCATAGGTTTACAATAATAGATGCCACATACAAGTTTTCTATTAGCCACTATTTTATGTAACTTTATAAATACTTTTCTGACACATTCAGGTGTCCAAATAAAATCCTAGATTCCTTCCGAGGAGCTACACCAGCACTATCGTATTAACCTACAAAGGAAGTAGTCCTGATTTTCCCCCCTCATTGCTGAAGTCCTGTTACTGATCCCCACAAACACCGCAGGATTTTATACACATGGTATGGATATTTTGGTTACACCCTTCGTTAAATTCCCATCCATCGATTTGAAAATAATAAATTCTCCCTTATAACATTTCTGCCATTCTGATTGGCTTAGATCAGACCGATTCTTTATTCCAGAATACAATTCTGTTAACTAAACAGAACATGCACGCCGTTATCCAACATGGCGTCTACTGATAAAGGAGGCCGGCATTTTACATTAAATAAAGCGATTACTGAACAGCATGGAGGTATTTGCTTCTTACTCCCTCTCTTTCTCTATCCCTTTCTCCTTCTCTCTCTCTCTCTCTCACTAAATGTGTTTAGAGAGAGAAATAGACAGATCAGAGCGAGAGTTATATCTGTTTTGTTTACATTTTTTCTAGCTCTTTACATCAAGTGGTGTCATGCTTTGCCAGGAGCAATTTTCAACAAAAAATAGTTTATCCTTCCTTCTAGTATTTGTATATAATTGTTTGTACTTCTGATTCATTTTGAGTTAGGATATAATGTTACACACGTTTTATAGAGGTGTTTGCAAAGAAATGAAGACAAGTAATAACTCAGCTTGTTTTTTCTTTTTAGTTTTGACAAAAGCTTTTTATTAGGTACGTGCAAAAACGGGCGGATAAAGATAGGGGGTCCTAGTTTTGTAAGCCGATTTATCATAATTTCTTTGTAGGTTTCCAGCTACTTTTTGATTGCATTTGAAAGATTAAAGACTAAATTTAATTTCCAAAAGGGAAAAATCTTTAAACGTGTGAAAAACAAAAGTTATGAAAAATGATTTCACGGAGAGCTAACCAATTCAGCTAAATTTTGAAGTTAAATAAATTCATTGTAAAAATCCTTTAAACGATAAATATTAGTTTTCTGGCTCTATTTCAAAGATAATTAGTAAAGTCCTAAGATATTGAATTAAACAAGAAAAATCACCTTGTTTGTACAAAACATAGATTAATTAGCCCCAAAACCGAGTGATTCTGCCGTTTGCAAAACGCAACAAACGAAACATAGAATATACGGAAGGCCAAAATTTCAGCCAGTCTAAGGACTGGGAAAATGACGTCATGTAGTTAAAATGGAGGAAGGTGGATGCTAGTTTTCTTTTTTCCCCCCAGACGTGCATCCGTACATTCTTATTCTGAACGTTTATATAATTATTGACATTTTAAAAAAATTTTAATTTAATTATTTTTCTATGTTCCTGTTTTTAAATTAAATTATTTATTGTTCAAATTATTGTAAGAATTATGTTATGCTGAAAGTTTCACATTCGGTTAAGCAAGGAAAATATTGAAATCTTACATATAAAAATCATGCGAAACCTGTAATTTAAAAAGAAAAAAAAGTAGAAATATTTTTTGCTATTATAATTTTTTTGTGTGAAAATATAAATATTGAATTAAATTTTTCTTCCAGTTATATCGAATTCATCAATACAGACTTTGGGGCTTTTATCATAATGTTCCTATAAAAATTAAATAATTTTTTTTCAATTGTTATATTTTACGATGCTTTATTTTCATAAAAAATAGCAAAAATAAATTCAATCATTTTTTTTTATTACTGAAACCATAACTTTAGTAAAGGTATTTTTTATTTAAACAAAATAATACATTTTCCCTAAAATTTAAATAAAAATAATGGGTTCAATATATTCTGTAATTATTATTTGATAAATACTGAAAGCTTCATTAAAATTGGTTAATTTCTGGATTTTTGGTGAATTTTTAAGTCAAAGGTCAAAATGTTTATTCATTTTACATATACTTACTGTTTATTCTTACTCAATTATTTGTTCTAAAAACAAGTAATATTGAGTGCTACCGAGGAACAAGAAAAAAAATGGCCGCAATGTCTCTTTAAGTCATTAAAGTCTCAATAAATACACCAAAATGGTGGTAGAAACCTACCAAATAAATGTCACGGTTACATTTATTGGGTGGGCTTCTCCCACCATTTTGTTTTATTTCTTATTTTGAGGTCTTTGTCGAGACTTCAAAGATATCACAATCGTTTTTTTCTTCTTTTTGGGTAGCACACAATATTACTTGTTTTTTCGAACCAAATAAACATTTAACATTAAATAAAAAAACACTAAAATCTTATTTAGGAAGAAAAGTAACTTATCTTGCCTTGGATAAGATTTATTTGGCATATATTTATTTTTTGGACAAATTTTTCGTACCGATGTGGATTGTAAAACAAACCCAAATAAGGTAAATAGACACAAGGTTTAGTAACATTATATCTTGATTCAAAATTTCATAAATACGGTACGATTATGAAAGATTCCAAAAGATTTTGCAAGATTCTGAAAATTTCCAGAAGATTCGGAAAGATTCTGAAAATTTCCAAAAGATTTGGGAAAATTCTGAAAGATTCCATAAGATTCGGGAAAATTCTGAAAGATTCCAAAAGATTCGGGAAAATTCTGAAAGATTCCAAAAAGATTCGGAAAGTTTCTGTAAGATTCCGAAAAATTCTAATGATTCTAACGAAGAGTAGTAAATGGATCTTGATTTCACTTTCGGCAGCGTCATACAAGGTGCCTTCAAAAAGATTTCATTCAGTTTTTGCCATTACTTTCCATTGTACGAGGTGCCTTCAATAAGTTTCTAGACTTTTTTCTCATGGGCACTTGTATTGATAGTACATATATGAAACTCTAGTCCCCTTTGAAGTAATCTCCTCCGGCTGCAATGCACTTGCACTTTTCCAACAACTTCTGGAAGGCTCCATGGAAGTCCTCTTGTATGAGTGCATCAATGACCCTATCACAGTCTCTTATCTCCTCAACTGTCTCATAATGATCGCCTATAAGGTTTTTCTTGAGGTTAAGGAATAACCAAAGTCACAGGGAACAAGGTCTGGACAATAGGGAGGGTGAGGAAGTGTTTTAATGACCATCTTGGTCAAGGATGGAGTCGTTGACTGGTGTATTTGTGAAAATCTTCCGCATCTTCAGTTCCTTGCGAATAATTGTGTGCATTTTTCCCCACACTGACATCAAACTGTGCACTTATGGTCTCTGTAGACACACGACGGTTCTTATCCATGAATTTCTTTATTTAACTAATAAACTCTGGTGTTCTGACTTCCTAACTCCTCCCACACCTCTTATCATCTTTCACAGAATCCATGCATTCCTTGAATCTCTTATGCCACTCCAAAACTGATGCTAGATTCATGCAAGATTGTCCAAAAGCAGTCTGAAGCATTTCCATACGTTTCTGTGGCATTTTGTCCAAGTTTAAAACAGAATTTTATTGCATATCCTTTTTTTTTTAAAGTTTTCTTACGTCCAGATTGCATTTTTGAAATTCACCAGCTGTGACAATCAGGTTTTAGTAAAGTGTATTCCAATTCCTGCTGCAGCTGTTCATTTGAACCCGAAATCATAAAAATCTCATAAGATGTACAATAATAACATACTGAGTTTTCAAGAGTCTACGACAAATTAAAATGCCGGTACAAAAAGGTTAGGAAACTTATTGAAGACATCTTGTAATTCTTGCCTCCCTTGTTTTGTACTTTAATCCTTCTTGTGATGTTTCTGAAGAATTGCTGTTTTCAGGGTCAGAATCTATTTATATAACACTTATCTTTGGCAAGTTTTTGACACTGAAGTGGTATTTTTCTAGCTCCATACATTAAGTGGCACCATGTCTTGTCAGTCATCATAGTCGGCATAATCATGTTTTACACACTGGTTCCCATCATATCACCAAAGTTAAGCAACGATGAGCCTGGCCAATACCAGATGGGTGACCATTTGGGAATTCTAGGCGCTGTATATGCTCTCCGCTTATCTCGGCATTGTTACCAGTCGTCCTGGACTTTTCTTTGCCACTGGACTCAAGCAGTGCCGATTCAGGAGAGGTGTGGTTGGAGATTTCGCAACTCTTGCCACATAATTACACACGCAGCTGCCCCTACAGGGGGTTTGTTTGTTGTTGTTTTTGTTTTACGGCATATCAACCCTTTTCAGGTTATTAAATGCCGAATCCAGTTATTTTGAAAAAGTTTTTTTTCAATAGAAAATATATTTGTTGTTTTCAAGTCGGTTTCTATTTAACCCATAGTTGGGACCCTAACAGGTACTACCACTCTGGGTCAGAGTGGACCTGGGAGCAATGGCAATTAAAGGGTGGCTCCACACTCCCCAAAGCCCGCAAGCTGGGACCTCACCATCGGATATAGTTTAAGGTCATATCCAGGACCCCTACAGGGGATATCCTTTGTCTTTTGAGACTGAACGGAGGCATCGGCCTTGTCAATAGCAATTTTCAATTTAAAAAAAAACTGTTATCCTTCCTGGGAGGAGTATTCTAGTATATGTATATAATTGATTGAACCTTTTGATTCATTTTGGGTTGAAACAATCTTTTATATTATAAATTTATATACTAGAAGAACAATTTAGACGTAGATTAACAAATGAAGCAGTTCAGGTCATAAATGGAGAATGCCCTCACTCTAAAAATCTTTGTAAACGGATTAAGATTTTTTTTTAAGATATCATGGTACAATGATGAAAAAAGTAAAAATTGCTAGCTTGTATTATTTTGATTAATCGGACAATGATTCTCATCTTGGGTGTTATTAGCACAACATTTCGGTCGCAGTAACCTGCGACCTTCTTCGGATGTTGAATAAAAGGAGACGTGTATTCAACACCCGAAGAAGGTCACAGAGTACAGCGACTGAAACGTTGTGCAAATAACGCCCAATATGAGAATAATAGTCCGATTAATCAAAATAATACAAACATTCACATCTCATCTCAAAAATTCAGAATTGCATTAGAAATTGTTAGTTAGAATTAAATATCGATTTATCAAATTTGAAGCTATCTTAGTCAAACTTCCAGAGTCCAACTTACTTTGTTTTATATGCTAGAAAAACAATTTACATTCGATTGTTATAGAACAGTTAAGGTTATAAACGAAGAATATCTCCATTCTAAAAATCTTCATTGCTGGATTAAATACTTTTCTTCTTACATCAATTGGCGCCATGCCTTGTGAGGAGCAATTTTCAACAAAAAAAAAAAAAAAAAAAAAAAAAAAAAATTTTATCCTTCCTGGGACGGGTATTCTTCTAATATTTGTACATAATTGATTGAACTTTTGATTCATTTTGTGTTAAAACATTCCTCTTAAGTAGATTTGATTTGTTGTGGTGGAGGATGGCATCGCAAGCTAGCTGCAATTTCCTGGCAAAGTTTCTGTAAATTCCCCTCAAGAGTTTGGCAAATGCAGAGCGCTCTCCATTGTATATCTCTGGAAGCTTTCCTAAGCCATGCATAGATAACGAGCCCCCTATAGAGCTTTACGTATCTAGCGTCCCTTCGTTCTTGTCAGTGCCAAGTTTTATCTTCATAATGCTTTTAGAATGTTAGCCAAATAAATGTGTCGTGAATAAATGGATTAGAATTTCTTTTTGACTCACTGCTGTGTGTTTTTACAGAAAGAAATCATCGTCATCATCATCATCATAATCAGAAACAAATCATCATTGTTATCATCGAAGTACTTCAATCCAGAAATTTTTCTTTTTATTAATTTTGTAAGCGGCTGGAGCTGTTTAAGTTATACACGAAAAATGTCTCCATTCTAAAAGTTTTTATAGCCGATTAAGTCTTTTTTTTTTTTTTTCTTAAATAAACTGTAACAAATGACATTGTTTAATGTAGAGATTGTTGTACAAGAACAAAAAGTAGAAATTGCTAGTCAGAATTAAATATCGATTGTCAAATTCGAAGCTATCTTAGTCAAACTTCCAGAATCCAACTGACTTAACTTTATATACCAGAAGAACAATTTAGACTTAGATAAACAAAATAGAGCAGTTCAGGTCATAAATAAAGAATGTCCTCACCTTAAAAATCTTCATAAACTGATTAAGATTTTTTTTTAATAAACTGTAAAAAAAAATTACCTTTTTTAATGTAGATATCATGGTACAATGATGAAAAAAGTAGAAATTGCTAGTCAGAATTAAATATCGATTTGTCAAATCCGAAGCTATGTTAGCCAAACTTCAAGAATCCAACCGATTTAACTTTATGTACTAGAAATAAAGTATGCCTCCACTCTAAAAATCTTCATAGACGGATTAAGAATACAAAGTAGAAATTGCTAGTCGAAATTAAATATCGATTTTTTAAATTCGAAGCTATCTTAGTGAAATTTCCAGAATTCCACTGACTTAGCTAGAAGAACAATTTAGACTTAAATATACAAATAGATAATACAAAACAATTTAGACTTAAATATACAAATAGATAATACAAAACAATTTAGACTTAAATATACAAATAGATAATACAAAACAATTTAGACTTAAATATACAAATAGATAAACAAATAGAGCAGTTCAGGTCGTAAATGAAGAAGCTATCTTAGTCAAACTTCCGGAATTAAAGTTTCTTCAGTCTGCGAATATTTTTAAAGCAACAATATGTTTTTGGATATATAGCCATGTCCTGTATGAATAAAACTGTCTCTCTACTATCATAAAAGAACTTTGCGTGTGTGTTCATTCGTTATGAACTCCAAAACAGCTAGGCCGATTTTTATGAAATTTCACACAAATGTACTTTATATATCTGGCAGTGTTCTTAGATCGGCTCTTTTACCGGAATGTCTTTGATAAGTATCGATAATCAAAAAAAGAAATAATCCAATGAAAGAAGGAACCAGCGATTTTGACTAAAGTTAACACCTTAAATAGCCTAACATTAAAAGTGTATTTAAAATGTTTTACTACCACACAAGCAGAAAGGCGCAGCATATAAAAATCATAAGTAGGCTCTTTGATATGACAAGGGTGCGTTCAAAATAAATGTTTCTGTTTAGAGCACAATTGAACCATGATACTTGACTTTTGCATTTTATAAAATCAACAGTAGGTTCTCTAAAATGCAATTTAGACTACAATGTATTGTGGGTCAAGTCACTGCAGAAAGGCATTTGAAACTTTCCCCTGATGCACCGCGATGGGTCCCTGACTAGAGCAAACAAATCAATTTGATTTAAAAAAAAAAATTTAAAAAAAAAAAAAAAAAAAAGGAGGGGTCGATTTTATCGATTTTCATGAAAATAAAAACATGGGAATGTGAAACATCCATTGATCATCATTTAATTCCGGGACAACGTCGGGTCTCCCTGCTAGTTTTATATAAATATGAACAAATATGTACTCAGATGCACATAGCCAGATTCATAGCAAGAGAAATAGATGCACCTAGATATCTCGGTAGATAGTTGGTGCATTGGAAGGCTTGGATATACATCGATTTTTTTTTTATATATCGATTAATGTTTGATCGATGAATAAACCGCAAAATCATTGTCAATAGTCGATGCAACGTTTCGAAAGGTGAAAAAAAAAAAAATCATTATTGATTTTTTTTTTCTTCTGTTCTTTTAGTTAACGTTTCGTAATAGTAAAGAAAGTGGCTTCATCAACGGTTGGAAAATTATTTTTGGAAAAGACAATGGATTGTATTATTTTTCAGAGATCGCAAAGAATATTCGAAAAAAGAAAAAATCATTGGAGGTCTTGAAGTAGAGTAATAAGATGCATATATACTAGTAGAATCAGTGGACATTCCACGGCGGCATCTTTCATATGTAATATATTGCTACTGGGCATTCTGTGGATGTTCAGCATGAATGGAGACCCCGTGATATTATTGTAGCCCTTTTGTTAAAACTGTAAATGTATTTATTTAAGTAATCTGGTTAATGTAGTGCCAGAATATATCTACTTATTACGGTTCATCTCAAACATTCTTATAGAAGTCTGTGAGATGTTTCCATTGTATGGACACCCGGCGTGAACGTATACCCCATGATATCATTATTCCATCTTAAGACAGAACAGATCCTAGCTAGAAGACCAAGAATGTATATCTTTTTTAGCATTACAGCCTGGCATTGCCCGGGTGTTTGGAGGTGTATGTTGAGCAAAAAAAAAAACAAAAAAAAAAACCGTCAATTTTTTTAACTTTGACCCCTATTATGACCCCTTAACGTTTATTGTTTTGGGCTCAAATCAAGTTATTAACTTAGATCAATGTCCAAGAAACCTATATCTAAAATTTCAATTGTTTAAACCCAAAATTGGCGGAGGAGTTTGGTAGAGTTCTCAAAGGTCAAATCGTTGAACTTTGACCCCTTAAAAGCCAAATTTTTGGTCGAAAACGGATTACAAAGATTTCCCTAAATCTCAGTACGCTGTATATCAAATTTCGAGTCTGTAGATTGAAAATTGACATAGTTATTGTGTAGGGAAATGTACACAGACAGACAGAGGCACTTTCACATATATATATATATATAGTAAGTTATAAAATATATATGGCGATTAAGCTACACTGAATATTCCGCATTTCATCATATTCAGTGTAGCTTAATCGCCATATATATTTTATAACTTACTAACTAGCTCTACCTACGTATTGAGCACTTTTGAAGTAAATACTTAAAGTTTACGCATAAATTTATACTTTCGTATATTAAATTTATGTGAGTAAATTAAGTAGTTTTTTAAAACTTTGACCCCTATTATGATCCCTTAACATTTATTGTTTTGGGTTCAAATAAGATCCATGTCCAAGAAACCTATATCTAACATTTCAAGTGTTTAGACCCAAAATTATCGGAGGAGTTTGGTAGAGTTCTCAAAGGTCAAATCGTTGAACTTTTACCCCTTAACGGCCAAATTTCTGGCCGAAAATCGATCACATCGATTTTCCCAAATCTCAGTACCCTGTATATCAAATTTCGAGCCTGTAGACTAAAAATTAACAGAGTTATTGTGTAGAGAAATGTAGACACACAGACACGTTCACATATATATATATATATATATAGATAGATATATATACTAGCATGGGTGCCCAGCGTTGCCCGGCTGTTTGGAGGTGTATGTTGAGCAAAAAAAAAAAAAAAGAAAGTGGTAGTAGGAAGGCAGGCTCAAACCCATACTGCAAAGGAGGAAAAGAATGGGTGAAAAAAAAACCCCCTGACGTCTTTGCTGTTATGACCACCGCCAAACCGAAAGTGACTTATGTTTAAATTAAGCCTAGTCAATTAGTAGAGGATGACTTTCAAAAATATCGGCGAAAAAGTGACACCCCCTGTAGAAAATTGCCCAGTTGAAGGTGAAGATATTAATGTTTTTAGCCAATTTTTCGATATTTGTCGTGTGAAAGGTCGAGCTTCAAAATGATACTGATCTTGGTAAAATCCCTTAAGACCCAAATCTTTTGGCCGAAAACCGATCACAAAGATTTTCCCAAATCTCAGTATTCTGTATATCAAATTTCGAGTATGTAGACTTAAAATTGGCTGAGTTATGGCGTAGGGAAATGTCACAGACACACAGACAGACACACAGACAGACACACTGACACGTTGACTTTTATAGATTTTTTATTTTTATTTTGAGATTGCATCTTTGGTTATCGGGAGGTCCTATTTATTAAAAGAGAGGGTAAAAGGTGATAACATACTACCAACATTAAATTTGCCTATCTATATACTTATTTAATGTTTGTAGTATGTTATTACCTTATATCCTCCTTTTTTAAGAAATAGGATCTCCCGATTGAATCTGTCTATATATAAAAGTGAAAATGTCCGTATGTCTGTCTGCGTACACTTCTAGACCAAATACTCGAGATTTGACATAAGGGGGATTGAGATTTGGGAAAATCTTTATAATCGGTTTTCGGACAGAAATTTGGCTGTCAAGGGGTACCTTTGAAAACTCTACCAAACTCCTCTGCCAATTTTGGGTCTAAACACTTGAAAATTTAGATGTAGGTTACTTCATCATGGATCAAACTTTTTAATTTGATTTGAGCTCAAAACAATAAATGTTAAGGGCTCACTATTGGGGTCAAAGTTTTTTAAAAAATTTGACCTTTGCAGTTTCTACCAAATTACTCAATTTCTGGTCTAAACATTTAAAATTTTACATAAATTGTATTCAGACATAGGGCAAGCTTTTTAATCAGTTTTTGGCCGAAAATTTGGCTGCCAAGGGGTCAAAGTTCCAAAGATCTGACCTTTGCGGTCTCTAGCAAACTATTCAGCCAATTTTGGGTCTAAACATTTGAAACTTTACATAAAGGGTATTCAGACATGCAACAAGCTTTTTAATCAGTTTTGGGGCAAAAATTTGGCTGCCAAGAGGTCAAAGTTGAAAGAGTTGACCTTTGAAGACTCTACCAAACTCCTCCGCCAATTTTGTGTCTAAAGACTTGAAAGTTTAGATACGTGTAATTATATTCATGCAGATATTCTACATGATTTATACTTGCGTAATATTTGCGTAAAAAGGTTATAATAAACACAAACCTCTTTCTAAATTTATGCATGCGTATTTATATCTGTTTAAAAACAAATTATCTACAAACTCCTGCCAGTTTTTTGTTTGCAGACATCAAACTTAATATATAGGGTATTCAAACCCATGCAAGACTTTATATTTGGGGTTTATCCAAGGAAAATCGGAGCAAAAGTGTGAAAATTTAAAAAAAAATGGAATTTGCCTGATGAAGGTCGAATGATAGCATTACAAATATGCATGCGTAACGTAATAGCTATTGGTTCATGTTTTAATTTTTAGCCTTGCAGCAAACATGTCTTCATAGCTGAGGCATTAACATCAAAGGAAAAAGTAAGTCGTAAGTCAAACGTTTTGGTTTTGATTCTTGATAGTGGCACGCGAGTCTTTTTTTTATCTTTTTAAATCTTCACTATATTTTGGGTCCAATATAATATAATAATACAAAATCTGCATAAATTAAAATATCATATTTAAGCGTATTTTACGACCGGGCAATGCTGTGCGACCTGCTAGTATATATATATAAAATTGAGAGAGACTCTGTGTGTGTGTGTGTGTGTGTGTGTGTGTAAGGACAATTCTCAACCTATATACTCAATCAATTTTTGAGTTACAGACTTGAAAATTGGTATATAGAATATTCAGACATGTGGAAAACTTTTTAGTCAGGTTTCATTCGGAAAAAAAGGACTGCTAAGGGGTCAAAATTGAAAAATTGATACTTGGTGGAGCACATCGGATTTTTATCTGTTTGTCAACTGTTTCACGAATGCGCAAACTTTTTGCATTATGCTAAGAAAAAGTAGATTTAAAAACCCTTTTTAAAGAATGAGGGTAACTGGCCTAATGGTTATCGTACTTAACTCACTGTCTTTAGGTTTTGGTTTCGATCTCAGCTCGAGTATTATTTTTTACTTACAAGAAATCAACTATTTAGAAAAAGACATAATACTCGAATGCACATGTCTCAGTTTAATTCCAGTTTTTTTTGTTTTTTTTTACATCATTTTATTTTTAAAAGAATTTTACGTTTCATTTAATACTTACGGTATTTCTGCTTATAATAAATAAGAATTTTGCATTAATTAAAATATAATATTTATGCATATTTTATGACCAGGCAATGCCGGGTGGCCCGTTAGTATATAAGTTAATATTGTAGGCTCCATGATAAAAGCGTTAATTAAATTTTAAAATGAATATGTATGTATTAGATACGCTTAAAAGCCAAATCACAACGCAATATCATGAAGGATAAACAATATTTAGTTGTTTAAAATTAATATATTTCGAAGTAAGTCTTTATATTTAAAATTTTGTACATTTTTTTTCCTTTCTTGCCATGGTGTTCAGTTGGAGAAGAAAAGAAATTCTGCACGTTGTTCCTCTGCATTTTGTTTTTTTTTTTGTTTTGAAATGGCGGAAGTACACGTGTATTCATTTTAAACTTTAATCAACGCTTCTATCACAGAACCTAGAACCTTAGCTGAATATCGCGTAGCCAACGCTCTTTCACCATTTTCAAAAAAAAAAAAAAAAAAAAAGAAAAAAAAACACTGCCGAGGAACAAAATACGAACTTTACTTTTTAATAACTGATTTTCTTCTCCAACCCAACACCATGGCAAGAAAGAAAAAAGAAAGAAAATGTACAAAATTCTGAAAATGACGTCTTACTTCGAAATATATTAATTTTCAACAAATGAATATTGTTTACGTTTCATAATATTGCGTTGCTATTTGGCTTTCAAACGTATCTAATACATATGTATTCATTTTAATATATATATATATATATATATATATATATATATATAAATATATATATATATATATATATATATATATATAAATAAATATATATATATATATATATATATATATATATATATATTTACCAGTGATGAAAAAACCGGACTAGAGTGCTCAATGTGTAGCCAGAGCAGTATATAGGAAATTTATTACTGTGAGTCCAGAATGAGTTTACACATTGTTTCAGCTAGAGGAAGATCCTCAAAGAGAGGAAATATCCAACTAGCATCGTCAGAATTCATAGTCCATCTATGAATTCTGACGATGCTAGTTGGATATTTCCTTTCTTTGAGGATCTTCCTCTAGCTGAAACAATATGTAAACTCATTCTGGACTCACAGTAATAAATTTCCTATATATATATATATATATATATATATATATATATATATATATTGGTAGTTTTATATATAAGTTTCAAGAGTCACTATTTGATTTTGTAAAGGTAAGTCTTCACTCAACCGAAATTAAGAAGTCTCTAATAATTGAGTTCTGTTAAAAAGACAATTGGATAAATCTGAGAGTTCAGACTTGCCACAGAACTTTCTGGAAAGCTATTGAAAAGTTCTGGAAGCCATTACTTCACAGATTATCTGAAACGTGCCTGCGGTTTTCGAGGTAGACGTATTTCTTTCTTTCCTTTGGTTTCTGCAAAGAATTGTTACTTTTACCTTGGGGGTAAGTTCATTTTGTATTCGAAGGAAGGAACATAATTTGGTTTGGTAGTTTAGAATATTCCAAGAATATAAATTCATTAGATGTGTCTATTCAACTTCTGTGTTTCTTAATGAAAATATGATTTCAAACACGAGAAACTGACATGTTATTTCCAACTTCAACGTGTCAGACTATCAAAAATGTTACTTCAAGCTTAAGTGTGACTGAACAACGAGAATGCTATTTCAAACTTAAGCATGACTAACAAAAAATAAAATTCGCTAAAATTTGTAGGTTGTAGGAATAATAGAAATCAAGGATACAATTTATGTTTTTTACATTTTGTTCACATAAATTCTTAATAAAAGTAAAAATAATCCCGGGCAACGCCGGTTAGGAACAGATAGTACATATCCAAATAGGTTATTGACTACTAGGTTGCTGTATAACTGCTAATTCTTCAATTCAAACAAAAACCGCATGCTGGTAGATAAGTCAATAATTTTCTTCCTATAAAATCAATATTTGATTCTAGCCCCTCAGTTTTTTGGAGGGAGGGGTGTACAAGGTACAATTTCTTCGCCAAAAATAAAATGTAATTTGTGTTAATTCGTTTTATTCAATTGGATTAATGTTAGAAATAATGCTATCTTTAAAAAAAAAAATGCGAAGTAACTCTGTACTCGTCAATACAGTTATTGTCATTGTTTGGTCTGCTTTTTACTTAAAACAAGTCCAGCATGCAGCCCCCCCACCTCCATGAGTGAAAAATTTACTTTTACCATGACTAATGTTTGTGCAAAACTTTAAAAACTCCAAGGCGTGGTTATTAAGGAAAGTATGGACAAATGATTTGGGGGCAATTTTAATCTTATATCTTGGGATCATGTCTTACATAGGACTGTGGGGAGTTGAGCAGCAAGATTACATTGAAACTTCTGCAAGTTAGCAGAGTCAGGTAAGCAGAAAATAGGGAAGGAATTACAAAGCCTAACAACCTGAGGAAATTTTGCCACTTATCAAGTTAGTCGAGAGTATGTCGAGGGGGAACAGGTGTTTTCAGTTCATCAAATCACAATCCATTAAAATACTTGTAAAGTAGGCACAGGAATGCAACATTGTGGTGATGGGACAGAGGTTGGAGCTTGAACGGTAGTGTGGGACCAATCAGATTTTAGATTCATTTTGGACCATGTACTAACAAAGACTAGTTGTGAATGCATCAGCCCAGGATACTCTTTGATGCGAGTAATTTTCTAGCATGGTAGAGGGAGCCCACATTATTTGTAGCAGCCTTGGTAATGTCATACGTGTATTTTTTGCAATTCATGTTTCCTGTGAATTATTAATTAAAGTAAAAAATAATTCTTGAAAAGGACGAGTATGGACAAAATGAGTTATTGTGTTTTAAGAAGCTCGTCTGAGCTTCAATCTATGCCTCCCCCCCTTGTCAAACTTTCACAAAAAATCACTCGTCTAGTTACAACAACCATCAATAAATTCCCACACTCTATTGATGCATAAATATAAGCATAAATTCCATGAACAAGGTTCTTTCTTAGAACTGACTGCCTGTGGAACTATTAAGCTGACCTACTTTCCAGTTGACTACAATATGGTCGTCATCAAGTCCAATGTCAGCAAGTTCTTGTTGAGCCGTTCCCCTAAGTAATCCATTTCTACCCCATTACCACCGCTACCTACAAGATGCCTTAAATCAGAGATCAGAAAGAAAGATGTCATGACAGCAAGATGGGCATCCAAAAAATTCCTCACCCTCCCTATAGTCCAGACCTTGCTCCCTGTGACTTTTAATTATTCCTTAAGCTCAAGAGAAACTTAGAGGCTGTCGTTATGAGACAATTGAAGAGATAAAAAGGCTGTGAGGAGGGTCATTGATACATTCACATAAGAGGTCTTCTGTGGGGCCTTCCAGAAGTTATTGGAACCGTATAATAAGTGCATTGCAGCCGGAGGAGATTACTTCAAAGGGGACCAGAATTTCAATCAATAGAAGTGTCCATACGAAAAAAGTCTGGAAACTTATTGAAGACACCTTGTATTGATACGCTGTTGTCTCGTTGACTACCATACGCTCATTAACCCTTATCCCTGGGTTGCTTTCAGGCCTTGATAAGTGGTAACATAAAAATACTAGTGTAATGTACAAGCGCTAACCCTGAAATTCAAACAGAAGTGGAAAAAAAAACCCTAACAAACATGGCTACTTTTAAGCAAATCGAAATCAACTGCATCACGGACAGTTTTGGAATGAATTATTAGTCGCCACATCAAATGGAGGACAGTTTTTGAATGCATATCACAAATATCTTTGTACTGAACACGCGTGACCTGATCACGCTTAATGCTCCACCGGAAGGGTCAGGTGAAATGTACAATACGTGCATTTATATTATACTCTGTCAATTGCATGTGTGATGAAAAGGCGTCAATAAAGTTCTTGCCCGGATTTCTTTGCTTAACGCTACCATTTACAACAGCGCACGAATGTGGATCGTGCAATTTTACCATGAATAAACTCTGAATAAAAAAAATAAAAATAAAAAAATTATCAATAAAAGTTAAAATAATCCCGGGCAACGCCAGAAAGGGGCAATATATATATATATATATATATATATATATATATATAAAAGTGAACGTGTCTGTCTGTCTGTATCTGTGTTCATTTCCCTATGCAATAACGGTCAATTTTTAGTCTACAGACTCGAAATTTGATATACAGGGTACTGAGATTTGAGAAAATCGATGTGATCGGTTTTCAGCCAGAAATTTTGCTGTTAAGGGGTCAAAGTTCAACGATTTGACCTTTCAGAACTCTACCAAACTCCTACAACAATTTTGGGTCTAAACACTTTAAATTTTAGATATAGGTTCCTTGGACATGGATCTAACTTAAT